>NW_017731818.1:1501250-1537487 GCF_001890085.2 Hipposideros armiger | reverse complement strand
CTCAGCTATTTTGAGAACTTCAGATTAAAAAATAAGAAATTCAGTTTCCCCTCCCTTTAACCAGTTTCTCCAATAGTTTAAACTGTTTTCCCACACCAAATAGCTTCTCATTTCTATTATCTTCTAAAAATCCTCTCTGGGACAATATGCTGATCTTGCATCTTTTAATGCTAATGACCATATGAATCAGGATCCTAACCTCATAAAGGCAAATGATTATTTGAAATACAGTAGTAGCCAAAGTAAGAGTATGTACCAAGAAAAATTTTGAGGATGCAAATACAGCAAAAGTTAGAATGAATTATAAATTCATTCATTGAAGAATTATTGATTTTTGAGGGAGACCAGAAGGTAAGAATCAAATGCAGTTCTAAGTTCAGAAGGGTCACAGAGGATACAAATTATGAAGCTCATGATCCTTAGGAAATCTACTCCTGTAGTAGAGGAGTAACAAACTGTTCTAGCAACAGTGACAACTAGATTAGATTATCAGGCTTTATTTGGTTTCCTCTCTACTGCAAGTAGGTTTTATTAAATGAGATTAAACAAACAACAAACTCAGGAAATCTACGTTCTGGGCCTTAAATGCGCACGTAATTACAGTGCCTTAGTGTATATAATCAGGCTGAGACACAAGTGAGCCAACGATGCTTCTCTGAGAGAAGTATCTCGAAAAATGCAGCGGTCCCGTCATCTGCACGTTTGTACGGAAAGGGTTGGGGAGGCGGTCCTTTAGGTGCAGAATACAATCCGTAAGCGAGGGAGGGTGCTGACAAGGATGTAGGGGGCAGCAATGGCAGGGCTGGCAATAAACGCATCCCCACGATTCCAGTGAGCTACGGTTGGGGAGGGCTGCCGGCGACGCTGGAAGTCCAGGTGAGCTGGGTGAAGTTCCGGGCTGGCGCACCGCGGGGAGGCGCGGCCCACCGGATGTGTCCACGAGCCTTCATCCCTCTCCCCGCCCCAGCACCTACCGTGGAACTGGAAGTGGCCGATGCTCTGGCCCTCAGTGTCTCGGGCCGCGGTGCTGCTGAAGCTGCCCCGCAGCGTCTTACCCTGGCTGCCCGGCGGCCACCAGCAGCAGGCGAGGGCCACTGCCAGCAGCCGCAGCCCCCCCATCCCCGCCTGCCCCCCGGCACCCACGCTGCGGACCCTAACCGCCAGCGGCTGCCAGTCCCACGTCGGCAGCAAGGGAAGGGGGAGGAAGGTGGAGGACCCGCGTCGCGGACCCGCCCCCAAGAGACTGACAGCCAATGAGGCGGGCCCCTTCGCCACGGACCAGGAACATTCACCAATCAGAGTGTGAAGTGGGCGGGACGTGCACAGTGCGAGTCCCATCATTCCCCGGCCTGTTGGCTAGTTCCCGCCTTTTTTTATGGAGAATCGGGAGGATGTTGCTTCAGGATAAGGAAAAATTATTGCCCTCGTCGTCCCAGTGAGTGGTGCCATTGCGCATGCGTGGGAGCGCCGGCACGAGCCTGTAGGGCTTCCCAGAGTCCTATGGGGTTCCGAAAAAACTAAGAAACACATGACGGAACCATTTCTGGTGAAGAAAGGAAAACCGCAAAGCCCTAGGTGCCTAAGAAGCCTATTGGACGTTTCCACTTGAATGTCTCAAAGATACTTAACTGTACGTATCCGGTTCAACGCTTGACACCTCCAACTGATTTTTTTCCTCCTAGGTTCTCTGTCTTATTGAATTATGTCATCATACCGCAGGCCAGACAGCTGGGAATTATAGCGACCCCCTATCCCTTAACAGTGCCACGTCCAGTCAGCTCTATTCAGATGTTTGTTATGGCCTCTTCCGGGCGGTGATGGTCGGAAGCAGCAGCCCTATCCTATCCAGGCCAACATGATCTCATCTTACTTGGGCTATCTCAGTTGACCTGCGTACAGTCTCAATTTTCTCCCGTTGGCTACACACAACCCATCTTTACCATAGAGCCACGGAAAGCTTTGGGAAAAGCAAATTGACTGCGTCACTTTACTATAAAGATTCTCGATTGCCTTTAATACATAGCCCAAACTCTTTAGAATATAGCTTTCAAATCTCTCAAAGCTCCATCTCTTGACTTTTTTTTTTTTTTTTTTAATCTCCATCCATACTGAGCCACTGTCAGTTCGGTCAGTTCGCTGAATACTCCAAGTCCTCCTCTTTGGGCCTGTCGCACTTGCAGTTCCCCCTAGCTGGAGTTCTTGTCTTATTCTACTACTCAACCTCCATATCACCTTCCATTTTCTACTTTTCTACCCCAAAGCTCTTTTAGAAGCCTTTCTCAAACCCCCAAGTTGGTGTTAGATGCCGCTGGAATGGGAATCCCTTACTTCTCTACCCAAGCACTTACCACAGGTATTGTACATGTCTGTTGATTTATCTGAACCCCCTACTATACTGTCAGCTCCAGTTGGTCAGAGACTGTCTGTCCCCATGGAGTAGAAGCTTAACATTATTTCATGAATAAATGCATATAAATTATTTTCACTCGACAACCACCTTTTATTACATGTAAGCATGTTCTCACAACAGACCTCACCTTTTAGGAAAAACCTTGGGGGAATACTTCCTATCATATAGCCATAATTTTCTGGCAGACCAGGAATAAACTGGAGGTATTAATTAATATTATGAGATTTTTAAAACCTACATTATACTTTAATTACAAAAGCAATTCATGCAACTTAGAAAAAATTCACAATCAAAAGTATATGAAGTATACTTTCCCTGCTTATACCTGATACCCAAAGGTAACCCTTGTTAATAGGTTAGGGTGGATCCCTTCAGACATGCATTTACAAACATATGATGGTATTTGCCAACCAAGAACAGAAATAAAATTTGTCCTGGAAGAGAATCAGAACATGGGCCTTGAATGCTGTGAGGGCTCTTTTTCTGTCTCTTCTCTCTTCTCTTTGTTATCAACTTTGTTTTTCCCTCTCACTGAAGACAGGTCTTTTGATTCCTTCATTCATTTGAATGAATATGGCCACCAGCAAGTCCAAAATTTGTAGATCGTAGCGTTCAAGAGCAACCAGACTATTCTAGAACGCCAGTCCAACTCCATATCCCAGGAAGAGGCTTCAATTGGCCTGGGGTGAGTCAGATGCCCATCCTGTGGCCTGCCTGGAGTGGGTCAAGTTGGGGAGATGGTAAAGGCGGGAGGGGAAGTCTGGTCAGATAAAACCATAAGTATCCACTACAATAAATTTGATTCTCATTTCATGTTGGTACATTCTTAAAAAGGCTACATTGTATTTAAAAAGTACAACAATTTTAGCAGACATGTATATTGTGTCCAATTTTTCATTACTACAAGCAATGTAGCATGAACATATTTGTGTTTTTCTGTAATCTATATTATATATCATGGAATTTGGGGATCGTAGGGTATTTACATTTGAATTTTGCTTATATATTACCAATTTGCCTACCAAAATGTTGTAACAAATGACACTTCTACATATACTAGGCATTCCCATTCTTTTTAGGCTCTCCCAACACAATTAGGTTAAAAAAAAACAAAACATCTACAAGATATTTATTCATGTATACAACAGTATTTACTGATGGTTTATTCTGTGCCAGGCTTGGTCCTAGGGCTTTGGGATTATATCAGGAAACAAAGTCCCTCGACCCATGGAGCAGGAGAATGAGCAAGGAATTTAACATAAATGTTGATAATTGCTATGGAGAAAAATAAAGAAGGGTAAATCGGTTTGGCACGGCTGGGTTAGAGTTTGCTATTTTAATTAGGGTGGTAAAGGAGTAGGGTGACATTCAAGCCAAGAACTGAGGTAAACTAGGCAGACATCTGGGGAATAAGCATCCAGGCCCAAGGGAAGTAGCATGCCAGGCCAGTTTCAAGGAAGAGCAAGGACAGTGGCTGGGGTAGATTGAGCAAGAGGGAGAATAGTAGGAAAAGGTCTAAGGGTAAGATCTAGGGGACATGTTTACGAGGGTTGTAAGCAGCTTGTGCTATCTGTAATAACAATAACAGCAACAGCAAAAGGTCATTTTGAAATTAATTGTGACCTCCCATCTCTATACTTTGCAAGAGAGCTCCCCAGGAATTCTAGCTCAACTGGTGCATAATCTGTGGAGATCGCTGCAGTATAAGAATAAAAAGAAAGTAATCGTGGACAACTCCGACCATCTGTCTATCCAAGTAAAGCCTAATTCATGCTGGTGACACTTGCCATGGAAAACGTTCCGGACCCTACTTTCCCAGACACACCTATTCGCCCCTAGCGAGCCAGGCGTTGGCTGAGAAGAGCAGTGCCTGAGCCTGCGCAGCCGAGGAACCCGCCCAGCCCGCCAATGGGCGGGGATAAGTCGGCTACGCTCGGGAAGCCGCTTCGGCCTGCCCCAGTGAACGTGTCGGGAGAGGGGTGCGTCGCAAAAAGTCGCGGTGGAACTTGCCTACGGTATACAGGCTTGTCGCTTTACGGTTCCAGGCACTGCTGAGCTGGGAGATGTCGGCTGCGGGCCTTGTGGAGCCCTTGGGTCCTCCCAGCAGCTTTGCGAAGCGGGTACTGGTGACCGGGGGTGCTGGTTTCATGTAGGTAACAGCGTCGCTGGCCGAGTAGTGGCT
This sequence comes from Hipposideros armiger, assembly GCF_001890085.2. Taxonomy (NCBI): domain Eukaryota; kingdom Metazoa; phylum Chordata; class Mammalia; order Chiroptera; family Hipposideridae; genus Hipposideros; species Hipposideros armiger. The sequence goes on along the minus strand of NW_017731818.1, from coordinate 1,532,895 downwards.
CCCCAGAAACCCCAACCTTTTCCTGCGGCTCTGCTTGCCCTTGGTAACCTGGGACCAGCCTTGGTTGTCTAATAGGGGAGGGTCTTAATGCACGACCGGAATCATCTTACCTTCTACCTGCTCCTTCCTCGGCCTGCGAAGACCTAGATCCTTTGAAACTGCGACTTCTTTAAAACGCCTTCCTCCCAAAGCAAAAGTGCTGTGGTACTATCCGCCCTGCTGTCTCGCCAGAGATGCGCCTGTCACCCTTCTGATTGTGCCCACAATTGCAGTAAGCTTCTCACCGGCTGCCGGAACCCCCTCCCCACCACGATACAAAGGCCTTGTACATCTATCTAGGCAGCAAAAAACGATTTTTGGAATATGACAAGGCATTTATTTAGTCAGCTGACTTAAAAACCCTGTTGGTACTAAACTTTTGAGGCCTCTTTTCCCTTTTACACGTACCACATTCATTCATCAAAGTACACTTCCACGGTACGTGCTCAAGGCCACGACTCGCCCCCTCCCCCCTCTACCCTAGCCCTTGTTCCCGTCTTTTGCCTAGACTACTACTGTAGCCTCCTGATTGGTCAAACTGCTTGCACTCTTGTTCCCCAGACAGAAGTCAGTATTAAGTAAAAGGGCTTAGAGTTTTACTCCAGTGGTTCTTGTCAGACTTCGAATAAAACCCAAACATTTTACTGTATCTTGAAGACCCTCAAGTGCCCAAGCATTACTTTTCCAATCTGTTCTCCTGCCGTTCTAGCCCTTGCTTTTTCTGTGCCTGCCACACTTAACCCTCTTGCAGTTCCTGGAACACAGGCTCCTCCCTCCTGTCTTCAGGCCTTTGCACTTACTTCCCCTGTGCTTAGGAGCTCTTTTCATCACTCAATTCAGATGTTTACTTAGACATCACCTCAGAGGGGTCTTACCTATCTAAAATAGCTCCTCTCCCTACTAACAACTTATCACTACCTAAAATTATTTTGTGTTATTGTGGTTAGCTGCTTACTGCCAGCATCCCCACTTTAGAACGTAAATTGAATGTAGGTAGAGACTGTTGTTTACTCAGCATCTGGAAGACTGTCTGACTCATTTTATAAATGTCTTTAGTAATTGTTGAGTTGATAAATGCATGAGTACAAAGAAGAATCTCTCCCAATGTCTAATGGAAGAAGAGGAACATGGGACCCCTCCCCCCACCCCCTATCCCCTTATCACATTAAGTCACCTCTTCTGATCTGACAGTGAGTGACTTGGAGGGTGGGTACCAGGCAGGCAAGGTTCATTTAATGAGCATTAGCACAAAAAGATGGTACTGGTGTGAGATTGCTAGTCCAGAAAGGGCAGTCCTTGGAAATGCTGTGAAAGGGCTCAAATACAAACTCTTGAGTTCATAATTTGGTCAAAGGCTGCTTTTGTTCCTGGGAGCCCAGTGTGTTTGTGTATATGGTAAAATCTGGTGGATCATTTCACTGAGGTATGCCTCTGGTTCCACTTAAGGGTCCTCGGAAACCCATCCAATTCAGGATGGTTTCAGCTGTTTGTTATTAGCCTTGGAAACCTAGGTTTAGTCTAGGACACCCCTGCCCCCCCCCACCCCCAATTTACACCATCAAATTCTTGTACCAAGAGAACAATTGCAGTAGGGTTATTATGAACATAAACAACTCCTATGCTCATACTAAATTAATTTTTACATAATTATACTTGTCTCTGAAAAGGCACATTATAGTTTCAGTCCATTTGCACTGACCACCACTCATTGTATATTTATCATCCTGCTTTATTTCCACACTCAAAGCATGTATGGACAGCATCATTTGGTTAAATTAATTTTTTCTTATATTCAGGACCTGTCAATTTTCTCTTCTCCATAGTGTAAAGGGAGTGTAAAGCTTTGTATATCAATACAGTTGAGAGAGTTCGTGAAAAGTGTGGTGTGTGTATATTCAGTGTAGTTATATTATTCCTCTTCTCTTCAAAAATGTGAAGGTATCTTTGACTGGTTTCCTAATACTTGACAACTTAGGGTAACATTAAAGAGTTTGGGAAAGTTAAATTTTCTACTAACAAGCTATACTTTTTTAAATTTTTTATAGTGCATCACATGTGATTGTCTCTTTAGTAGAAGATTATCCAAACTATATGATCATAAATCTAGACAAGGTAAGTTTTAAAAAATGAGCTGCATGCACTGAAACTTATTTATATTTTTAAAAAGTGTTAGAATCCTGCCCTGCGGATATTTTAGTTTTTATATAATTTTAGCAAGTTAGGGGCCTGTATAGTCATGTGTTCATGCCATATTTAATTGTACATAAAATCTTTTGAAACTTTTTTGTTTATTGTGCTACCCCATAAAGTAAAGGTTTTAAGGGCAGTATTTTTATATAAAAAAAAATCTTCACCCTAACTTTATTTAGTATTATCTTGTGAACATTACCCTTTTTTGGAGTCAGGATACTCTGATTATTTGGTTTTATTATTTTATAACTACTACCTCATGGAAAATTATATATTTTTAAAATAAAAATGCAATTAAATTAATTTAGTTTCGAGAATTTTTTTGTAATAATTGGAGTCTCTAGAATCTCAAAGCCATGACTGGTAATCACTGATATTTTGACTTTAAACACATGATGCAATCAGTTACCTTCATTTCATAAAATGTAATAGTAAAAATGTATAGTCAAAGAATAACCCATAAGTCTTATGAATTTTTACCTGCCTTACCATCGTGGGCAGTAATTATTCCCCCATCTTATACTGATTTATCAACAGCTAACTCAGGAAAAAATGTAATGAGCTAAAATATGTATAATACCGGTGTAATTGTTTTCAATCACTAATTCCTTTTCAGTAAGGAATGGTAAACTTTTCTAGCCACCAAGGGCTGGAGACAAATTGAGGCAGGAAAATTTTTGAAAGGAGAGGTTTATAAAATGTGATTTTTTTTTTTGTATTTTGAAAAGGTAACAAGCTTACATGTTTTTTGCTTGTTTTTTTTTTACTTTTAAGATAACAGAAACTTCTAAAAACACAAAGAGTGAACACTTTAAGAAGACATGTTTTTATATTACAATAAGAGCATCTGTAGTCTTTAAAATAAATTGATATCTTATAGGAAAGACTATTAATCTTACTCTTTGTGTTGAACCTTTACCCTCACTCCACCTTACTTATTTTAAGCTGGATTACTGTGCAAGCTTGAAGAATCTTGAAACCATTTCGAGCAAACAAAACTACAAATTCATACAGGTATGAAAGTTTCTTATAATTATATAATTATTATACTGTACCGCTTTAGTTATTCAGACATATCTTCCTACTTTACAAACTTGTGAAATATGGATTTGGAAAGCATGCTAATTAAAGATCTTTTAGTTTCCAGTAGTACCACACGCTGTAGAGAATACTGCTTTTATGTTGATACCATATATAAAGTTACATGTGATGTTTGTTGCCTTGGCAGATCTATGAGTAGCTGATTGAACTTACATGGTTTGTGAGTTTTAGGTCGTCATTATCTTTCTTAATAAGGCCTTGCTGAGATTTATTTATTTTTATTTTTTATTTTTATTTTTTTTAGCTGAGCCATCCTGCCACCTGTTGGCAGCTAGGCTCAGGCCAGGAATCGAACCAGTGACCCTGTTGCCCAGAGCTCGCACTCTTGAGCGAGCGCTTAAACAGCTGAGCCACTCAGCCAGCCAAAAGACTTGCTGGGATTTAAAATATTGGTATAAAAAGTGGGGTGTTACTCAGGCCAGCAATAGCCAAAAAGGCCACCATACAGCCCATGGGGTAGTCTTCTTTCATGAAAGTTGATTGTTTGGCTCTGGAAGATCGATTCTTACTAACCACTCTTTGAAGAGTTTAAAGTATAAACCAGAGAGCTAGATGATTCATTTGCAAATAAATTTTTTTTAATTTTTTTTTATTAGTTTCAGGTGTACAAAACAGTTCAATAGTTATACTTTTTACCTCTCACAAAGTGACAACCCCTTCCCCAATCCACCATCCCGCTCCTCTCTCCCCTGCAAACGGAAATTTTAATATCAAATGCAACTGTTTGTTTTACAATTTGTGGTTTTTTAAAAAGTAATTCTAGAAACTCTCTTTTTAACCACAAATCTCAAAGAATATACTAAGCAAACATTTCTTAATTCTCTTCCATATGAAAGTGTTTCCTTCTGTCACCAAAGTATTGTTGAGAATACATATTTTTAGAACTAACTATACATATAACATCAAAAGTACTCATAAGTTTACTTAGTGGTGATTAAATATGTTTTTCAAAATGTCATTCCAGTTCTTGTACTTACTTTAAATATATTTCAGTAATGGTTATCTCAAACGTTTAAAAATACGTTTAACATTTTTCCTGTTAACATAGTGACCTTAGATTGGCAAGAATGTCATTTTTTTTCTTCCAGTTTTTGTAAGTCCTTTATAGTATGTATTCTGGATTCAAGCCTTTTGCCACTACCTTTTTTTCAATGTGTGGTTTGCCTTTTCACTTTCTTAATGATATATTTTGATCTTAGTAGTAGCTGGTGCTCAATAAAACACTGTTTTAGACATTTATTTGTAAAAAAACTATATTGAATTGGATATCATATTCTAGGATGCTAGAGAAATTCATCATTACCGTATTTACCTGACCCTTTGGTCGAGTTTTCAAGATATTCTCTATTAAACTTGAGGGGGGGGAGATTAATTCTTTTCTTCTTATCATTTTGTTGTTGTTCACACAGTAAAATGGTTTTTATGGATGGGGATACTGAAACAGCTTTTTCATGCTTGCTTTTGATATAGGGTGACATATGTGATTCTCACTTTGTGAAACTGCTTTTTGAAACAGAGAAAATAGATATAGTACTCCATTTTGCTGCACAAACGCATGTAGGTAAGCATTGTTTTATGTTACAGTTACGATAGGCAAAGTTTTGTTTCCAGTGGCTGACTAGCCTGAATCAAAGTCCAGTAATGGGGCTGAATAAGTTGGTACTTAATATATGTCTTTGAAAGAGCATATACCAAGGTAAAACAAACCTGGGGTCACTCTGTTGTCAAGATACTTGCCCTTTTTGGGTCACTTTTATTCGGTAGGTTGAAATGTAACCTTGAATGTTGTTTTAAAACTTTGAGTTTAACCAAATTCAGGATAGTGATTTCTGATTTCTTCTGGGGAGATGAACCTTTAAAATGTGTTTTTTATGTTGTTTTTCTTAAGCTGACTCTTGGCTACGAGGTTGAACATTATATTATTATCTATACTGTTTTGTCCGTATGATAATTTGTCTAACATTTTATATTGTGAAATATAACATATATTCAGAAGAATTTAGAAGTGAAGTTAAATGAATACTGATATAGTGAATGCCCATGTAACCATCACGTAAACAAAAGATAAAATGTTGCTGAACACTGTTTAGTTTAGTAGTATTACTATTGCCTTAACCTGATTCTGAAGTTACAGTTTCCCTTGGCTTTCTCTACAGTTTTACTGTCTATATATAGTATTTATTCAAAAACAGTAGGTTAGTTTTACCTGTTTTTAAATTTTATAAAAATGAATATATAAAATAACATGTAGGGTTTTTGGTGTTGCTTTTCATCCATATAGATCTATCTATGTAGTTGGGTAGAGGTGTAATTTGTTCACTGTGACATACAATATTCCATTCTACGTGTATACCACAATTTGTGCCTCAGTTTTACTCTTGTGGACATTTGGACTGTTTACACTCTAGGCAATTGTGAACAAATGGTCCATAGAAGCATACATTTTTCTCAGTATATTACTAGAATCATAAGATTTGCACACTTCAACATTGAGATAATGTCCAACTATTTTCTAAAATAGTTGTACCAATTTCCACTCCTCTAGGAGTGTCAGAGACCTGTTGCTCCAGATTTCACCAAAGCTTAGTTTTCTCAGACTTTTCCATTTTTGTCAGCCTGAGTAGTGTGTAGCGGTTTCTCATTGTGGTTTTGATTTGATTTCTCTGATTACTGTTGAAGCTGTGTACCTTTTATGTATATATTGGCAATTTAGATTTCTTCTTTTGTAACATGCTATTGAAATCTTTTGCTCTTTTTAAAATTGGGTTATTTACTTGTCTTCTCATTGATTTGTAGCAGTTTTGTATATAAATTCTGGATACTTTGTTATGTGTGTTACAAATATCTTCTTCCACTCTGTGGCTTATCTTTTCATGTTTTTTCTAGTTTGTTTTGATGAACAGACCTTAATTTTTATGTAGTTGAATTTATATATCTTTTCCTTTATGTTATGGTTAATATGTTATGTTATATCTTTATGTTTGGGTCTTAAGAAGTTTTCTCTTGTCCCAAGGTCATGAAGATAATCTGTATTATCTTTGAAAAGCTTTATAGTTTTATCTTTCACATTTAGATTTGTAATCCATCTGAAATTGATTTTTATGTACAGTATGAGATAGGAGTCCAATTTCTGATCTGGAGTTAGATGCACTACAAGGTATCTGATAGGAGTCCAATTTCTTTTTTTTCTATTTGTATACCAGTTGGATCTCTACCATTTATGGAAAAGTTCACCAGTTTCCACTGCCCTGTCATATATCAAGTATCCTTATATGAGTATCTGCTTGTTGAATCTTCATTTGTCTATTTGTCTCTACCTGTGCTGATTATGCTGATTACAGAATTTATGGATTAATTATAGTGCCTTGATATCTGGTAGAGCAAATCCTTCTACTTGGTTGATGATAAAATAGCTGTATACTCCTTCTAGCAATTATGAATTGCTTATCAACCTTTGCTGTTGTCAATATTTCATAGTTTTATTTTATTTTCCCCTGATTACTAATGAGGTTAATTAAAAACCTTTGCACTTGTTTATTGGACTATCCTCCCCCTTTTCTTATTGGTATGTCTTCTTTGGAAAGTTTCTGTTTACGTCTCTTTACCATTTTCCAGTGGGTTGTCATTTTTATCCTTACAGTTTTTGTAAGTTCTTTATATATTCTGGGTTCAAACCTTTTGCCACTACCTTTTTTCAATCTGTGGTTTGCCCTTTCACTTTTTTTCTTGGGGAAGTGGGGGTGAGGGGATGAAGAATAAAATCTTTATTGGCCCCACGTTAAATTATATACATAAACTCCACTCCCCTACATACTGGACAGCTTAATGTTCCTTATGTTTCATTTCTTCAAATACATCTTAAGTTGCTTATTTACACAATAGAAACAATGTCCAATGTCAAAAAAACATACTTCTCTAGTTTAAAACTATTGGAATTAGTCTCAGAAGAGCTCACTTAACTGAACTTGATATTAGATCTTTCTCAGATTATTCTGTGACATCTCCCAATTTTGCATGATGCTTGCAATACCCGTAAGCTGTCAATCAGTTCTTCTGGTCTTTATTTAAGGTGTGATGAAGAAAGAAGATGGAAGTGGATTGAGATAAAAAGGATAGTTTTGTATATGTTCATGTAGTGACACATTCAACACATAAGTGTGAAAGAGGAGGAAGTACCTCTGCAACAAACTGTCTCTGCTCTGGGTTATTAGCTCACCCCAGGGGCCTTGACTTTCTCATCTCTATGACAGACTCATCCTAGAATCTTTCTGGTTCTTTTTTCACTCCAATGTTCTAAAATTTGGTTTTAATTTAAGATGCACAACCTGAAATGCCTTTTCCCTTTCTGAATGGTGTCTTTTATTCAATTGAGGTTCTTCATTTAAATGAGGTACAGGTTATCAACCTTTTCCTTTAGGATTAGTACTCTTTCCTACCTCCAAGATCATGGAAACATTCTCTATTACTCTATTCATAAAAGTTATAGTTTTGCCTTTTACATTCAGATTTCTTCCCCATATCAATGTCAGTTTGACTCAATACCATTTATTGAAATACTCAGCCTTTCCCCCTGCCACCTTTGTTGTAGATGAGTGCCCATTCATGCATGGTTCTATTTCTGGGCTCCTGTTCTGTGCCATTGGTTTTGGTCTATCCTTACGCCATTACCACACTGTCTTAATTACTGTGACTTTATAATAATTCTTGATACAAGCAAAGCAAACCCACCTTTTTGTTGTCCCAGAAAATTATCTTTGACTTTGTTGATCTTTTCTATTGTGTGCTTGTTTTCTACATAATGAATTTCTACTCTTAAAACTTTATTATTTCATTATTTCTAGTTCAAGATTTTTTTCTCTATCTTCTTGTGATAATATTTAGCTTATTTTCAGCTTTTCTCTAATATGTACATTTTAGACTACAAATTTACTTTTAAATACCACTTTACCTGAATCCCACAAGTTTCAAGTGCATTACTTTATTTTTTTCAGGAATTGATTTCTTTTTTCAATCCATGGGTTACTTAAAAGTGTATATCTTATTTTCCAAATATATATGAATTTTTTGGTTACCTTTTTATTATTTCTAGCTTAATTGTATTGGTTTGATGACATGCTGTATGATTTCAGCTCTTTGGGCTGAAACTTGCTTTTTGGCTTAATGTATGGTCAATTTCTGTAAATATTCCATGTGTATTGTAAAGAATGTGTACTCTGCAAAAGTTGGGTACATTACTTTTTACACATCCATTAGGTTAAAGTAAGTTGGTTAGTAATTGTGTTCTTCAAATCTCCTGTGTATTTCTGGTGAATTGAACCTTAGGAAGTGATCTTTCTTCCTTGATGATGTGGGCTGCATTCAAGTCCATTTTGTTTGGCATTAATATAGTTGTGTCACCTTTTGGTTATTCTTTTTATGATATGTCTTTTTACATAGTTTTACTTCTAGCCTCTCTCTGGCTTTATGGTTTAGCTGTGTGTCTTATAAACAACTGGTGTTTGGATTTTTAAAAATTTTTTTATCCAGTCTGACCATCCTTAATATATTTACCGTAAGTATTGAGTTCGTTGATATATTTGGATTTATTTCTACCATCTTACTATGTTCTTCCTATTTTTTCTCACCTGTTCTGTTTCTTAAAAAAAAAAAGGTTTTTAAAATCCTTTCTTGCCTTTTTAAAAAATTCTTTTTAAAAGCACCCCTGCTGGCTTTTTTAAGGGCTTGACTAAGGAACTTTTCTGATTCCATTTTTCTCCCTCTACTAGTTTGGAAGCTATATTTTCTGCTTATATTCTTTCGGTGGTTACCCTAGAAATTATAACATGCATATTTAGCTTATCAGAGTCTAAAGACCACAAAACATTTGCCCGCTTCCCAATAATTTCAAGGTCTTAGACATTTAACTCCACTTCTCTATTCCCAACTCTTTTTATGTAGAATAGAAGTCTATCTTGTTGTTTTTTTCAATTCCACTAGAAATCATTATTTCTATTTTATATAGTCAATATTAATTTGTATTAAGGGTTTGCAAAAATGATGCTACTCTAATTATGTTACACATTCTTCATTTATTAGCTGGAATCCCTAATAAAAGCAAATTTTCCTTACAAATTATTGGGTTACCCTGAAATTGAATTGAAACAGAAAAGTAAGGTAAAATGCTTGATGCCTTTTGTTTACTTACTAGGTTTTATTATAATGAATTGGTCTTCTAGCATCCCTTTTCTTCTTTTTTTTTTAGTATTATTATGAATTCATAGATTTTTTTACACATTTTATTTTTGTTAATCCATTGTAGTTATTATTATTTATGTTCAGATTGACCCACCATTGGCCATTGAGAGCCTCTTCTAGTTGTTTCTTAAGTCCTTTGTGACACAGCCTTAGTAGTCTTTGATAGTCATCTCATTCTCTGGTGTGGCAGGAGGCTCATCTTCAATTTTTCTTCCCTTGATAGGGAATCAGCCCCTTCTCTACAGAAACCTAGCTCTTTTGGTGGCAAATGCTATTTACATTACAAGTGCTTGTTGCCTCTGATTGGACATATTTTCTAGGCTTTTTCAGTGGACAGAAGTAGGGACTCTGTATTTATTTGTCTATTTATTTAAGATTAAATATATTATGAGTTTATATTGAGATGTCCAATTTATATTCACAGTTTTTTTAAACCTCATTGACCTTAACATTTGTATCTTTTTTCCCTTACCCTAGAAACCTTGGCACTCGATAGCACCATCATATTTACTCATTTACTTTATCCCACAACACACACAGTAGTGTACGAATAATAATACCAACATTATCTCTGGCAATTTTTTAACTGAAAATTCTTTTAAGAATTGCAGGGGAGTGGGGGGCTGTTCTTAATTAAGTAGTTTCCCACTGGGTATATGGTCAAATTATTTTGTTTTAAAAATAACTTGAAATAATTCTTCTCTGCATGGTTATATGACCAAGTAAATACACAGACAGACTCATCGGTCTCCTTTTGCTTTTGATTTTTAGAATTGCTTTTCTTCTTTGTATTTTTTTTTCAATTATGTAAAATATGTACATAGGTCTAAAGTTAAATTTACCAAACAAGGTATATTGAGAAAAGTCTAGTTTTTATCTCTGTTCTTTCCACTGTGTTCTCCTTTTCCCTCTATAGATAACTTTAAATGTTTTATTTTACAGTTTGTCTTTCCTTTTTAAAAAAGATGCATAATCTACTGCCCTTTTCAGAGAAATGGTAGCCTACCATACATATCTTTCTCCATCTTTTTATATAATACGGTATACCTTCGGAGATCATTCTATAACAGAACGTAGAGATAGTCCTGTTTCTTTTTATTTCCATTGGTGTGGATGTACGATAAATGGACTTATTTCCTACATTTTGCTATTTTAAATAGTGCTGTAGTGGATAGCTGTGTACGTGTCTTTTTGAATATTTGGCATTTGCTGTTGGGAAAGATTTCTATTGTAGAAGTAGGATCGCAGGGCATATAAGTTTGCTCGGGCGGCCATAACAAAATACACAGACTGGGGGCTTCAACAACAGGCATTTATTTCTCAGTTTTGGAGGCAAAAAGTCCAAGATTAATGTGCCAGCGTGGTAGGCCTTTTGCTCAGGCCTCTCTCCTTGGAGATGACCACTTTCTCATTATGACCTTACATGACCTCTGTGTGTCCCTAGTTTCTCTTTTTGTGTCTAAATTTCCCCTTCTTTTAAGGACACCAATCATATTGGGTTAGGGCCAACCCTAATGGCCTTATTTTAACTTAATCACCTATTTAAAGGCCCTGTCTGCAAATATAGCCACATTCTGAGCTACTGGGGGTTGGGCTCCAACATGAATTTTGAGGGAACACAATTCAGCCCCATAACACTGGGTTAAAGGGTAAAAGCATATGTAATTTGCCTAGATATTGGGAAATTTTCTTCCTTAGGAGTTGTAAACATTTTGTATTTTCACTCCCAATGTATAAAGTATCTTTTTCTTCATAGACTCACCAATAGAATGTATTGTCATTTTTTTTAACTTTTTCCAATCTGATAAGTAAGAAGTGGTATCTATGAGTTTCTAATCTGTATTTCCCTTATGATCGTGTTGAGCATCTTAAGCTTAAGGACGTTTTTATTTCTTGTCTAAACTGTTTATGTCTCCTGCCCATTTTACTATAGGGTTGTTCCTTTTTATTTTTTATAATTTCTTTATATGTTGACTATATTAACCGTTTGTTTCTGATTTTTTTTTTCAAATATTTTCCCCAGTTTGTCATTTGCCTTTTTACTTTGTATTTTTTTCTGTTTTTTTTAACCATGTAAGAACTTTTATGTAGTCAAATTTATCAATTTCTTTTCTTTTGCTTCTGTATTGTGAGCCATAGTTAGGAAAGTTCCCCTCATTCCAAGATTGTATAGAATTGATTCTTTAAAGTGAATTTGTCTTAAAATAATTTAACCAGCACTTATTGTTGTTTTCAGCAATAACAGATTAAGCTGAAAAGCCTACCCCTCTATTAGCAGAAACTGGAAGTTTCAAAAAAATTTTAAATTTAAGAACATTTTAAATTTAGATGTTTCATTTATTTTTTCCTTCATGGAATGAAAAGTGTTTCCTAAAATTTAACACTGATAGTTTTTTAGATCCTAAGAATTTACATGGACTATGTAATTTAGGCTTAAAAAAACCATAAATAGAAATGTGTTTTTATGTTATTTTAAAAACTATTGCTGCTGTGAATGAAGAGACGTGAATAGAGCTTTTCTGAATCCTGAGTCTACCCTTAGGTATTTGTTTTGTCCCTTGGGTGGAATCATTTTAGCTTTTTCTCATTTTTTTAGATCTTTCATTTGTACGAGCCTTTGAATTTACGTATGTTAATGTTTATGGCACTCACGTTTTGGTAAGTGCCGCTCATGAAGCCAGAGTGGAGAAATTTATTTACGTTAGCACAGATGAAGTATATGGAGGCAGTCTTGATAAGGTAAGCTTAAAAAAAATGAATATTTCACCTACTTACCATGGAGCACATAGCAAACCTGTCTTGTTAAAACCTACTCTGGGCTTTTTTCATCCTCTGATTATATACACTTGGGGGACTCTCCAAAATGTTATTCCATTGTATCTTCTGTTCAAATAAAATAATGCCAACCCAAATGGCAGCAGCAACCTAGTCTCAGTACAGATTTACATTTAATTTGACTGACAGTATTTTGTGAGAGCAGCAGATCTAGTCTTTTTGTCCCCACCTTACATGCATGATGAATGACAGTCCCATGGGACAAAGCATATGTTAAGTTAGGCTGCAGCATACTGCCCACTCACCTTTCTTTCCCACTCATGAAAGAATATTGGAGTGTCAGGGAGCAAGTGTGGCATCCTAGAAATTGGAATCTGTTCTCCTTTTCTAATCATTTGTAAATATGATATATTCTATGCAAAAAGATGGCTCCTTGTTCCAGCCTGTATTTTTCATAGTCAGTGTTTGCAGTAACCTTATTTGTTTTATTTACTGTTTTATTTTTACCAAACCACATACATAGTGTAAAAAATCAAGTAGTAGTTTGAAAACAACTTACATGGAGAAAAAGCAGACCCTGATCACTTTTCAATCCACAATTCCACCTCAGAGAAGCAACCATTTTCAATTCTCTGTGCAGTTTTTATGAGGTTAACTTATTTCTTCTTGTACCCTTGTCCCCTACTGTGTCAGACATGACATAGCCAGAGTGATTTTAAAAACATAAGTGAGGCCTACAGACCCAGAAGCAAAGGATGCGCAACAGAGCTCACACTTTGGGGAATATCTCTCCGCCACATGTGATCAAGAAATTGCAACCAACAAAAACATACTAGAGAGAAAACTTAAAAGTGTAATGTGGAAAGTCAACTGATCAGAGAAGATCTTTAGTTCTTTGGAAGAAGATGGAAAAAAGAAACTTCTTTACAAAATGGTATCAATTCCTCAGGCAGGCCTGGTTTATTGAAAATGAAGAGCAGGAATACATTAAAACTGAGAAAGGAGAAAGGTGGTCCCTGGTCAGCAGTGAGCTCCTATCCTAGCCACAGTCCATCCTCCGATGTTCCTGCCTTGTATAAAACAGTAATAGTTAAAGGTGTGAATGAAGCAGCCGTCATTGGTGTTCTTACTAAGAGAAACAGTGCACACCATCAACAGATCAAAGCCGCACATCTCCAGGAAAAAGACAAGCCTCCGGATGAAGCTCTGAAGAAAGCCCTACAGGTCACCGCAAGGACGTCCCTTCAGCTCTACTGAAAACTTTAGCCCGGTTGGATGCTCGTGAACTTTGTGCTGCCTTGACTTACATGAAGTGAAAATAGAAATACAGAATGCATATGGAAAAATTAGGAACTTCAAGAAAATTTCAGAAATAACGATAAAAATAACAAAGTCTCTGTTTTGAGCTTCACAGACGTAATTTAGGTGAACAGTATACAATGGGAACTTTGTTTGATAAAATAGAAATTTCACATATTCTCCCCCCCCACCTCCCTGCAAAAAGTAAAAAACCAAAAAAAAACAACCCAAAAACAACAACGAGATCATGACATTATTCTTCGCAAAACCTGTTATGTCTTGACAGTGGCCTTCAGGGTTCCACATGTTCTGGCCTCCCTCTAACTCGTCAGCCTCACCTGCCATTTCTCTTCCCTCTCACAAAGCTTCTTGTAGCTCCTTTGAACACACTTCTCTCTCTGGTCCTTTGCACCTGCTGTTCCTCTCTGCCTCCTGCCTTCAAGAGTTGTTGTAAACTTTAAAGAAGTTACTACATATAAAGTGCTTAGAAAAACTCTAGGCACATACAATAGTTGGGGTTCAATAAATGTTTCGTTTTTTAAATGTGGTGATTACGATTTTAGGTTTATAATATGTTTTCTGACTTTTCTACTTAGAAAGTATGTATAATACTTATTTTTTTTAATTTATCTTTTCAAAATTAGGAATTTGATGAATCTTCACCCAAACAGCCTACAAATCCTTATGCTTCATCTAAGGCAGCTGCTGAGTGTTTTGTACAGTCTTACTGGGAACGATATAAAGTAAGAACTGATTTAAAAAAACTCTCCAGTCATTTGTATTTGGACTTAAAACTCTAAGTTAGCATTAGCAACATTTCATTTTTCGAGTAAAGGACATAGATTGAGAATAGTTATATATTAAGGAATTAAAAAAGCTGATTTCTTATAGTGTGTGGACTAAGTAAGGCCTACTTCTTGCTCAGTTCATCATTTAAAGGAATGCTTTATATGTATATTTTTTCCTACTTTAGTAACAGATAAAGTGTTATAGCTATAGTGAGAGGCCCTGTTGGAATATCCTGGTTTCCAGGAACCCTCTGAGTGAAGGAAGACAGGGAGGGCAGATTCCCTTATTGGCTGCACGGCCCTCTCCGCATGAGTCACCACTCTTGGCTCTCATGAATGGGAGGTAGATTTCCCCAGGTGGCCCGGACAGTGTCAGTGTGGGAGCCTTACCCAATCTGAATCAACTCGAATCCCTTAGCATTGGCTTTCCACTGGTCTTCTTTTGGAGTTATTAGGGACTGGGTCAGAAAGGCCAGCCAGAGAATGACTTATGATTCTCTTGACTTATGTGTTCCAGTAGCATTGGACCTTTTCTCTTTCATTACGTCTTTTTATTTGTAAGGATTGGTACAATAGAGTAAGCTAACTTGAAGTTTAACATCTAACCAAACCCAGAGTCCTAGAGGTGCTCTCTGAAATAATCAGGGGAAATTTCCTTATTTTTCTTCTATTAAGCCTACAAACCTGCCTTCATCTATATTTATCCTCCCCTTATCCCAATAACGAAAAAAATTCCTCTTCTTCCTTATGGGGCCTCTGCCTTTATCTGAATCTCATCGTCCCCTGTCTTTTCAGGAACTTTACATTAGAAAAAAATCCCTTCTCTTCTTTTCTTAAGGTGTGTGGAATTACTTAGCTAGAAGTGCTCATATTTTAAAACTGCTTATCTTGAGATAAGCATTATTATTGGCCCTTTCCATTACCTTAATATCGAATACTCTTTAAGTTTCCAGTTGTCATCACAAGAAGCAGTAATGTGTATGGACCACATCAATACCCAGAAAAGGTACATTTTACTTCTGAATTTATAGTACGCTTTAGTGATTGTAACTTATTATTTAAAGAAATCTCTCTTCAGTTATTTGTCCAAAATTTAAGTTGTAATTATACAAAATTTGTAAATGCTATATTGGCCACGTGCAACTCTCATCAGGTTTAGAGACTTGAGCTTAAGTCTCAACCTGATAATTCACCAGCTGGCATGACCTTAGCCCTTTGAGCATCATCTTTAAATTGAGGAGTAATGACAATATTAGAAAGGATTTTGAAGGACCCAGTGAGACGATATATGTGAAGATGCCTTGTACTTTGCAGGATCCTCAAGCATTATAGAGCACTCCCTTCACTGTCACACTGCAGTTTAGACTCCTGGTTTGCAGTCAGACCGATATGCCAGGGTATACAGAAATGTAAAAGCTAGTTAGAGAGCGACGCAGAAAGCTTGCATAGAAATCTGTCTTACAGTCAGCTGGCTTATGGTTCCTCAGCTCCTCTTTATTGTTGTAGATCTGATTGTCTTCCAGAAAGTAATACAGGTAGTGAATAAAGAAATGCACTTAAGAGGCTGAAAATGCCTCTGTGGCTGGTTCTGTACCACTAAGCCCAGTTTTAAGTCACTATTGCTCTCTCGCTCTCTGCCTAAATTTAGAAACTGGGTTTTTTACTTCCCAGCTAGTTGCATTAATGTATTCACCCAACAGAAAGGGCCATATCGTGATCTGCTGGTATTAATGTCTACTTTGCTTAATTTTTGGAATATCTTTAGCAGGTTTATTATAAATTTAGTAATTTATTTCACCCTGTTTAACAAATTTTCTTTGAATCCAGTGGCACTGGAATTTGCTTTTTATCAATTTCACCAGCACTTACTGGGTAGGTGCTATATGTAAAGCAATAAGTAAGGTAAAATTCCTGTCCATATAAAATCAGCACAAAGGTAAGATTTGTAATGAAAGCAAATTGTTCACGAAGACTTTTCTGAATTTTCCTATGGTTTAACTGTTTTATTTTCATATTTTTCTAGCAGATAACTTGTTTTGTGAAATAGGAAGATATCTTAGAGTTCTTTTACTTATCAAAGTTCTAATAGGTTTCTTCTTGAAATCCTAGTAACTGGAATATATCCATAGGTATAATTCTTAACAATAATAATGTTTTAATATCATGATGAGTTCAGGTTCATATTAATGAGCAGATTTCCAAAGTCTGAAACGATATTTAAATATTCTTTTAGGTTATTCCAAAATTTATATCTCTACTACAGCACAACAGGAAATGGTATGTTATTATTTACCTTCATACCCATATGTTTTTCTGGTATGTTGATAATATTTGGTGATAGCCTTCCTTGAAAGTCGTAAAGTCTTAGAGTTGGAGGCCATAGAATTGAATGTCTCAACAAATTTAAAGAATTTCTAGTATAATCAATGTAATAGTTTTTAAAGTAATTATAATCTATTTCATCTTTATAATTTGCTTACTAATTTTAATTCTTAAATGATTTATTCTAAAACTTTGAGTTATAGCATAAAATTTATATAACTACTTTTTCAGAGGATTTATTTAATTCATAGAACTATAGATATTTCTTCAAAATGAATTTAAGGCATAAAATCGATGAATTAAGTATTCCTCAGGGGTCACTTATATGTTTATCACATTCCATCTGAGGACCCTCAGGAGGTTTGGAGATCACTCAGGAACTGTGGATGAAATTTAGAAAAGTCATGAGAACTTGTATTTCCAGTAAAGATTTCTATGGTTGCCATGGGAATTGGCTTCCCTGGTGTTGTACCCAGTTCTTGCCTTGGGATAACTTACTTTTTTACATTTTATGATTCCCTTTTCTTTAATCTTTTTAGCTGCATTCATGGATCAGGGCTTCAAACAAGAAATTTTCTTTATGCTACTGATGTAGTGGAAGCATTTCTCACTGTCCTCAAAAAGGGGAAACCAGGTGAAATTTATAACATTGGAACCAATTTTGAAATGTCAGTTCTCCAGCTTGCCAAAGAACTAATACATCTGGTATGTATATGTTGTGAAAGGATACTATTTTCAAAATTATCACTAAATTAGTGACAGTAATCACTAATTTATTTATTTTTTTAGCTGAGCCATCCTGCCACCTGTTGGCAGCTCAGCGGCAGCTCAGCTTGGGCGGGACTCGAACCACTGTTTCTCAGAGCTCGCACTCTAGAACGAGCTCTTAACCAACTGAGCCACTCAGCCGGCCCAGTAATCACTAATTTAGTCAAAGTTAACAATTTACAGTTTAGTCAATTAAAGTGAATGAGTAATAAGTAAAATTCATAATTATGTATACCATATATATGCTACAATATGTCACTTGAAATTATATCACTCATTTAACAGCTTTTAAGGAAAAAAAATTCTAATACATTAAAGGAACATACACAATAAAAGACATACCTCAATTTCAGAAATATAAAGTGTGTCCTAGAATCAAGGAACAATGATATATAAATAATCATAGTTATGAGTGTATGTATATATTAGTGAACATCAATTATACATTTCAGGATTTAGTAGAAAGGGAGACTGAGCGTGTGGAAAAAACACTTTTGTTTTCCTTTACATTACTCTAAGAATACTCTGTACTCCAAATGTGTGGGTTTTCCACACCAAGCAATCCTGACACCAGCTGGGTGTCCTACAGTTTAACTCAATTCTGATATTATCTACCTGGAGATAGCATCAGATCCCACAGGCTAAGGGATCAGTGCCACAGACCACCCTCACTTCACATACCAATTTTAAGACCTGCTTGTCACCTGTGCTTCTGACCAACCAGCTATAAATCAGATAATTTGCTAGAGTGGCCCACAGAACTCAGGAAAACGGTTTACTTTCTGGACTACCAGTTTATTACACAGGCTGTAACTCAGGAACAGCCAGATGGAGGAGATGCACAGGGCAGGGTATGAGGGGTGTGGAGTGTGTGTGCCCCTCGGGGCGTGCCATTCTCCCAGCACCTCCGTATGTTCAGCAGAAGTTCTCCAAACCATGTCCTCTTGGGTTTTTATGGAGACTTCATTAAGTAGGTATGATTGATTAACTCATTGGCCATTGGTGATTAGTTCCACCTCCAGCGCCTCTCTCCCCTCACCAGCTCTGAGGGGTGGGGGTCGAGTTCCATCCCTCTAATCACATGGTTAGTTCTCCTGTCAACCAGCCCAGATTTTTAGGGGCTTTCCAAAATCTCTTGTTAACATCAACTCTGGCATGGTTGAAAGGGACTTATTACATATAGCAAAAGACACCTTTGTCTCTGATCACTTAAGAAATTCCAAGGATTTTAGGAGCTCTGTGTCAGGAACAGGGATGATGACCAAATATATAGTTCTTATTACACATCACAATGTCACACTGAGTAATAACCAAAAGCCAAAAAAGTTATTTTCTACCACAGTATACAACATGTATTTTTTTTTAGTAGAATTTGGGTTATATAGTATAGAATGTGTTACTAAAATGCTGCTCATTTTAGCTGTCTCTCCCACTTTGAAGAGGCTATTTGTCTTATCCTTTGAATCAGCTATTGAATACCATTGTTATTCTCTGGTCTCATTTTATAATTTGACTCAAAAAGCCTTCTCCGTTTTGACAGATCAAAGAGACCAATTCAGAATCTGAAATGGAAAACTGGGTTGATTATGTTAATGATAGGTGAGTAACAAGTTAAAGCATTGGGGAAACATTGTAAAATCTTAGGTACTTATAAAATTATAAAATATACGGGCTTAACCAGAAACTTGTTTGTTAGTTTTGAGTTTTCTGCTAAAATATTTTTTCCTAATTATAAATTTCATAAGAATAAAGTGTAGCATTATTACTTACTAGCTGTGTGACTTAAAGAAAGTTATTGCCCCTTTCCAAGGCTGAGGTATCCTTGAGTGTGAAATAGGGAATGTAATATCTTGCTTTTAAAATGTGTTGTATGGTTTAATTATAATGTATGAAAGTACCCAATGCAGGGTGTGGAACACAAGAGTCTTAATACGTTTATGTGTATTTATTTATTCATTCATTAAACATTTAGGTGTGATGCACTACATTCCTATCTAGACTGCGGCTGTAATAAGGAAAGGATAAACCACAGAGAGGGTTAGGCATCTGGGATTATAGATGGGATTATAGATGATTTTTTAAAAACATACACTTTATTTTACACATTTTCTATAATCATGTCATCAAGGAGAATTTTTTAAAGAAAAATTTGAATTGTGATAAAGATGACTGGACACACATTTTTTTCTTAGTATTTAAATCTGTAAATATGTATCCACAATGTCATTTTAAATCTGTTCTGTTTTCCAAGACCTACCAATGATATGAGATATCCAATGAAGTCAGAAAAAATACATGGTTTAGGATGGAGACCTAAAGTGCCTTGGAAAGAAGGAATAAAGAAAACAAGTATGTTATGTTGTGAATTAGTCATTTGGGAGGGGGTTCAGAAAAATTTAAAGAAAAAATTTATTTTCAGAACACTACAAATTCAGCAGAATAGTGTGATGAATCATTTTTACTTTTCAAATTGTTACATTTAATATAGTTGTAGTAATAGTAATATATTTCCTAAGCATCTTGAATTTCATAGACTAACTTTTGATCAGTCTTCCTATATCTTATTAGTATTTATCAGATCCCTATTTCATTTATTCTGAGGTGCACATTTTTTTACTTTTTTCATATCCTTGAAAGGTATGTATTTTACAATCACTAGTATCTTAAAATTATTATTGCAGCTGTTTTATTTTTTAGTGGTATGTTAAATAATAATCCATCTTAAGATTAGTGGCATCTTAGATATGATGAAATATAGACAGTTTCAGCCTCTGAGTGTCTTGAGTCTTTTTATATTGAAACAAACAAGTAGAAAGCAAATTGACTATGTACAGAAATATTTATTAAAATAAGTGTATATAAAGTCTGTGTATATGTTAAAGTTCTATTTAGAAATGTACTTATGAGAAAAAATATACCAAAACATAGAAAAAAAGTCCTGATTCAGAGCTTAAAATACAAAATACTAAAGTTGAATTTTGAGAAGATAAACTATCTTTGAAATTGCAAATAGAATCATTTCATATATTAACAGAAGGAAACTCATCTCATCTCACTATGCCTATAAATGCAGTATTGCTACATTTACATGAATAAAATATTGCACTTATTTTCTATAACTTTAAAACCACTGTAAATGAGTCACCTTCCTTTCCCCCTAAACTCCTTAAAATCAGAATGTCTTAAACACTTACACTAGCAATTTCAAAATTGAAACACTTTTGAAGTTAGAAAGAAAAAGTAGCTGATTTTTAAATCTGAATTAAAATTTAGTTAACTGGTGTTTAGTGCTTTATTTTTTATTTTTTTCTTTTGTTTTTTCCTATCAGTTGAATGGTATAGAGAGAATTTTCACAACTGGAAGAATGTGGAGAAAGCATTAGAACCCTTTCCAGTACAGCCACCGTTTGTATAGTCAGGACAGTTTTTGGAAAAAGAAGAAAATTATCCTACCTCGACAACTGATATGTAATCAAGGGACCAAATGAAGGGACCAATTTTCATTCGGAATTAGATTTGTGACTTTTTGTACAAAATTCAAATGCAATATGCCTCAATCTTTAGAAGAGTTTTAGTATGAGCATAGGATTTAACTTTCAAAATTCTTTCAAAAAACTTTTCTCCTGACAATTAGGAACCAGTAGAGATAGAAAGACTCTTCCATAGGAGTGGACTGGGAGGGGCGATCTCCTGGTTCTCAGAACAAGGACAGTAGCAGCTCTGGGCAGCCTACAGCTCTGCTGCATTGAGCTCAGTCAGCTTCCCACCTTTCCCATCTCCCAGAAGGTCTCTAAGTTTTCAGTTTTAGTCAATATAGGATAAGCCTATGCCCTCGTTCTATGAAGGTATGGTATTGTGCTACAATTGCTTTAAAAATGGAACAAAGTCGAAGCACTTTTTAACTTTTGATAATTTTGTAAAACTGATTAAGTTAAATGTTTTTTAAAGAAGGACATAGTTTTTGTATTTTCATAATCAGTCATTTAACTATGTATAACCTTGTATCAGAAAAATGTCATCATGTATTTACTGTTTAAAGTGATTTTATTTATAAAATTATCGGTATTTTAATGTATTTAATATAGAGCATCGCTTTTTTTAGTAATGTAGATTTTTATTTCACTGTAGAAAAACATTTAAAATACTTGATTATGTATTTTGACTTTAAGATAATTTGAAAAAGTAACTGATTGGATACTGCGTTCAGAAAGGGGGGAGAGTCAAAGGTGATGCCCAGCTTTCTGGCGACAGTGCATGACTGATGGCTCGTTCTCTCTGTGAAGTGGGAAGCAAGGTCAGTGACTCAGAGGTGGCTGAGGGCGGGATAGGAATAGAGTGAGGATCTTGGGGCTGTGGAGATTGGGAAAAGAGTAAGCAGATCCAAAATTAGAGGATGTGCCAAACAGGAGTGAAGCACAAACTGAAGTTGAACACTAACTTCAGAATTCTGAGATGTGTAGAAATAGTTAGATTGAGCTAGAATAGGACACAGTACGAATCAGGAGGGACAGAAGGGCCAGAGCGTGAGATTAGCTGCAGCGTTGCTCCATGGGTCTTAGTTGTGTAGCGAGAAAATGCGTCTTGGAGGTAGCCTGTAGCTCTAGAGAAAATGGAGACAGGGAGCAGGCATAAGGGAGGGAGGTGAGCGCTCAGGGAGGCTAGGAAGTTACAGGCAGAAAATGGGACCAACTGAGAGCAAATGATCTTCGGTGGAATTTGGTCATTGAAGGTAGATGACAAAATAAAAGCACTGTGTCATTTCTTCTGTGTCATTTGTTCTTGCATATATTTTTGTGTCTACTTTTATATCCAATTTTAATATACTGTATGATTTACCTATATTGTTAGTCTGATCTCAGGAGATGACCTTAACGGGCATTCAGAACATACGGGAAACCAGTTTATTTAAAAAAACAACAAAAACCCTTATGCAAAAAAATGTCAAAAAAATTAATGCTCTACATCATATGTCATCAGGGAAATGTAAATTAGAACAGCAATGAGATACCAATACACACCTATTAGAAAGGCCAAAATCTGCAACACTGACACCAGCAAATGCTAAAAAGAATGTAGAGCAACAGGAATTCATATGCATTGCTGGTGGGAATGCAAAATTCCCACCACTTTAGAAGACAGTGTGGCAATTTTTCACAAAGCTAAACATACCATACAATCCAGCAATCACATGCTTTGGTATTTACCCAAAGGAGTTGAAACTTATGTCCACACAAAAACCTGCACAAAGATATTTATAGCAGCTTTATTCATAATGGCCAAAATTGGAAGCAACCAAGATGTCCTTCAGTAGGTGAATGGATAAATAAACTGGTACATCCAGACACTAGAGTACTTATTAAGCTCTGGAAAGCAATGAGCTGTCAAGCCATGAAAAGACAAGAAGGAAATGTAAATGCGTATTACATAGTGGAAGAAGCCAATCTGAAAAAGCTACATAGTATATAATTCCAACTATGTGACATTCTAGACAAGGCAGAACTCTGGAGACAGTAAAAAGATCAGTGGTCGCCAAGGATGGGAAGGGAAGATGAATAAATAGAGCACAAAGGGATTTTAGGGCAGTGAAAATACCCTGTATGATCATATAGTGATGGATATATGTCATTATACATTTGTCCACGCCCATAGAATGTACAACACAAAAAGTGAACCCTAATGTAAACTGTGAACTTTGGGTGGTTAAGCTGTGTCAATGTGGGTTCATCCTTGGTGAAAAAAAAAAAGTACCACCCTTTCAAGTGGTGATAATGAGGGAGTCTACGCATGTGTGGAGATGGAATATATGGGAAATCTCTACCTCCCTTTCAATTTTGTGCTAAACCTCAAACTGCTCTAAAAAAAATAGTCTTAAAATAAGAATTCAGAGCAACTTTAGAAATAAAGAAGTTGGTTGAGTTATAGGGAAAGTTTTGGTCTCAGAGAGGCCTTTGAAAGCTAGCGTTCTCCTCACTTATTTTGTACTCAGCTTGCTGCTATCTGGCTTCCATTCCTCCTCTATCTACTGCAGGAATTCTCCCTGTTGTCACCAGTGTCACATACCTCTCCTGAGAAATGTCATCTAATACCATGGCTTCAGTTACCATCTTTATTTTTTTTTAATTTTAATATTTTTTAAATCTCCAGCCAAGACCTCTTTTCTGAGCTGATCTCCAGTTTAAAAATCTCATATATCCAATAGTCTACTCGATATTTGCATATTGATGCCTTTGGAGCACTTCAATCTCAATGTGATTCTAAGCCCCTGGTGGTCCCTGTTTTAATGAAACCTGGTAGTTATTCTTGGTATTTTTCTCCTCTTCATATCCTTTTCTTCCATCGTCATATCCCCCACCTCCCATTCTGGCATATCTTTTTGTTTTTAAATGTCATGCTTATACAGCTTTTATTATCAACTTCTTGTAATAGATGAGGATTTAGCTCTCTTGCATACCCCCTCAACTTTCATTCCCTTCCAATACTCCCAAAGCATTTAAACCACATTTAATTTTAATTGAGTATAATTTTATAAGTTTTGCATTATAGAGTCAAGAAGTGTACTATGATTATAATTCCTATTTTATAGTTTTTTTTTCCTGGAGTTAGTAACTGTCTCATTTTTCTTTTCACTGCTTTATGTACTTTCCTTAATTTTTCCATCAAGTCTTTCATATTACATTCCTTCCTAAAAGCTTGCATATTTTGGAAAATCCATGGATTTGATTTTACTCTTAGGGACTTACCTCTTGGAGCCCTATATCCTCCAATTTGAATGATCAAATTTAATTGATACCAAGATCCAGATTCTTTTTAACATTTCTGAAGCCAGAAAATTTATGTTTTAGAATAATTTTTAGTGGTTTTCCTTCTTAGTATCATATAAAATAATTGTACTGCTTCGAACTAATGGTGTTATGTATTTGATGGAATACAGCAGTTGCGTTTTCGGTCTGGTGCAGAGCTGTTACCCAGCATATCATTAGTGCCACAAAGTCCCTCACTGGACAGAAATGTGAGGTGCCCTTTTGTGCTCAGTCACGGGCTGGAGGCTGCGCAGAACCAAGGTGAACCCTGAAGACTGCAGCAGAGGCTGTGAGTTAACTGCACTCTTGGCAGCTGAATGACAAGCTTAGTCCTGAAGGGAAATCCAAGTGAGACCTCTACAGCTACCACTTGGCTGTTTGCCATGGGGGAGGGAGTCTTGGGGTTCATCAGCTCCTTGTACAAACTTTAGACCAAATCACTTGCTTTTCGTCCAGTGCCTTACTCTCCCCACTCCCCTGAGCCCACCTTCCATAGATGCGCCTGGTGCTGAGCTTCTCAGGGCTTCTGGGAGGGCAAGTAGATGCCATTCTGGAGATGCCATTTGAATTGTGTCTTAAAGGATGGATCAGGGTTAGTCGAGGAAACAGGATGATTCCAGGCAGAGGGAGTAGCAGAGTGAAAACACCAGTTGTAAATAATACTGTGTGTTCAGTGTACTCCAGGTCATCATTATTACTCTAGCACAGTCTTTCTCACTATGTGTCCCCAGTCCATTAGGGAGTGGAAATAAAAACTATAATGAGATACCACTTCACACTCATTAGGATGACTATCATTAAAAAAAGTAGAAAATAAGTGATGGTAAGGATGTGGAGAAATTGAAACCCTCACGCATTTCTGGTAGGAATGCAAAATGATGCAGCCACTGTGGCAAGCAGTATGGTGGGTCCTCCGAAAGCTAAACAGAATTACCATATGATCCGGCAATTCCACTTCTATATAGATACATACCCCCAAAGAATTGAAAGCAGGATCTGAAGCAGATACTTGTACAGCAATGTTCATAGCAGCATTATTCATAATAGCCAGAAGGTGGCAACAACCCAAATGTACATGTACAGATAGATTAATAAGATGAGGTATATACACACAATGGAATGGTATGATTCCACTTGTATGCGGTTCCTAGAGTAGGGAAATTCATAGACACAGAAAGTAGAATAGAGGTTTACCAGGGGGTGCAGGGAGGGGTGAGGGGGAGTTACTGCTTAATGAGTATAGCTTAGGATGATGAAAAAATTCTGAAAGTGATAATGGTGATAGTTGCACAACATTGTGAATGTATGTAATGCCACTGAATAGTACACTTTTTTTTTTAGTTAACATGGTAAGTTTTTTGTTATGTATATTTTTTCACAATAACTTTTAAAAATGTGTCCCCAGACCAACAGCACTGGCATCAGTTAGAAATGCAAATTCCTGGACCCCACCCCAGACTTACAGAATCAGAAACTCTGTGGGTAGGGCCCAAGGATTCTGATGCACCCTCAAGCTTGAGAACCACTGCTCTATAACATCAGACTGGGAGATTAGGCTAAAGAGGAATGTGGTAGCCAGGTCCTGGAGGGCCTTGTCTACCGTGAAAAAAAATGCTTGGACTTCATCCTGCCAGGAGAGAGCTACCTCAAGATTTTACAGAAGAAATTGATATTGGTAGATTTGTGGGTTTTACCTATTTCCCGATTTCAATAATAATATGTGCTCATTGAAGAAAGCCTAGAAAACTAAATCAATAAAAAAAAGAAAATCACCTATGATCTACCACTGGAAGATAACCCCTATGAATATTTAGATGGATGTTCTTCGTTTTGTTTCTTGGAGGATATACATACATTTTCAAAAATCCAATTGTGGGATCATAATGGGCATACTGTTTTAAAGTCTGCTTTTTTTCACTAAGCAATATGTCATGAATGCTTTTAAAAGTTATGAGATCTTTTGTCATTTTTATTGACTGCAGAATTACGCTTTTGATAGCTTATTCTGGTAACGGTATGGAAGATGAATTTAAGGAAGGCACGAATGAGCTCTTGCAGGGATCCAAGTTCTGAAGCTGTTGCAGTCGATCAGATTGTAACAATAAGGCCTAAAGCAAAGCACTGCAAAAAGGGGTAGTGTCGGGGACAGCTGTGAGAACTCTTTAGATTAAAGAACTTGATTGATTATACATAGTAGGTGCACTTTCTTGACTTGGATGATATTTTAAGGTTTTAAATGTTGCATTGGAAAGAGTAGAGAATGGTAAATTACATTTGGGAGATATTGAGCTTTAGCAATCTATGGGATACCCAAGGGAGACATCTAACAAACAGTCAAACATATGCGTCTGAAGCTCAAATTGGTGGGCATGGCTCAAAATCTTTAGATACATATGTAGGACTTAAATATGGCTATTAAATAAAGGCTATTAAAACCCTGAGAGTGGATTGAAATCTCCCCGAGATCACCCAAAATGACAAGGTTGATGGTAGGTGTCATGATTCACAGACAGGCCATGAGAAACGCCAAGGTTTAAGTTTCAGGAAGAGGAGCCAGGGGGAAGATTAAGACGGAATGATTAAAAAAAGAAATGGTCAGAGGAGTGCAAGAGAACTACAGGAGAAAATAATACCACGGCAGCCAAAGGGATAGACATTCAGCAACAAGCAGTGGCCCGCTGAAGCTCAGTAAGGTAAAGACTTTAAAAGCAGCTGTTGGTTTTGGCAATATACAAGCAAGAGTCATATTAGTGGAGTGTAGGGGAGAAAGTGAGCACCTGGATAATAAAGATTGAATAGTGATTCGGAATCTAGATATGGAGTGTGGCCAAAAAGGACCACACACTAAACCTGACAAGCTCAGGGGAGGCCTGCATGGTGGGCCTTACAAGCTCAGAGGCTGAAATTAACCACATAGGATGGTCTGAACATGAAACTTCCTAACTAAAAGTGGGTCATGGCGGGTAGTCACGTCCTAGGCCTGTAGCTACCTTGAGAAAGGTCAGTCTTTGCCTTAAGTGAGCCTGTCTATTGTCTTTCTGCATCTAAGATAACATACCTTTGAAATGTTAGCATAATCATCTTTTCCAGACCCCTCAAGTCACAACCGCCTCAACCAGAGCAAGGGACCACAGAACCTCTCATTGTTATTTTTTCCCTACATTTCATCTCTATGTGGTATAAATGTTAATTATTAACTATACTGTACCCTCCAGCGTAAAACAAGTGTTTTTCTATTTTGCCTTTTTATCGAAAGTAGAGGTCCACTCCCTTATCTTTCTCCCACCCCTTTAATCTCCCACTAATGGATTTCACGTAACCCTCCTTATGTCGCTTCCTTTGATTATAATGTATAAAATAATCTGCAAAACTGCCATTCTCTGGAGCATTTTCTTAATCTGTTGAGATGTTGCTTTTTGGCAATTGTCGTCAGTTTGGCTCAAGTAAACTCATTAAAATTCTCTACAGGTTTGAAACATTCAAACACTTTTCTAAATTGGAGACTGAGCAGTAGAGAAGGAAAGATTGATGATGGTCAGGGGCGGGTCATTAATGGGGTCTGAGGAGATGGGCTCCATTGGGAACTCCTGGCTTGGGTGGAATGGAATGGGTAGGGCTCACCTCATCCCCCTGGACCAGCAAAGGCAGAAACTGAGATACGTTTGGACATAGAGACTTTGGGGAAGGAACATGAGGGAATTCACCACAGCCTCAATTTCTTCTTGTGCTGTGGAGGAGGCAACTGAGGAGGAAGTGAGGGTTTTGAAGAGTCACAGGGGAATATGAAAGCAAAAACTCTATGACTGCCAAGGTGAAAGCACAGCCAAGTCTGAAGGCCATGAATTTATGGTGGCACCTGTTACAACCACTGAAAACAACTGCTGCATTGAACATCTCTGTACGCACCTATCTGTATACAGGTGAGCATGTTTCTGAAGGACTAATACCAAAAATGCTATTTCTGGGGCTAAAAGCACATGCACTTAAAATTAGAAAGATGTAGAAGAAACTACCTGCACTGTAAACAGTTGTGGATCTTAATAGCTCCTTTAATCTGTGGCAATTGGAAAGATGCAAATATTCCATTGTTTTATTGTACTTCTACAAGCTTTGGCTAGCTTAAGTCCCTCTGTGTATGTTTCTGGCCACTCGTGTTTCTTTTTCTTGAACTGCCTGTTTATACTGTTGCCGGTTTTTCAACTGTGGTGTTTGAAGCGTCTTTTTAATAACATATTTAAACAATTGGAGCACCCCCCTTTGATGTCATCCCCCCGAAATGAGCTTCAGGGTCCACCCAATCCTACTTCCACCCCAGACCCCAATCAGATCAGGCTTAATGGTCTTATCTCTCCTCATTCTCAACTTGGCTTCACTGCTCTTCCTATTCATTCTGGACCCCAATGGTCCAAACAGGCACAAACTTGTCCCCAGTACTCTTATTTCTGCTACCCAATCTCTTGCTGATTCATCCATTCATTTGTTTGTTCATTCGTTCATTCTATTGGCTTGCCGGAAAAGTCATGACGTATTTTTTTTATGTTTTTTGTTACAAAAATGCGTCATGACTTTTCCGACAACCCAATATATTATTAACTACCTACTGTGTTCCAAACACTATCCTTACCTAGTCCAGCCTTAAATGAACCTAACCTTTCTCTTTCTCTAATTCTGTGCATATATTATAGAATACTGCTGAAGAAAATTTCAGTGGTTTGCATATTGGTACCACCAACATAAACAGGGCCTCAAAACTGTAAGCAACGTTTTTGTCTGTTCCTGCTTAGCTCCCTTTATATGCCACAGAGAAAGAACTCTCAATTTTTTTTTTTATCACAGTGTTAAGTGCCTACTCCATTTTGATCTCACTCATTCTCAGTCCATTCTCCTGCAACTATTGTAGGAGGTGAAATGATGTAATGATAAAAAACTGAGCACTGAAGTTGTGTTTGCTGGGCCAAAGCAAACATGAAAACTGGTGCTCACCTTTGAAAATTATTGACTGAACCCTTGAACAGATGTGCTCATGGTCACAAAATCTTAGATCTCTAGATCCCTAGGTCCTGTGGATTTCCACCATTCCCTGACTGAGGAAATTCTGGAAGAGGATCAGCTAAGATGAGTACCATGACAACCACATCTGGATTGACTTCCTGCCAGGCTATCTCTTGCTTGGAGGGACTGAGCAAGGAATTAATCACATAGAATCCTACAGCTGGTGAGTTATTCCAGGAGTATAAGTCCACCTTTCTAAACCTAGAATGGACAGCTAGAGGGGCCTAGTATGATTTTGTGAGCCTCCTGCTGGGAATGAATAAAAAGTGAGTATGGTGTTAGTTGACATTGTAAGCCTACTGTGACCATTTTCTCCACCTTCGGAAGCTGCCTTTGAGCCATCAGGCTGGGCAGCAGCAGCATCTGCACAGGGCAACCGTGATTCACTCCCAAGCTTAGGAGAGCCTCCTAACACTTCAAGTTCAAAGCCAGGTTCCCCACTTTCTGGCTTGTGATCTTCACAGTTCTCCAACTGGGGCTCAATATCCTCCTTTGTAAGATGGAAATTGTAGTTATTGTGAATTTTAAATAAACTAATGCATGTAAAACATTCAGACATCTCTGGTTCATAAATAATACATGTTCAATAAATGCT
This sequence comes from Hipposideros armiger, assembly GCF_001890085.2. NCBI lineage: Eukaryota > Metazoa > Chordata > Mammalia > Chiroptera > Hipposideridae > Hipposideros > Hipposideros armiger. The sequence continues at coordinate 1,502,932 of NW_017731818.1, read as the reverse complement.
AGTTTATTTTTATTTCACTGGAATAAAATAAAGAAAACAAGAGTCTCCTCACCTTAAATGCAAAATTATTCCTGACCTCTTGTCTCCCTCATCTATTTACCAACAAACTCTTGAGAGAGTGTCCTCATTCAGTGTTCCATGTCCTCACCTCCCGATCTCTCAGCGCCTTGTTACAACCTGACTTCTGCCCCCGTTACTTTACTAAGTCTGTTTTCACCACCGTCATTCATAACCTCCTAAATGTGAATGCCAGGGGCCAATTTTCTTCTTCATTCCCCGGCAGCATTTGACCCTGGTCATGCCCTATTTGTTAAAATACTTTCTTCCCTTGCCTTCTCTCTCCCATCCTACTCACCATTTCTGTCCGCACCCCCACCGCTGCACCCTTCTTGCTGGCTCCTTATTCTGCCCATTCCCTAAATTGACTTCTTGGGCTGAATAGTTCTTGGTTGCAGGGGACTGTTCTGTGCATTGTAGAAGGTTTAATGACATCCCTGGCCTTTACGCTTTCCCCCAGTTTTAACAACTAAAAATGCCTCCAGGCTTTCCAAATGTCCCTGGGGAGCAAAATAGGCCTCGTTGAGAATCACTACCTTTAGTGATGATGTTCTTCCCAGCATTCCAGCCTCATTCACTCACTCACATGCTCTCTCTCTCAGTGATCTCATTTGATGCGACCTGCACACCAACCAAGCATTCCTGACTGGTCAGCCAGGAACCCACCTAAACTTTGGGTGGGAGACTGGTAAAGAAAGAGACTAGAGACGAAAGCTGGGGGCAGGAGGTCCACCCAATGCTGATGGCAGAGAGTGGCCTCATTTATTATTTGTATACAGCTTTTATAGCTAAAGTAACTTTTCTAGGGTAGGGGGTTTTTGGGACCTTGAGAGAGTAGCCCCCTCCTCTCAGGGAACAAATTCCTTGGAGGCAATCTTCCCGAAGTGAGACAAAACAAAGTAGAGCAAGCAGAAACAGTTAACAGGATGGATGGCCTTCCACTCTGTAGCTTTCAAGGCCATTGACTGTTTTCTCCTCAGTGGCCAACCTTCCCACACTGCTCACCCGGGCCTGAGAGCATGTCGGCCTGCCAGCTTTCAGGCTTAACCCTTACTGCAGACCTCCACTCTCAGGCTTAACCCTTACTGCAGACCTCCGGCTCCCTACACTCATTCATTCCTGTATCCTCAAGTCCCATACTCATGGGACCATAGTACCCACATTTCATATTCCCACCACCTACCTTTTCTTTCTGGATTCTAAACTCCGGGTGCCTGTTGCATCCTGGCATACTGGGACAGCTCATCCAGCTTCCAAAAGATGCCTCAACTTTTATAGATATGTAACAGGACTCATCTCTTCCACAGCCCCAAGTTATTGTACTTCCTGTATTCTCAGTCTTGAAAAAGACTTCACTGTCCACCCTTTCCAATGCTGGCCACTTTGAGGCTGTTCTTGGCTCTCCTTTCTCTTTCTGCCTAGGTCTGTTTACAAAGCCTTACAGATTCCTCCCTGCCATCTCTGAAATCTGGCATCTCTCCTTCAGCTCTCACTGCCACTGCCTCAGTAATAATTGCGACATCCTTCCACCAGTTTCCTTGCCTCTAGACCCTCTCCACTCAGATCTTTCCTTCATACTTCCCCAGACTTATATTTTTATAAATCAAACAACTCTGTGACGTAGA
>NW_017731818.1:1470714-1499945 GCF_001890085.2 Hipposideros armiger | reverse complement strand
ATTAGGTCAATTTTGTGGAGCAGAAGAAGAAATCCTAATTCATGGTCTTCCTCTCAACCCTAAACTGCTAGAAAGCCCTCCAATGAAATATATGTCCTAATAACAGTTCTATACTTTGCTTAATCCTTCATCTTTGACTTGGAATGAAAATATGGCTAATTTAATGAATATAGTTGTGAAAACTAACTATAGGAGTAGGAGAGGGGGAAAGCATGTTTTCAGGTTAAAATGATGAATAAAAATTACAGCGATAAGAAATATTAAATAAAATAGGCCGAATAAGCCCTTGAGAAACATCTTTCTATTTCTAGCAAATTTTAAAACTTTGATTAATGGTTCTGCAGTTCTGCCCTTCACATTTTTTTTAATAGAAAAAACTTAGGTGAAAATATAAAGCAATTTTTCTTTGCTCAGAAAAATGTTTATTTTAGATTATTTGGATGTTATATATCAAGTGAAAATTCCATGTGTTAATATTTAGAAAATACACATTTCCCTAAGATTAATTTGCTTCTCTTTAGGTTTTCCTTTTGCTCTCATACCATTATAAATAAATATGCTACTTCTGACTTATCCTACAAATATTTCAGCTATCATTAAAAAAAATTTACCACATAGCTAAAATTAAATCAGTTTAAAATTCTCAGGAGTTGAAATTGTGGTTGTTTAAGTTAATGGACTAATCAAACCTTAGTTTTAGATGGTGTTTCTGCAATATTCTAATTACTGCAATCTGATTTTCCTTAGTAATTGTGAAGGTCAAAACTGAAAGCCTGATTCAAAAAGGAAATTAAAAGTTGAGAATAAAAGACAAGGAAGACATTTCATTCCCAACATATGTCATGATAGATTATTAAGTTGACCTTGTAAAGTTAAAGAAAGATTTTGCTGTCAATCACACTGAAGTTGACTACGACATATGGAAATTGTGTTCTGAATCTTCTCGAAACAGCATACTTTCATTTGAATGTGTCGTTTTTCCATAAAGGAGATTCATTATATATTAAACAAACAAAAATTATACCTACACACATTTTGATTTTTATGCCTTAGTAAGGCTTTCATGTGAGTAAAAACAGAAGTAAGGAAAAATATCATTTGTCAGACCACATGTCCTGATTTAGTGATTCTAAAAATATGGTCCTGGTATGTAAAGGACAAACCTTAGCAATAGACAGACAAAGGAACTACTTAGACTGAATATAGATTTGGGGAAGAACCTCACTATTCTCACAAAATATACCCCTAGTCACATTCTGATGCCTAAAAACACATTGATAAGGTACAAAGTTCTTCAATCTGCAGCATTAAAATACAGAAATTTCTAGGATCTGTAAGGTAAGACTAATATTTATCTTTTTTCAAATTTTTAATATAAAAAAATTAGAACATACAGAAGAACTGAAAGATGTAATTCTCCACCTAGATCCAATAATGGTTAACATTTTGCTGTATTAATTTTATTTGTATGTATATGTGTATGTGTGTATGTTTGAGAGATTTGAAAGTAAGTTACAGACCTCATGGCACTTCAACACGAAATACTTAAGCATAAATATCCTAAAAACCATAGCATTCTTCTATGTAATTACAATACCATTTTCATACTTAAGAAAACTGATAGTCATTTCCTAATATATATATATATATATATATATATATATATATATTTATTTATTTAAATTTCTCAATATTTTCCTGAAAGTTAGCAGAATATGCCACCCCAAACACTTTGGCATAAGGATTATTTTAAACTGAAGGCAACTGTGAAGAAGATACAAGAAAAGCTCTCTGCCTTCCCCTATTTGCCTAAAAGCAGGAGATAAATTTGTAAAGGTGACCTCCCGCTCCTCTCTACCAGGATGGACACCAGTTAATTGCCAGAGACAACTATACACTCTGATCAGCTCACAAATAGCAACAGAGGAACCTATGTAACAAACTTCACTAACTAACCCTTATCCACCATTAGTTTCTCCATATATTTATCTTCCTATAATTCGCCACCCTAGAAACTGTGTTTTTCCTTTGTCTTGTCACTTCTCTACAAATTTATTGTTCTTTAGTAAGATGCCATATAAGCCCAAGTTCTAGCAACCCCATTGAGTTACTTATCACTAAGAACTTCCACATGCATGTGCAATGCACAGGTTAATAAATATCTGCTTGATTTTCTCTTGCTAATCTCTCTTTTGTGAGTCTAATTTATAGAACCCCAGCCAGAGAAACTAAGATGGGTAGAGGGAAAACAGGTTTTTCTCTCCTATATCCTCCCAAATCTCTTATTTATAGCTTTTTAATTTTTTTTCTACACCAGAATCAAATAAGGGTACTCATATTATTTTTGTTTATCTTTTTAGTCTCTTAAATGTAGAGCTGTCTCCTCATCTTTTAGATGTTTTTATTTGGATGTTTTTTTCCATGACATTGATATATTGAAGACTGCAAGACAGATGTCTTTGAGAATATCTCACTCTGGACTCGTCTAGTTAATTCTTCATGGTGTCCCTTAACTTATTTCTCCATTTCCTAAATTTCATATAGACTGGAAGTTAGGTCTACCTAGAAACCAGGGTAGTTTCAGGTCAAACCTTTTTAGCAAGAAGGCTTCATGGGTGATATTATACATGTTATGTTACAGAAAACTAGGTGACCCATAAAAATGATTGGAAGGACTCTCTTTACACTGAAGTTAAATGATTCCTAGCAGATCCTTTTCTAAACCCAGATTTTTATTAGAAGGGAGTGAATTGAAATTAAGATTTCAATTCTTAATTGAAGGGAGTGAATTGAAATTAAGATTTCAATTCTGGGCCTCAAGATTCTAAGAGCAACGCTGGCAGAAAGTGTCGTCATGTGCCAGGGAAATGAGCCAGGTTAGTGTAAGCAGCAAGATTCGGTGCTGAGTAAGGTCAAGAACAGCATTTGCCTCAAAACTTGAGGACCCCAAAGCACATGTGGATCACAGGTTTAAAGAAACTGCTGTATTTTGATAAGGCTGGTCTAATACTGGGACAAGCATGGTACACTGTGACAACACTGGCCTGGGAGATGAGACCTAAATCCTGGTCCCACATTTGTCTCTAAATAACTGTGTGACACTGGGAATCATTAAGACTCTGGCCTTTCATTGATTCACACATGGTGTAGAGGTCATTGTGCCAACTACTCTGATGTCGTTTTGTAAATATTACGTAAGCACCAATGTGATTGAATGTCAGCGTTCGCTTCTTGTTGACATAAGGAACAACACTCAGATTTTATTTTCTTGCATTCCTTGTGGGACAAGCAGGGAAGCATTAGTCATTCCCAAATGGAAGAATTCCTCCTTATCCAATCATTCAGACAAGCATTATTAAGAGGGTAATATGTGCAGGCTGAACAGGGAGCTTCTGCCTGTCTAAGGAAAGAATTGGACAGTGGACTATCAAAGCAAAAGCATGTGGGATGACGGGGGTAGGGCTGCAGCCCCGTCTGAGTCACATGCAGCTTATGTGGTTGGAGAAAACTGGAATAGCCAGCTTTTCCCATTGCTAATGATGCGAATGGGCTGGGTAGCCAAGTGGAGGAATCTGGGTTCAGGGCCCTGCTTTCGGTCCCCCTCATTTAGGAGAACCCTGGAAATGTGCCCTGACAGTTTCAACTACAGGACAGAGGAACTCTGGTCTGATGAGGCTTCTGCCTCAGCCTCACACCGCGGGGTCCTGCCTGGGTCCTGATCACAGGCTCCACTACCCCTTCTGCTCACCCCATCCGTCCACTAAAGTCCTCCAGAAAAACTGTGGCCTGTGTGTGCAAGGAAGACAGGGAGGAAGGATAGAAAAGAGATGACTTATAGTCAAGGCTCTTGAGTAAAAGTGAGGTAGGTCAGGAATTGGCCAATGGTGCATAGAGTTGGGGGTGTAAGGATACAAAGAAAAGACAGGACTAGAAAAGTGGATGAAAGCAATGGAGACTCAAAAATTCGAGGCTCCTGGGAGTTTGGAGGGGACTCAGGGACTAATAGCACAGGTGCTTCTGTGTACTGGCCTCCTTTTCTGAGTCTCTGGTCATTTAATGCCATCTTGGGCATCTTCACTGGGGCAAAGAAAGAGACTGATTTATTCCTTGTTTCTGGCATTAAAAAAAATATATATATATATGTATGGTATAGGAAACTCATGTGTTAAATTTATTTCATCTTATTTCTTTGGCTGAATAATCAGGTCTTATTCCTTAATCTCTAGATAGGGTGGGGAGGGGAGATGGGCAGGGATGCAACTGGGAGGCTGGACCACTTCAACAAAAAAGAGAGACAAGTAATTAAGCTGACAAGTATTCAAAGAGTGCACAAGCCTCTGAAACTCAAGCTCTGGAATCCAAATTTTTTGGCCTTTAGGCCATGGTGCAAAATCCACATGGTTAGTTAGATGTTTGCTTGATGGATGTGGGAGGATTGGATTAGAACATATGAAAAACCGGTAGGTTGTTCTTGAGTATAATTTACTTAATTGTTTCTGGCCTGGTAAGTACACCCAGAGGCTTTATATTGACGTATGTGATTCAACGAAAACAAAAAACAATAAAGTCTTTATTGACTTGTGGTTTAATGGCTTTAAATAAATTAACTTCTTTTGGATCAATTCAGCACAGTGATCATTTTGCAATCTATTAACTTTTTTATACTTCTCCTCTAAGTTACAACTTTAGTATATAACTTAGAAGAAATCACTTTATATCCATCAAGCAAGGGTACTATTTTCTACACAGAGAACTTCAAAATGCGTAGACATGCCCATATAAAAGGGTGTACAAAAAAAAGCTGACACTAGATTCCAGTTACGTATTTAGACTTTCATGCCAATTTTTAATTGAAATAAGGTCTTTATTTAAAAGAAATGCATATTAAGAGTATTTGGTGCAAGCTAAAGAATATGTTCTATGGGTTAGCAGTCAGTTCTGCTCCAAATTGTGTCATTGCTATGGACTGTATCGTGCCCGCCCCCCACCCCTCCCACCCCCAACTCATATGTTGAAGCCCTAACTCCCAATGTGACTGTATTGGAGATATGGCTTTTAGGAGGTAATCAAGGTTAAGGAGGTCATAAGGCTAGGGTTCTAATCTGATAGGGTTGGTGGCTTTATAAGAAGAGGAAGAAAGGAGAGAGAGAGGGGGGGGGGAATCTATTTCCATGCACATGCACCAAGGAAAAGCCATGTGAGCAAACAGTGAGAAGACAGCCATCTTCAAGCCAGGAGAGGGCTCTCACGAGAAGCCTAATCAGCTGGCACCTTGATCTTGGACTTCCCAGTCTCCAAACTGTGAGAAAATAAATTTTTGTTCTTTAAGCACTGCCCTCCCTTTCTCCATTTATAATACTTTGTTACGGCAGCTCAAGCAGACTAAGACAGCCACCTTAAGCAAGTTATTTGTAGCATTTCTGGGCCTCAGTTTCCTGATATGTAAAATCTGTGGGTCAGGCTAAATAAACCGTAAGTTCTCTTCCATCTCTATCATTACTTTGATTCTAACTGAAATTGTCAGGCTCAAGAAGAGCATCAAAATATATATTTTAAAAATCCTGACTTTCCAATTTTTATAAAAGTTACATAAAATGGTACAGAAAAGTCCCATACATCTTTTACCCAGATTCACCAATTTGTAATATTTTTCTCCATTTACTTTTTCTTATTCTCTCTTTGCATATTTGCACATATTTTATTTTTCTGAACCACTTGAAATTAGATTGCAGATATGATATCTTCTATCCTTGAATATTTCAGTATGTATTTCCTAAAAACAAGGACATTTTCTTACCTAATCATGGTTGCCAGTTTCTGGAAATTTAACACTGACATGACACTTTTAGGTAAGCTGCAGTCCATATTCTAATTTCTTCAATTGTCCCAACAATATTCTTTAAAGCTTTTACCCTGCCAAATAGAGACTGGTCCAAGATCACATAATGCTGTCATGTCCCTTTAGTTTCCTTCCATCTGGAACAGTTTCCTCAGCTCTTTGCTTTCATGACCTTTACAGTTTTGAGACTACAGGACAGTCATTTATTAACATGGCCTTTATTTTGGATTGTTTAATGTTGTCTCATGATTAAATTCAGGTTATGCATCCTTGGCTAGACCACTATATAAGTGACAAGTTGAGTGCTTTCCAGGGAATCACATTAGGAGGCACATGATGTCTGAGTGTCCTTCATTGGTGATGCTAACCTTGCTGACTAGGTTAAGGTATTGTCTAGTTCCTCCGCTGTATAGATTCTATTTCCTCCCTTGCAACTATTAAGTAATCTGTGGAGAGACACTTTGGTACCATGCAATGATTCTAATCGTTATACAACTTTCCCCTCAGAGTTAGCATCAATTGATGATACTTGACTGAACCAGTCTTTACTCTGATACTTGGAAAATGGTGATTTCCACTCCCTTCACAGTTATCAGTAGGTGAAAGCCATTTACCTATAAGCCAAAACACTAATGTCCCTCTCCCTCTAGTATTGTACTCATGAAGTTTTATTTTATTCAAGGGGTAAATAATCTATAACTCTCCTTATTTATTTTGATGCTCAGATTGTCCCAGGTTTGGCCAGTGGGAGTCCCTTCAAACTCGCTCCTATTTCCTTTTCGTAGTCCCATTGTTTTTAACATTTTTGGGAAATACTGATTAAAGTCAGAGGCAAATCAAAATAAGTGCTATTTTTTGTGTGTGCTGTGGGGTCTCAGAAGCAAAGTTAAGGACAGGTTATCAGTTGGTAGCCGTTCAAAAGTTTATTAGATGTTATAACTATATACAACATATTCTCTTTAGTTGTTTTATTCTTAGGTCGTCTCATAATTAGTTTTCATAGTTATCATAGGTAATTAGACTGGAGCTGGCCAAAATCCATGGGCTAATTTGGAAGACAGGCCTGCAGCCTACACAAAATTTCTTTTCAACATAGTCTTCAACATCATTCTCCTCATTTGAATGCCAACTTCTTTATCATTTGCCCCTTACTGTGATTTGTGGGCAGATTTTTCACTTCACTTCCGTCTTTGGCACACGGTCTCTGTGGGTATTCGGATGGTTCTTCTTACCTCTACAGTCATATTGAGCAAAGCCATATTTTCTCCCAAACTCAGTAATAATTTTCATTTCTGTTATCAACAGTGAGGCACTAAGCTAGAGCTTTCTAAACTTTCTCTGTTAATAATGCTTTTGGTGTCTCAATAATGTTTTCCGATGCCCTAGGCCAAAAGAAATACCGAACAGTTCCTTTTATTAAGTGCTCAGGCCCAAACAACTTATTATGTATTTATGTCCAACAACTTTGTAACTGTCTGGAAAAAATTATACCCATAAATTGAAAGAGAAGTTCTATTTTTATTTCGTTTATAAACACTCATCATTACTTATTAATGGGATGTGTGCACCTATTGGGTAGTGCACAATTTCTCAAGTCTTGGAAGCAGACTGGTCACTGCCACTCATTTCCTGTTACAAATTTATTGTCACGAGCAATTGCTTTTTATCACAACTGTTGAAAACCTAGCTTCACAAAGAGACGATGTCACTGAAAGAAATGGTTAGTGATCTATTGCTGAAACTATGAACTACCTAGTAGTTAGTGCTGTGTCCCACAGATGTCCAATATGATTGTGTTTCCCTCAAAAATGTAGATATTCAACACTGCAGCCCCACGGCACTTAGTTGCTCAGTTTGGGAACTATGACACTAAGCCCGGGAAATTTTCAGTCTCCTTAGTAAAACAGCAACAACAAATATTGAGGTGATGCTATAAATCTTTTCACTAATGGTGAAACTGGTAGATAGAGTTCATTGTGTAGCACCAAGCAGTGGCTCTTTTCCACAGCTTATAAATTGGGTGATCACATTGTCTATTTTCCAGTTATTCTAGGATACTTTTAAGAGTCAAACGGTAGTAGTACCCTTTTGACAGGATTCTGAGGCAACAGATGTAAACAAGGACTGTCCTGGGCAAACCAGGTTGTCTGGCTACCCAGTGAATCCATGATATACATCAAGACACTTACATTCTGAAATCCACCTTTACTTGATAAATGATCATTACTACAATGTCGTTTCTATTTGCCAAAGGATCTTATCACATTAAATTGTGAGACACGAACTTTGATGGTTATATTCTCCCCTCTCATATCTCTCCTATCCTTTTTCCTCCATTTCTCCTCAGACCCTGGGCCTTTGCTTCTCATCCTACCCCCACTCCAAATCCCATCAAAATTTACCTGCCACTTTCCTAGTCACTCAGGTTCAAGTCTTTCTTGCAGTGTTTTGAGAATGTCAAAGGAGAATGTGCCATTCATGGCACATAAGAAAGCCTGGAAAAGCCCTTCTTTCTCATCTCTTTCTTTATATGTGTGACTTCCAAATATTCAATCTTTTTTTTCTTCTTCACATTCAAATGCATCTGTCCATCCCTAAATTGGCTGTGAAGTATCTACCTAAATGCAAAGCCCTAGCAGGCTGAAAGGAAGGTACAACAATCATTTTTGCCTTCAGAGAACTGAGAGAAAGAGAGAGAGAAGAGAGAAGAGAGAGAGAGAGGGAGAGGGAGAGGGAGAGGGAGAGGGAGAGGGAGAGGGAGAGGGAGAGGGAGAGGGAGAGGGAGCGGGGGAGGGAGGGAGAGAGGGAGATGGCAGAATGTCTGTGCCTGGCATGTAGGGGATGTTTTAGAAACATTTGTCTAGTAAGTAGTATTGACAATGGATAATTGTCCTTAATGAGCATGCCAAGCTTTAACCGAGGTCCTGAAGTGTGCCAAGCTAGCTCTGAGCAAAGTGGTGGCAGATTAAGGAAGCATTTCGAGGACCCGAGATCACAAGGGGGCTGCATTGCCCTTGTTCACTCCTTTATTACAATCGTCACAATGTGTGTGGTCACAGGCAGCGGCGGGCTGGCGGAAAGTGTCTACTCCATCTTGGCTGGGGGCTCTCCAAGGGGACCAGCCTGCTGCTCCAGGATCGTGGGGACCGGCCCTGGGAGAACGGAGCCCGCCGCTCGAGCAGCGGTGGAGCTGCGAGGCCCAAGGGGCCCAGCCTCGCCCCGCTGAGCTGTCGCCACCGCTGCTCTGGACCCGGCTCTGTCCAGCTGCTGGCGCCCAGGCCAACCCGACCTCTGAATCCACAGTTGCACACGGGCTAGTTCATGATCCCTGCTGTCGAAAATACAGTTAGAAATTCGGATCGTGTTTAAGAAAGTAACCAATCTTGACTCGTAAAAAGCAATGCAGAAGAATTCTGATATAACGATTTAGTGAAACAAAAAGAGAAACAACTGCAATTGCGAAAGGACGAAACGGGCGGACGAGAGGAGTTCAGTAATATCATACTCTAAAAGGAGGCAAAAACGGCGCCGAAATAGCTCAGTTGGGAGAGCGTTAGACTGAAGATCTAAAGGTCCCTGGTTCGATCCCGGGTTTCGGCAGGACTTTCTCCTTTTTCTGAATTCGAAGGGATTCAAATTTCGTGGGATCCCTGTCACGAGTAAACTGGCTCATGAATGCCAGCTCAGGTAAAAACGGACGTGAAAGGTGAGGGCGCATGGAAACGGCCATTCTCAGTCATTTTTAGGAAGGCAGCCGCTAGACACGGCTATTTCCGGAGCGCCTCCCGGGAGGGTGACATAGGCGCTGCTGCGCGTGCGCAGTGCGGAGCTTGTGGGCTGGAGAAGCCGCGCTCCACCCCAGGGGCGGAGAAGTCCAGAGGTCTCCGGTCCCGCCGACGGCCTGAGCCCGCCCCCCGGTGACGAGAAGGTGCGGCGCGCTGGTAGCAGGAGCAGCACCTCCTTGAGGGCTGGTGTGAGAAGGAATTCCATCTGTCTGGAGTTGGGGTGGAGAAAGACAACTATATCCCAAATTTCATTCTCTAAAGCATCCCAATTTGAAAAGCAAAAACCTGCTGTTTAATCAGATGGCCTTGAGTGTGTAGGGGATGGGATGGCTGGATATTTCTGGTTAGAGGTGCCCGCAGGGCAGCTTGGGTGGCAAAACCAGGGTTACTTGCCTAAAAGCTTGGCAGCTATGTAAAATTAATCAGTTTGCACTTAATGAATTTTATTTTGCCTCTAGACCAGTGGTTCTCAAAGTGTGGTCCCAGAACCAGCATCCTCATCTTCACCTGGGAACTAGTTAGAAATGTAAATTCTGAACCCGATCCCAGACCTACTGAATCAGAAACTCTTGTTTCCAACGCTAAGTGTTTTAACAAGCCCTCCAAATGGGATTCCGAAGCAACTAAAGTTTGAGATCCATCCATTTATCTAGACATGCCTTTCTATTTCTAAAAGGGCCCTTTATTAAGACAATTTTTGTGAACAACCTTCTCCTTTTGCTGTTTTTGTTCAGCAAGTGTGTTATAAAACTTGACATGTGATCAAAATTAATTTTTCTGAGAATTTTTGCTTTCATGGTGTGTGTGTGTGTGTGTGTGTGTGTGTGTGTGTGTGTGTGTGTGTGTTGGGGGTGGGACGTGAGGGGCATCACCTTTCCTAGCTACTTAGGGGAGCCCACCCCACGCCTAAATTAGGTGGTATGGAGTAAAGGAGATGGAGGCCCAAGTGCCTGATTCTATAGTGCGTGGCTTTTGGTAGCTGAGCCAGGACTCAGGTGGTAGAAGTTGCAGGCGTGTAGATTTGAATTAAAGGAGGAACAAATTTCAATCTAGTAGAGTCACTAGAAAATGGAATATGCAGTTTAGTGCGGTGGTGAGTTGCTGGTCTGTAGATGAAAGACAACCACTTGTTGGATTTATACATTTGGTCTTGTAGATCTACATCTATTGGTTTGAAAGGGAAAAGCCACTCACATTTATGAACTACTGTGTGCTCTCAGGTTATTAATTCATTCAACAATTGGACATTAATTATTGATCTCCCATTATGTGCCAGGCATGATTTCATCTTCATAACTACCTTATGAAGTGTATGTATCATTATCTTCTTTTACATATAACAGTTCTTGTAGGATTGCAAGAATTAAATATAATGTATGTCAGGCATCAAACATCTGCTACCTCCAAAAGGTTACTATATATGAATATAGTATTTGTTGCAATGTTTGGTTAAGACATGTGCATAAAAATGAAGGTCATTGTAGGAGGACAGTAAAAGCTTTTGCTGGTTAATAAGAAAAGGCTCCATGGGGAAGTAGGTCTTGACTGGGCCCTCAGAGGGAGATTCCTTGGATAGAGAGAAAGTGCCTGTGGTGTTGGGGGAGTTGGGTGGGGTGAGGTCCCAGTGGAGCTCACCAGGCCAATCAGATTCAGATTTGGCCATGATGAGGGTGGGCTCAACGCAGGAAAGATGGCACCCACCTGCTGGCTGCACAGAAGGACCCCACACAGGAGTCCTCCAGCCCTGTCCTCCAGCCCTGGCCTTGAAACCTCACACCTCAGCCTGTCTCACCGTATGCTTGGATGTCCATCAAGTCACCACCATTCATCCAGCAGAGCTCAGGGTGAGTGCCTGCGAGTGAGTGAGTCTGTGTGTGGGCCCTTTAAGAGGATGCCTGGGTTTCCCACAGCCTTATACCCCATCCGGATGGTTGTAATCCCCACTATTTTTCACAGCCAGGTGTTGTGCAGGCTCCTCTTCCTGGCACAACTACTGCAGGCTGGGAAGCTTGGTGTGGGGCTGGGGTCCCTTACTCCTCTGGGGGGAACCTCTGTGGCGAGATAGCTCTCTTGATTCTCAACTGCCACTGGGAGGTTTGGGGCCAGCCCGTTTTGTGTCTTCACACCTCCTACCAGTCTTGATGTGGCTTTTTCTTATATTCTTAATTATAAAACTTATGTTCAACCAGGCTTCAGATGGGTCTCCAGGTTGATTTTTCTATAATTCCGTTGTGATTTTTATGTGTTCAGGGAAGGAAGCACACACAGTGTTTATCTACTCTGCCATCTTGGATCTAGGTATCTTGTTCAGTTTGGATTAACTCAAGAAGAAAGGGTTAGCAAAGAACAAACGCATGATTAAGGAAGAGAAGGTTTATTTTTAAAACAACAACAAAAGAATATGAAATAAATTTGTTAAGATACAAGAAAGCTAAGGGTAACTTGATTACTGTCTTTAAATTATTGTTTCCCAGGAATATATAATTTCCACAAGAAGAAGTGAGTTTACATGAAGGCAGGAGAGATTTCTGTTGGATAAAGAGAAGAGTTGTGATAAAATATTTGACTTAGTTTTGTGATAGAGAAGCTTCTGGCCAAGATTGGGTAATCCAGAGAATTGCTGTTGAGTAGATTTGTCTGTGTTAAGAGGACGACTATTTAACTTTGGTATGTAGGGGAGGAGGAACACTTTTCCCCACTAACCCCAAGGTTCTTAGCTAGGGCCTTGTAAATTAGACTGACAAAAGGCAAATTAACAAGAGAAAAATGAAGTTTATTAACATGTGCACTGTGCATACACATGAGAGTACTCAGTGATGAGTAACTTAAAGGAGTGGTTAGAACTTGAGCTCATATAGCATCTTAACAAAAGAACAATACATTTGTAGAGAAGTGACAACACAAAGGGAAAGGACTTTTTGTTTCTAGGGTGACAAATAGTGGGAAGGAGGACATATGGAGGGAACAAATGGAAAATAAGGGCTAATTAGTCAAGTTTGTTATGTGGATTTCTCTGGTGCCATCTCTGGGCTGATTAGGGTCTAGAGTTTTCTCTGGTAATTAACTTCTGTCCTTCCTGGTAGAGGCGGGAGAGGGAACACCTTTACAAATCTATGTCCTGCTTTTAGGCAAATAGGGGAGGGCAGAGAGCTTTTCTTATATCTGCTTCTTCTCAATTGCCTTGAGCTCAAAATAAACCTTATGTGAAAGTGGCATGTTTGGGTTGGCATATTCTGCCACCCTTCAGACACTTCCAAAAAATCTACTAATTTGTGGTTTCTTTGTGGTTGTTGCTGCTGACAGTTCTGGAAGGAAGCGGGTGGGATAGTGCGGGGTGTGGACGTTGCTGGCAGAGATCATAAAACAAGGTGATTGGGATGGACCATGTTGTTTTTTAACACTGAGTATGTCTAGAAGGCATCTGACCCTGTGTCTGTGATGAGTTAGTGTACACATCACAATCATGTAAGAAAACATTTTTAAAAGCGTTCTGCACCCTGAGATAAACCAAGACAGCCCCCTTCTCCCAGGGGAGCCCCATGTCTAGTTAGAGTCCTCATAATAAGGGAAGCCATGAGTCTTTCCTGAAAGTTAATTGACTTTGCATCAAAGATAATGTTATCCATACAAATTTCAATGTTGATGTCTGAAGATATGTGGTGACCGTTGTAGATAAAATACTATGGCAAAATTGCTGTTCTCCCACCATGAACAGACTAAATGTAAACTTGGTAATGTTGCTCATCTTCTGTGTAGATTGTGGGTGTGTTTGAATTTTGGGGGGTTTATTGCAGAGTTTCCTGTTTGTTTTTGTTTCGTTTTTAAGGTAGTCCTTTTAAAACTTGGACTCCTTTATCAAACTTCTTTGCAAGTAAACTATTTTAGTTTTCTAAATGCTTTTCTCACAGCAAATGTCTGCTTAAAGATAGGCTCAATGTTGAAAAGTAAAAATATGGACCTTTCAGTGGAGTGTCAGGCAAATTGAAATGTACGGAAGTGAGTGAATACATGAAGTAGTATATGGTAAGAATTCAGAAAATTGCCATTCTATTCTAGATGGCCTTGAATTAAGGGAAGAGAATAGGCATGTAAAAATGGAATGTCCAAGAATTCTTGGTCAGTGTGAAACCTGACTTAAGGTTTAAAGTGCTTACATAGTAATGCACACACTTAAAGGACATTGATGTGTCCTGTTAAAAGGGAGGTGAGCATCCTACCAGTCTGTTTCATGTAAGTTTCATGATTACCTGAAGGGAAATTTGATAGGTAAGCAGTAGTCTATGAAGTTAATTATCTAGGATGTGAACATTGATATAGCTATACACATTTACTTGTGTGAAGGCAAATGTGGGGACAAGTGATTTCCTAAAATCCAGAATTCAGCCCCTGGAATATCTTCCAGTACAATGGCCCATGTGTGGAGACAGGGCAGAGCCCCATTCTTTCCACATTAGTGTGGTTATCTTTGAAATCTGCATCTTCCCAGAGTCTTCCTCATTTCATGAAATCTACATAGCCATTGACTCTACTTTTCCATTGGTCTCTTATCTGGGGAGCCTAGTCCCCGGGAAAATGTCTTTCAAACACGAGGACACTGTGACCAGTTTTGTTTTCTTTCTGCATCCCTTAGTTCCCAGAGCACAGCATCTATTCCATGACTTTTGCTTCCTTTCTCTCTTACCATCCTGTCTTCTTTTTCAATCCCTGTCTCCCAACTCAGAGAGTCTATTCTCACATTTAAAAACTTGAAATTTGAGAAAATGTTAAAAAATTTTAGATTTCTTTTTTAGAATTGATAATTGAAACACACAGTAAGAAATTCAAACAGAGAAAGAGGTATACAATGAAAAGCACATTTCCGTTTTAGCTCTGTGCCTAGTTACCCTCTACAGAGACAGCCATTGTTAGTAGCTTCCAGTGTATTCTTCTGTCAATAATTTTTCTGTACACAAACACATATGTCTATATATCTCATTTTATACAAATAGTATCATTATTATGCACACTGTCATAAAGCTTTTTTTCTAAAGATGTATTGCACATTCTTTTCATACACTATACTTTCCTTTTTTCCTTTAACTGATTGTAAACCTGAGCTGAACTTTTAAACCATGTTTAGTATCCTGTAAAATATTGAGAGGTAAACTCCCCCAACAACGTTTACATTCTCTAATTGAATCAGATTTTAAAGTTGTGATTGTAAAGGGCTTGAATATTAAATCTATAAACTGTATCTAAATTTGAATGGTCTGATCTCTTATTCTAGGAACAATTATTAACAGAAATATGTGATTGTATTCCTTTTGCAAAATGAAGGTCTGATTTGTTGAGTAGGTTCAGCTATTGATTAGGCCAGAATGAAATACAGGTACACAGCAGCATAAAAACATTTCCCTTTTCAGCATTTTCTTATGTCAAGTTGGTAAATTGCTCAGAGAAAAATATAATCAGATGCCTGTTTATTTCACATCTTATTCCTTTAGTGTCTCCTCAATTCACACCCATCGTTCAAGTTCTCTCACAAGTTTTGCCTCTTCATGAAACCTTGTCCCATACTTTAAGCTAATATTGATCTCTCCCCATTTTGACCTCCCAAAGAGCTCACTATTATGCCTTGGACATGTGAGTCTGTCCCATCTTTCATTTTGTTTTGAACGTGTGCTTTTTTCCTGTGGTAAAATGCTACCTCCTCAAAAAAAGATGGCGTTGACTTCAGGCAGAGGTACTTCAGAGTTTCCATGTTCGAGCAAAAAAATGTAAGTATTATTGAATAGTGGTGCACGGAAAAAGGTCATGCGACCTGGAATACCTAGAGGGGTGTGGACTGAATACCGCTTGAAGGTGGAGCAGTGCTTGGGCTCTCAGAACAAAAGGAAAAGGGCAAAAACAACCAGGAAAACAAAACCAAGTAGGCAGGAAGGAGCAGGAGCAGTCAAATCCTCTCCCCTGCAGAGGTAAGGGTGAGCAGAGCAGCAGACTGGGTGGCTAGGACAATTGATCCAGCTGTTAAGGCGGGAATCATCAAAAAAGGGTTTTTATCCCAGGCATAGAGAGCAAGTTCAAGAGAGCCTTAATGCAACTTTATTTCTTTTAAATCTGAATTCTCATTTGCGTTCGTGATAGGCGGTGGAGTGCCTCTAACTCTCAGTCAACCTGGCTGAAGAATCTGAGGTGAGGCTCATTGTAATAGTTTATAGCCTTCAACTCTCACATTGTAATAAAAAAGAGGGATGGTGCAACAAAGCCACATGATTTTTAGGCTGCAGTGGATGAAGAGGAGGAAATGCAGGCCAGTAAGAGGCAGAGGAGAAAGTGCCACAGCTAAGTGTATACATACGCATATGGCGCGGGGCGTGGTCAAGAGCAGAGCCCCGGCGGCAGCTGCTGGGGCTGAGCTCTGACTCCCCCTGTTGGCTGTGTGATGTTCATAAGCTCTGTAACCTCAGTTTCAGTCTCCCAATCTGTAAAATAGAGAAAAGGAAAAATACTTATTTTATAGGGCTATTGTGAGAATTAACTGAGAGAATCTGTGAAAAGTGCTCAGCGTGTGATGCCAGGCACGTACTTCCACGCACATGGGCTCAGGAAGCGCTCCCCGCGCACTGCTCGCTTCCTTCAGGAAGCTGATGAAGCATTATCTCTTCCTGGTGCCTCCTGCCCCTTATTCACATGTCCATCTAGGTAATATTTGATTGTATTTCACTGGTTATTTTTCATGACTGGCTGCGATTATCTCCTTAAGATCATGATCCATGTGCATAGCAGAGGACACAAGTAGCTGCTCAATGCATATTTAGTCAATGAATAATAATACATCTCCCACCTTTTCATCCTCCCGGTGGTGGCTCACCTCCATAGCATAGTCCCTGGCTGGACTTGTTTCTATTATATTCTCTAACAAGAGAATTGACTCTTCTGAGGGTCTAGACTAAGTTCCTATTCCTTTTCTATGCATTATATCACACAGTCCTGGGCCAAAAACATGTTAGGTTCTCAGGAAATACTTCTTAACATCTATTGATTTGAAAATAAGCAACACTTTCAGAAGGACTGAAAAGATTGTATGGCTAATGTAAGGTTATGGATGATTTTCAGTTTTCTTCTTATCTGTATTTAAAATGTTTTCTCACTTGCATAATTTAAAAAAAACGGGAGAAAAAAGGCTCTAAACGTTCTTCAGCATAGCAGAACAGGAGAGCAGGAAATTGAATCTCTTTGCTAGTGCTCGGTGAAGAGCATAAATTTGTCTTAGTCTAACAGAGACAAGTTGAGTCATTTGGGGGACCAGGATCTGTCAGGGCAGTAACTCAGGTGAATCTAGGTCATAAACACATGAGCTAGGATCATCGTCACACATTACATGGCAGACATTCAATAAATGTCTTTACAACAACAAAAATAGTCTCCCATCTTTCAAGTTACTTAAGATGTTTTGACTGCTATTTTTAAATGTAAGATTTAAATAATTTTCGAGATAAACAGGTTTTAGAAAACGTTCCAGATGTAACTGAGAGATTAAAAGTTAAATAAAGAATTTGTGTTCAGAGGGATATACAGAAAGCAAACAGTACAAACAAATAGAAACATGTCTTAATAATGTAAACATTTTACTTAATCTATCAATTATAAGTTCATTCATTCACTGCACAGGTGTTGTTCTTCAGTAGGTGTGCTTGGGAGGTCCCCTTTGAAGAACAGCTGTTGGACATCACAGGCCCTGGCAACTTCTAGAGCATTATTCTGTCCAATGTCAAGGTTAAATCACAAGGCCCAGGTCTTTTAGTACATGGCATCCTTAAGGGTTGGACCTGTCTACCCTGGTTGCTATTGGGTCTTCAGAAAAGTCATGACCTATGTTTTTCAATGGTCATTTATTTATATAAAGAACAAAGATCAATCAATGATATAGTACCCATTTTATTCGATAAGCTTTTGCCATCTTTTAGTGAGCTTCATATTTCCTTGTTCATAGAAGGACCTGTCTTTGTGAAAAACTGAACAAGGTACTGATTTATAGCCTCATCTGAATTGAACGTTATAGCATGCAAGGAGTTTTGAAGAGAGCAAAACAAGTGGAAGTCTGACGGTGCCAAGTCAGGAGAATATGGTGGATGTGGCAACACATCCCATCCAAGCTTTAATAATTTTTGACAGGTGATCAGACTTGTGTGTGGTCTTGCATTGTCCTGATAGAACACAACTCCTTTACAATTAATGAGCTCTGGACGTTTCTGGATGATGAATTCATTCAAACTGTCCAATTGCTGACAGTACACATTAGAATTGATTGTTTGATTCCTTGGTAGGAGCTCGAAAAACACGACACCGTTAAAATCCCACCACAATAAGAGCATAAGCTTCCTCTAATGAATATCTGCTTTTGATGTCGTTTGAGGTCTCGTTGGGACCAAGACCGTTTGCACACCACATTGTTGTAAACAATCCACTCCTCATCACCAGTTATTAGTTGCTTCAAAAAAGGATTGTATTCCTCACGTTTAATGAGCATATTGCAGATGTTTGTAGGCACCGTCAAATGAGCTTCTTTGAGTTCATGCCCAAATATCGAGCTTGCTGACGTGTCCCAGCTTTTTCAGGTGGTTGTGAACGCTTGAATAATAGATGTTCAATGTTTCTGCAATCTCTCATGTCACGTAACATGGGTTTGACTCTATCAATGCCTTTATTTTGTTGTCATCAACCTCGATGGGTCTCCTTGACCAAGGAATGTAGTTGAGATCAAAATCACCAGCATGGAATTTCGTGAACCATTGTTGGCACTGACGTTCTTGTAGAGCATTGTCACCATAAACTTTATGCAACTTTCCACAAGCTCAATGCACATTCTTCCCTTTATGACAGTAAAACAGTAAAACACGGCAAAAATGCACAATTTGGTCTTCCATCTTCAACTTGTTGTAAAATCTCCAAAACTCAACCAAATTGCTCAATTAAAAAAAAAATGAAGCTAGAACTGTCAGCTGTCAAATGACATAGCAAAAACATAGATGCAAATGACTCTAGTACTTCCAAAAATGAACTAGTGCCATCTGTTGCAAACATGCATCATGACTTTTCTGAAGACCCAATAGACTATATCTACCACTGGCCCTTGGTAGCTGCCATTTTTTGTACACACTCTTTGGTCCACTGGGTCTTAAATAAAGGGGTCCACTTTCTCTAGATGTGGAAGGGCTTTGTGTCACTTGCTTTTGAGCTGGTCCTTGAGACCATTTTGGAAGCACAGCCCAAATTTTCCCTCAGAGTTATACTATTTCCAGCTAACACCTCTTTGAGATGCCTGATGAGGAGCTGGATTGACTTCAGTTTTCCATAGAGCCTCTGTAGGGTAGCAGGGGGTGTTTTCCTTGTAAGAGGGCAATCTAGGCTGGGCTATGCCATTTAAAAGTACTGATATATTACTAGTGCTTATTTGCAATTCACTATGCCCTCTCAACCTTAGGGTATAGATGATGACATGGTATTAGTATTAACTCAGAGTTTTCTGACATTTCTCCCCCAATTATTTATTGAGGACCTCAGCAACTGAAAAGAATCTCACCTACACCTTCCCTGGGGGCGTTTCACGTATTTTCACAAAGCAATCTCAGCTTGCCAGGCATCACCATTGGACCTCTGGTCTACCAGGCTTCTCTCATTTCCTACTTGGCCTCATGGCACTGACATGGATACAATAATGCCTTCAGGTGCTGAGTGTCACTGTGTTCTGCACAGGAGAGATGCTCTTGAAGCACCCTTGTCTGATAGATATTTATAAAAACAGCTCCTCCAGTTTCTGCCAGAGCTCCTTTTCATTGGAATGAGTGGAGTGACAGACACCTATTCCATTTCATCTCTCTATATTATCTCCCTAGTACTCATAGCTATATTGCTTCCTTCTTATATAAGCCAAAGACCTAAATTTCCTTTGTGATTCTTCTCATGCAAATGACTTGTCTTGGATCTGTTTCACCACTTAATCAAACACCTCCATATATCCTTAACTTCGGTAGTATACAGAAGGTGCCCCCCAAAAAGGTATATACATTTTAAGACAGGAAAAAACTGTATTAAAATTGTAATACTCAATTACCAATAACAAAAGATGAATACAAGTCACGTTTGACTTCTGCAATTACAAGAGGTGCTCAGAGTGGTTTACCATCAACATAATTTTAATATAGTTTTTTCCTTTCTTAAAATGTGTATACATTTTTTGGCACCCTCTGTATATAACTAAATTTGTCTGCATAAAAACAGATACATAGAATGTGTTCTAGACTGTATATATCAATAAGCTGAAACCAAATCCTCTAAGTAGAGCCAGACTTTTGGACATTCCAGGCAGCTTAATAATGTGAGGGGGGTGTGCTTTCTTCAAAATGCTGTTTTAAAATATTTATTCAACATTTATTTGGATGACATGGGGGAAAGATGGTGGATGCGACCACAAATAGCAATTCTCAGCTTTGATGTTGGACAGATTATCTTCTCCCTTCAAATTTTCCTACCTCTCTCAAATAAGAGTGTTTAAATTAATTTTACCCACCATCCTTAGAAGGGATTTCAGCAACTTTCAGATGTTGTTTGGTAATGTTCTTGGGAGATCTCACTCCCCAACCCAGCGTAGCTATTGCAGTACAGCAGAAGCTGTCTTGACAGACTTCCACTTAACTGATTAGCCTGTGCTTTCCACTACTTTGAAACAAATTGCCTGATGATCACAGCACATGGAAAGCTCGTGGCCAGTTGCTTACTCTCTCGCATCCCAGAACACTCTGCTTCGACCAGTTGAGTTGTATGCTTGCCAAAAGTCATTTTATTGCCGTTCTTGTTCCCAAGTGTGTTAGTGACAGTTCTACTTTTTACCGCCTAGTGTGAAAAGCAAAAGACAAAGAAATAACTGGTGTTTCTAAAGAAAATGAAGTTCAATTCTTTTGAAAGATTTCATAAAATCAAGTCACCAGCTGAAAGACATCATACGCCTCTAAGGGGGGCTCAGCCCCGAGACCTGTTGTGCTTTCTATTCAACTTGACCTGAGAACTGAACAATTGTTCCCTTAAGGAGACACCAGCCTTTGATTTGAAAGGAAACTTATTTTATTACTTTGTCTTTGTTGGAGAGCTGGACGTTATGGGGTGGCTGGTGAAGAGAGATAAATTAAAAGATCGGGGGAAGTTGTGAATATAGAAAGAGTTTGCATTCAACTTATTTCATAAGAATTATTATGACCTTGTTCCACTGGAAATCATGGGGGATGCATCATGGTGTAATAAATGTAAGAATGTTAATCATCCAGCTTATATTCAAAGACAGTATACATGCATCAAAAGATGTGTAAATGAATGGTTAAGTGTTTTAAGGTAAAATAAGGTGTTTTAGGTGTCTATGTCCTTTTTTTCATGATTTCCTACTTTAATCAACTTTTTCAATTACCCAACCTGTTGACCAGCTTCCATTCAATTGATAATAGAGCATGTATTCATTTCTTTCCACCAGCGTATTCTCCTGTAAGATGTAGTAACTATGGTTTTCTCCAGATGGTCACCTTGCCAGTGGTGTTTGGCCTACCTCAGGGGATTGGCACTATGTTGCCTGGTTAGCACATCCCATAATACTGCCTACATCTGAGATTAAATAAAAATTCCCAGTAAATATTTTAGGTAAGATGTTAATAAGCATTCTTTGAAGACAGAGATTCCCATAGCCTAATAACTTTGAAAATAGCTGGATCAAACAAATAAAATATGTTTTGTTTGTTTATTTTTTACTGCTAACTTTTCAGATCCTTTTGTGCTATAATTGGGAGAGAGGGAAGAAGTTTGGGGAGATGGGCCATAGTATTTATCATTTCCCAAACGTACTTTGCCATGAAGGCCCTTTTCCAAGGATTGCCTTTTAAATATCTCAGAATAATGGTGCTACTCATACACAGTTAAGGAAATTCTTTGTGTGATATTTTTAATGTCTTTAATTCCTTGAGGACAGGAATTGTGTGTTATTCGCCGTTGCATTCCCAGGGGCTCCCACAGAGCCCGATTCTCATATTTCCTTAGAAAATGTGTGCTAACTGAATGAGTGAGTTGCCCATTTGGTTCTTGCCACAACAGACCTCACAGTCGGGACCCAAAAACCACACACCTGGTAGTTCTGTTAAGTTATGAGCCGATAGTCATGCTCCGTGAGCCACAGCCTTGAAGACGGCACATGTGGCCAGAATTTAGTGCCAACATCAAGTTGCACTTCGAACAAAGTTGGGGTCATTTCTCTCACCCCATGAGGTTCAGGGAAAATGTGTGTCTGATCATATGGTGCTGCTTAGGAATGGCGTAGTTGTATAACCTTGAACAGGGACTTAGCCAGGGGATATGAGTATAGAATATTTAACAAAGAAACTGTTTTGCTTCCTCAGAAATGGGTCAATACCAGCAGAAGCTGCAATACATTTGCTTTGAAGTTGGTGAGCCAAGATCCCCTACCCCTGGTTATCTAGTTGCTGGTGACTGCATTTTAGGGACAAGCAAAGGTCACAGAAAAGAGCTTTCATCTCCTCTGAGCTCCCTCCAAGACACAAAAAGTGTATCTTAATGCTGTGGATTTTCACACACTCATTACTGTAGATTTTCACACGCCTATCAATTGTATCAGGAAAAATATAGGACTTAGGAGGTCTGAGTTTGGGTCTCAGCTCTGCCGGTAGCTGCACAGCTGTGTAATCCTTGCTAAAACTGCTGACTTCCTTGATCATCTGTAAAGTGTAAAACTACCACCACCCAGGATTGCTATGAGCTGCAAATTAAGTCACTCATATTCAAATAAAATCATGTATGTCAACACACCCAGTAGGGTAGAAAGCATCTCTATGTGGATGAAGGTTGGTAGCAGGTGTTATCATGCTTTAATTATGTGGCATTGGATTTACAATTATTCTACCAAGGGGGAAATAGCAATGGATAAGCGCAATGTAGTATACCCATACAGTAGAACATTATCCAACTATGGAAAGGAATAGAGTCCTGATATAGGCTATAGCATGTATGAACCTTGAAAACATTATGGTAAGTAAGATAATATATTACTCAAAATAGGCAAATCTCTAGAGACAGAAAGTTGGTTACTGGCTGCATAGGGCTGGGAGAAATGGAGAGATTGAGGAAAGATAGCTAAAGGATATAGGTTTCTTTTTTAAAAAAAATATTCTAAAATTGATTGGAGTTATGGTTGCACAACTCTGGAATATACTAAAGCCCGTTCAAGTGGACATTTTCAATGGGTTAATTGTATAGTATGGGAATTATATCTTAATAAATCTGTTACCTGAAAAACAAACAGCAGCAATTGGAATTACCAAAGTGTTCTTAACATGAAACAGTGTCTTTCTCTCTTTGTGTTCATTAAAGATATTTGGGTTCCTCTATTGACAATAATAATTTTAAGCATTTATGAAGTGCCAGGTACTGTGCTTAGCATGTTATAAGCATTCTGTTTCATCCTCACAACACAGGTTTTTGTCTCAATTTTAGAGGTACATGACAGAAGCTCAGAGAGGTTAAGTAACTTGCTGTAGATCACACAGCTAGTACATTGCCAAGCTGGGTCTTGACAGCAGGCAGAAGGACTCTACAGCCTCCATCCTACCTGTTGCCTCCTCAAGTCTTCATTGAGAGCATGCTGAAATGTCTTGAACTCTATTCTGTCTCTATGAGCTTTTATTAAGTTTAAATGGTTATGGTTATATCTTACCATATAACTTACGATTAGGGAAAAAAAGCAGAATTTATCTTTTTGAGAATAAAATTATTCTAGAAAGATATAAACTCAGTGCCAGCAACTCCATCTGACTTTACTGCCAGGTGTATGTTTTGATCTTGAGATCATGCCCAGAAGGTGTGCATTTCTCAGTATTTTCTTCTTCTACCCACCTTGCTAGAAAGCCAGAGACTCATGCATTATTTAAAGCCTAGGTACACACCTGGTTTCAGAGGCAAAAGGAAGATGGGTTAGGCTGATTAATCCTGGGGAACCATTTAACATTTTTGTAAGATTTGGGGGGCCCAATATGGTTTTGTGATTTACTTGGCATGAATACAAAAGGCTATCCACACAACGAACCTGCAGTTACTCCACACACTCCCAAGTGCTTCCCCTTTTGACGTAGGGTCGGAGGCTGTTTTCCAGCATTACAGCAGGCCTTGCCACGAGAATTGATTAATTTTGTCATTACCCTTTCTCAATTCCTGTCTTTGACCAGAAAAAAGAGGTTAATTGTGTGCCATTTCTCGGGAGAATGAGGTATCAGCATTTTAATTCCTGATATTTTATGAATTGTGGGCAGCTAATTAAAACTTAAAGATTAGAGGAGCTATTTTGGCTAAGGGGCCATTTGCAGGATTGTGAAATGAAGAGAACAAAGGGTTGTCTTTTCTTTTTATTCCCACAGCTTTAAATGAAACTTCATGCTGAAATAGAGCCTTGAATTGTTTTACATACTGAGTGTTCATTGTATTGATTTTAATTTTAATTTTGCAGCGAGAGTTGCAATATCTGAAAGCTATTGAGGGGTTAATATTGAGATTATTGGGAATGTTAAATAGCAAGATTTGTGTTTGGAGGCTCCATTTGACCCTTCTTGACTTCTGAGAGACATCTTAAAGTCAGACAGGAACCATTTGCAGATTCTATTAGATGTCCTTAATTACCATTTCAGAGCTCAATGCATATTTAGACTCTCTTCTGCTATCCCTCACAGTTAACTGTTTTGAGTTGCTCCATGGTAGACTAATGGACCTGCTACAAGCATTGGGCTCTTTCTTGGTTCCTTTACTACCTGGTTGACTTGCATACTATTCTATTGCTTTTGACACCACTGAAATCACCAAGGGCCTGCATCTTTGGGATGCGAAATAAGGCAATCACTAGCCTCTACCCTACTCTACAAATGAGAAAAAAGGCACATCTTCAGCTGATGTAGTCCCCACAGACACATTGCTTGAACAGTCAAGCATGGATGGATTTAGTTCCTACCCACCTCCTGAATATGCAGGACCCTGAGCAGGGCAGAATCCACCCAACAGATTATGGTGGCCATGATTCAAATAGTTCTTTCCATCCATTTCTTTCTTTCTTTCTTTTTTTTTTTAATGAAAGTTTATTGGGGTGACAATTGCTAGCAAAGTTACATGGATTTCAGGGGTGCAGTTCTGTAATACATCATCTATATATCACACTGTGTGTTCACCACCCAGAGTCCGTTCTCTTTCCATCACCATGTATTTGATCCTCTTTACCCTCCTTTACTACCTCCCCTCCCCTCTTACTCTCTGGTAACCACAAAACCATTTCTTAGTCGTGTGTCTCAATATGCTTCTTGACGTAAAATAATTTCTTCTTTCTGTGATGAGATTAGGTTAGATGGGATTTGAACAAGTATCCCAATGCAAACTCAGTAGGTGCAAAACTAGGCCTTGCTCATCTTTGATAGCCCACGTTCCTAGGTTTTACCTCCCACCCAAAATTACTATTATTTTTTTTTAGCTGAGCCATCCTGCTACCTGTTGGCAGCTCAGCAGCTGCTCAGCTTGGGCTGGACTCGAACCGCTGTTGCTCAGAGCTCAAACTCTTGAGTGAGCTCTTAACCAACTGAGCCACTTGGCTGGCTCCTCCCACCCAGAATTAAATAAGCACCTATGAAGGCCCAGGAACCGTTCTAGATGCTGGAGCAGCGGTTCTCAACCTGTGGGTCACGACCCCTTTGGGGGTCGCACAACCCTTTCACAGGGGTTGCCTAAGACCATTGGAAAACACATATTTTTGATGGTCTTAGGAACCGAGACACCGCTCCTCTATCCGTCTCCAGGCCCACATGCAGATATGCCCACATACGAGTACCCAGCTTCAAGACAAAATTTCATTTATTTGTAATTAGAAATAAATATTTCACAATATATAAGTTCATATTGTTTTTGTGATTAATCACTATGCTTTAATTATGTTCAATTTGTAACAATGAAAATACATCCTGCATATCAGACATTTACATTACGATTCATAACAGTAGCAAAATTATAGTGATAGAGTAGCAACGAAAATAATTTTATGGTTGGGGGTCACCACAACATGAGGAACTGTACTAAGGGGTCGCAGCATTAGGAAGGTTGAGACCCACTGTGCTGGAGGGTCAGCAGAAATGCGATAGAAAATGCTGCAGATCCTATAGAAGTTACAGTCTAGTAAGATATATTAAACAAATCATTTAGTGATTTTTACCTAGGTATGTGCTGTGAAGATGAAGTATAGGGAGCTTTAGGAGGATACAATTAGCAAATGTAACAGAGACAGGGGTGTCAGGAAAAGTTTCCTTGAAAAGATTATATTTATTTAAAAATAAATAAGAAATAATCAGGTTGGGGGAGGGAGTGACAATGGGGTAAAGGAAAAAGGACATTTTATCCAAATAGAAGAGTGTGGGCAAAGATCCTGAAGCTGGAAAGAATTTGGTGTCTTCTAAGAATTGAAATAAGGCCAACAAGACTGAAGCTTAGGGATAAAGGGGAAAGTGAAGAGGGCAGAGAGAAAGCAAATGAACCAAGAGTCTTGCAGTCCCATAAGACTAAGGTAACATTAGGTAACAAATAAAGATAACAAACATAAATAAGGTGACTTTTACAGGTTCCAGGGCTTGGGGCCTAAACTCTTTGGGGGCCGTTATTCAACCTATTGTAGAGTACTTGAGCAAGGAGGCAGGAAGGATGGGAGGTTGTGATCACAGGAGTGGGTAATTATACGTTTTTACTACCTCACCCCGAAAGTTATATAGAGTTTTCACTTTTGGAAGTGATATGGTTTAAGGTGATGTTAAAGTCAAGACCGCAAGGGTGGTATCTCAGGGAGAGGAAAGCAGGGATTTAATGAAGATGACGTCAAGGAGATGAGAGCCCGGATATTGGAGGAGGGTTCACAGGGACTTGGAAGTCACATTGGACAGTGGCAGAAATTGCAGTGGTAAATTGTCAAAGTCTTCAGAGAAGGAGAAAAATAAAGATAACAAACATTAGAAGTTAGAAGAGAGCAGAAAAGGAGTAGATATTGGTGGGTGAAATGAAACTCAAAAAGCAGAAGAGAAATTGTCTGGACGCTGTCTCCAACCTACACCCTTCTCCTCCACCTCCTACTTCCCTCTTTACCCTCCTGTGATTTAGCAAATGATTACATTTTGGGGGGGGGTGGGGTGGAATTTTAGAAACTACATAATTAGTATGCCTTGAGATATTTTTATTTATAATGGTGAATCTTTGTACAAACTTTGTTTTTAGAACACACTTTTGCTATTGGTTTATTTTGCCTTTTCTTGAATGATCTTATAAATCCCTTGGTAAACATGGCTTGCCTTTTAAAGATTTATTCTTTTGAAAAGTTTTCTCCCCTCCATTACAAATGAGACAAACAGTGAAATCTTTAGCACGAGCAGCGTTGCTTAGTCCACTTGATTTGAATCATGTGGTTTTTATCAGACACGTTTCTCTTCTGGGTGGCAGTTACAGAAGGGTTTAAATTTAATGTAGAAAATGGCCTATACAGTTTGTACCTCAAGGCCTAATTCTGCCATTTTCCCATACTTTACTATCAGCTCTTCTTACTTTGAGCTAACCCAGGCTCACAATACCTGCCAGCCACACTAAATCACCAGGTCCTTTTCCATACACAGGCCCGGCCAAGAGTGCTGGGAAGTTGCTGGGACCAACTGACCCTGGTTCCTGTGTCTTGCTCGGTTAGATGAAGGTGTTCCTATAGTTAGAGAAAGTGGGTGCGCAGCAACAAGAAGCTTAAGTCGCTGCTTATCGTTGCTGTATGGTTTGACCCACCACAGCTACTGGATACTGACCTTATTGTTTTTTATTTTTTCTTCCAGTCTCTCTGGGTAACCTTGTTTTTGAACTCCACAATTCCCAAGACTATCATCCTTCTAGTACAGCGCTTGTTCTTATGGTCTGGAAGCATATATCAAACATCCCTTGGAGATCACACAGCATGTTCCAATTCAATTTTCCATTCTCCAGCTGAACTCACAGATGAGCACCTGTTACTGTGCTACAGGCTGTGTAGACAGCTGCGGGCTGTGTCTTGGGGGATTGCCTGCATTGGTGCTGCAGGCTGAGGCCCAGGCTTTCCAGAAATTGTTGAGATTCGAAGTAGCTTCTTTCTGGGCAGCAGCTATAGAGCTTCTGGGTATTACTCTTAGCTGTTCTTGAGACTTTGCAAGCCTCTAGTTCCTTGTATTAAAACCCATCATGCTTGGAATACATCGAGAAGCTTCTGTTTCCTGACCAAATGCTGCCTGACTCAGTAATTGGTAGGTGGCCTCACCATCTACCCAGTTCTAAGCTTTAAACATGAAGACAGTCCTTCACCTCCCCTGTCCCTCACCTCTCACATCCAATTGGTTTCCAAATTCTGTTTATTTTTTGTACCTCCTCAACACAGTTTGAATGTATCCCATCCTGTTCATTCTCCATGGTTGTGAACTTGGTTTAGAATAATATTTATTTAGTAATTGGATTATTGCAACAGCCTCCTAACTGAGTTTTCTGCCTTCTGTATCCCCTTGAACTCAATTTTTCCCACTTGCCATATTAGTATTTCTAAAGTACAAATCTGATTACGTTACATCCCAGCCTAAAATCCCTGAAGCTCCTCACTGCCTTCAGTATAACACCCACACTCTGCTCGCCATGCAAGGCCATCTATACCATTCCTAGGTCTCTACTGGTACCTTTTGTTCTCCCTCCTCACACCCTATACTCCAGCCACACTGAAAGTCTTGAAACCACCAGCCTTTCTCATTCACTTCTTTTCTCTGTGGTCTCCCCTTTGCCTATTTAACGCCCTGCTCTGCCTGGTTAACGCCTATTTATCTTTCCCAAGTAAGCACAGCCTCTCCTGAAACTGCCCTGAAGTCTGGGTCACATGCCTCATCTTGTGCTGCTGCAACCCCAGGAACACAAAGAACCTTCCAGTTACTCAACCAAATGGCCTCCAGGGAGCTAGCTACTAACTTTGCTTACCTCACTCAGACTGTGCAGTGGTCAGTACAGCCCCTGTAGGCAGGCAGGGGAATGAGAATGTGGGTTCAGATAGCCGGCTTGAATCAACTCTGGTGAGCCCCATCCACCTCCCCTGTTTTGGTGGTCTGGCCTGAGCACCAGGTTTGTCACAAAATTTGTATTTTACCATCCCCTCTTATAGGTAAGGGCTCACCAGAACCATCAAGGAGACAAGTTCACAAAGGCAAGTCTTACAAATTTTAGACCTCAGGTAGGTCTCTCTTGGCTCCAAAAGACACAGGCGTCAACCCACCGGTTGTCTAAGTTGGTCTCTTATCCCCAAACACCTATTCAGTTTGCTTCTCTACACTGAACATGTAAGCAAACTAGAGCTATGCCACCAGGAACAAGGCGCTGGAAAGTGCCATCTCTCAGAAGGGTCTGGTCCAGCGGCAGAGCAAAAGCTGGTTTAGTAAGGTCATCTCATTTAAGTACCAACCTTCTGCTTTTCTCCTTTGAGAGGTGGTCATCAGCCTCCTCCAGCACCTCTCAGGACCAGGAGTTCA
>NW_017731818.1:1466594-1470509 GCF_001890085.2 Hipposideros armiger | reverse complement strand
CTCCATGTTTGTGTAATTGAGGTTCTTCACACAATTTGACATGATTCTTCCCTTTCTCTCTTCTTTCCTTTCCTCTCTCCGTTCCTCCACTCCTTTTCCCACCTCTCCCCATGCCAATGTTAACAGAATAATCTGATTTAAAACAGATAAATAAAAGGGATCGATCAAATAGTGGACATGGACTGTGGCAATCAGTCACTCCCCCAGGACAAAACTTCCACGGGACTCAGGGCGCATCCACCCAGCTCTTAGTCTGAAGCACATATTGCTAGTGAATGTGTTTGCTGCCTCATCTGTGCCTACCTCATAGGGTCAATTGAAGGATTCAAGGAAATAATCCGTAAGGTGGTCGGTCTGATCAATGCCTGACATATAGGAAGAATAAAATGTTAGTTATTATGACAATAATTAGGGCAATATTAGCTTCTACTACCAACATAATACACATAATGGTTAGTGATCACTTTTCCCTCGTATTATTATAAAATGTAGCATACTATGTACCTTCTGGATATATTTGCAGATAACAGGTTTGCTTTGTAAGTTGTATGAAAAACATGTAAAAACATGACTAAACAGCAGTATATATGAGCCTTGATGTGCACTTTTTTTTTGCTAATGATTTGAATGAGCAAGTCCTTCTATCATTAGTGATGTGAAGGACAGAGGCTAAAACCTGTAGACTCTTGACTCTATAAAGTTAGAAGGGATTAATTAAAACTGAGCTAATGTCTTACAAGGGTTTAAATAAAAATAGTCAATATAGCAGAAATGCCAACTCCACCTGTTGTTTAAAAGCAAGATGTCCTTTGATATGGGTTGATAAAAATCTACCGAGGAGAGACTCTTTTGTAGCTCAGATCAAAGGTCTTATACCCGTTAAATTGTGGTGTGAGGTGGAAATACCATCAGAACTCCAAACTTAGAATACCAGGTGGGTGTTTTATTTGTAAACATTTAATTTTGACATAACTTTAGGCTTGCAAAAAAGTCGTAAAAAAGTAGAGAGATTTCTCATATACCCTTCACCCCAACCTACCCTTCTATTACTATCTTATATAACCATAGTATAATTATCAAAACCAAGAAATTAATATTGATACAATGATATAACTAATTTAGAGGTCTTACTTGAATTTTGACAGTGTTCCCTGATGTCCCTTTTCTGATCCCATATGGCACTTCGTTGTCGTGTCTCTAGTCTCCTCTGATCTGTGAAAATCCTGTCTTTCTTTGTTTTCTGTGACTTTGATACTTTTGTTTGTAGAATGCTGGTCAGTCCAACCCCCTTATTTTTCAGATAAAGAAACCAAGACCCAGACAGCTCCATGTATTAATAGTAAAATAATAGTAAAACTGTCAATGTACATCTGTCTGATTTTTTTTTTTATGAATAGATCGAAGTTGGCATTTTTGGCAAGATACCACCAAAGTGATATTGTACCCTTCTCAGTGCATGACAGCAGGAGGTACATGATGTTTTTACGTTATGTGTTATTGTGAGTGATGTTAAATTTATCATTTGTTTCAAGTGGTATCTTACAGGTTTCTCCAATTTTTTCCCCTGTATAGTGAATAAATATCTTATTTTCAGACTACATAAATATACCAGCTCTCATTGTACAACCACAATGATTAATGTGGAATTTGTCTATAGTTATTTTCTATTTGCATATATTTTTATGCTTATGAATTAAATTCCACTGTCTCTTCTTCCATGCTTATTTATTTGTATCAGTATAGATTCATGAATATTTATTTTATTTTGTGGGTTATAATTCATCACTATCATTTATTTTCTGACATACCCCATCATTTTTGGAGCACTTCCCTACTTTCTGTCACCATGAAATATTTCGAGCTCTGCTTTTGTTTTTTTCTGCTCCAACCCTGGAAACAACTATTTCCCTAAGAGCTCTACTTCATTTTAATGAAAAACCAAGATCTGGATGCTAGTTGACCAGATGGAGTTGTAATCAACAAAGTAAGCACCAGAGGGAAGAATAAAAGATAGTTATTGGTACTTAGACTCCGTGGTGCCAGGTAACAAACTATATGTGAGTTCTTGATACCAAGTATATTAGTTATCTATTGCTGTGTAACAAATTACCCCAAAATTTAGCAGCCTAAAACAGCATACATTTATTATCTCACAGTTACCGGGGGTCAGGGAATCCAGTCATGGCTTAATTGGGTTCTCTGTTTCAAGGTTTTTAACCGCTACAATCAGGTGTGGACTGGACTGTAGTCATTTAACAATTAACTGGAGAACAATTTACTTTCAAGCTCACATTGTTGTTGGCAAGATATGCTTTCTTGTGGGGTGTTGGACTGAGGGCCTTATCTTGTGGGGCGTTGGACTGAGGGCCTTAGTTCCTTGCTAACTGTTGACTGGAGTCTGCCCCCAGTTTCTTGCCACATCAGCCTTGTCAACCAGGCAGCTTGCTTCATAAAATTGTTCAAGCCAAGAAGGCAAAAGATAGAGTTTGTAGCAAGATGGAATTCAGCTTTGTATAGCTGAATCACAAAGTGACATCCCATCACTGCCATATTTTCCTCTTCACACTTATTCTCTTTCAACTCTGACTACATAAAACATCTCTTGGTATCCTTCCCCTCTTCCCATAGGAATGACAAGAAAGATATTCTGCCATGGAAACCAAGATGACACCTGTCCACTTATATATTCTAGAACTAGCTATATTTGTTTTTCTGAATTGTAGCATCTACAAATGAATGTTTGGTCAAATCTAGACTCTGACATTGAATAAGATGATGAATGCTGTTAGAAGATTAGTAGAGAATCTGGAAATTGTTTGTCCTTGGCAATAGAGCTATAGTGTCAATTTTTTTGTGCTATTATATTTATTTAACCAAGAAACAGAATTTTCGAAGCTTAAAAAAGGCTTTAGAATAATACAGACCAAACTCTAACTTCTCTTATTTTTCAGATAAATAAACTGAGACCTAGTAAGATAACAGTAAAGCCCACATATCAAGAAACCGAGGCCAGGTTACCAAGGATTGTGTTCTTTCCCCAAGAGGAAGCCAATGCAAGTCACTTTTCATTATTTTTCACACATCTAAAGACAAACAGCATCTCTTTGGCATGTTGCAAATGTTACATTGGAAACTCATAGTAGAAATTTTACATGGTGGTGCTCATGGGCATTTTGAGTGGAATAGCCTTGGCTCTTGCCCTTTGAGTTCCAGTAACCGGCACCCCCCAAATCAAAAGCAAATGCCCCAGCATTGCCAAGGAAATGCATTGTGTAGGTTGAGAACCTCTGCCTAAGCTAACAGACAACAAGCATCTACCTGCAGTAAAGCTGCTAAGCTCACTCTGAGAAACAAACAGAAGGAGAATCATGCTTTCCAACAGTTTGAAGCATTGAAAATAGAGCCTAAATTTGGAACAGATGATTTTTGGCTGATGATTAATTACATTAGCCAAACACAAGCACCATATTCTATAAAAATAGCAAAGGTTGTACCATTTACAGTAACATCTTATTAATGCCACATCTTGCAAATTTGGCTTTGGATTAGGATAGGCTAATGGCTATTTTTGCTTTGAGTTTGATAATGAGTTCACCGAGGAAAGATATAAACAAGCAAGAGAGAAAGAAAATATTTACCACACTTATGCACGATCAACATCGTTTATTTTACAGGTGAAAAAAAAAGTGTGCAGCTCATCAGTGACTCTAATAGTTAGGAAAGTCAGGGCCTCCACTTGATAAGCATGTGAGTAATTTTAGAAAAGAGAATAATGGGTATGTTCCTAGGGCTGCCCTCATAAATGGCCACAAGCTGGGTGGCTTATAACAACAGAAGTTAATTCTCTCACAGTTGTGGAGGCCAGGCGTCTGAGACCAAAGCACAGGCAGGCTGTCCTCTGGAGGCTGTAGGGGA
>NW_017731818.1:1426374-1460569 GCF_001890085.2 Hipposideros armiger | reverse complement strand
ATAGAAGTGTTAGCAGAGTGAATTCACAGTTATATACATTATATTTTTCACTTGACAATATATTTTGGTAGTTCTTCCAGACCCTGAACAGCTTTAATTGAAAATTTATAAACACTGATGGATCTGTTAGCACTAAAAAAGTTTTTCTGGAGAAGTTTACATTTTAGCCTGTACAACCTTTTGCAAAAGTATAATGTGGTATTTGCTGGGTTTGATCAGAAGTGGGCAGAAAAGGGAGTGAATCCCTTCTCAGATTCATATTTTGAAGCAGGAGTAGCCATATTATGTCCCCAAGTCAGTCATTAAATTATAGGGATACGCATAAACAAATTTAAATTGAATACCCATGACCAGGATGAAGGATAAAAAACAAAATGATAAAATAAGAATTAGAGGGCACAAGCATGCATAATAAAGAACTGAGATGAATATAAACATGAGCGATGCAAAATCTGAAATTAAAAAAATGTGTTTGATGTATAGACACAGCCTAAGGATAGACTATCAAATGCATTCAGGAGGAATAAAATGCATCCAACTGAACTACCAGAAACCACACAGCCCATTCCTAACCCATAATTCCTGTGAAGAACAATTCACACCACTAAAAACAGAAAAGCTCTTAGATGTAGAAAGCAAAACCCTTATCTGTACAGATGTCCAGCATTTAGGAAACAGTTTGGACACAGGGGAAAAATATAATCTCTTTTCCCCATGATATGGCAGCAGAGAATAGATCAAAAAGCCTAAGACAGAGGATTCCAGCAGGGATTAAAATCGGGGAGGATTTTCACATTCAGAGGCATGGCGAAAAGAACAGGCAACTCACTTACAAGCAGAAGAAAAATGTAGATGATTTCTCTGTATTAATTTTAGCAGTGGCTCTAAAACATTTAGCACCTCATTTGGTTGCTTACCAGGCTTTGAGCTATTTCTTCCTCCTTTAAATGTAGGAAAAGCATGGGCTGGCATCCTATGTGCAAAGTTTTGCATGCTCACCCTGCATCATTCACTCACACATTTCCTCAAGTATTATATCTAATTCAATTAATTCCCCTGAACATGCATTGGGTCCTTCTTATGGGCAAGATGGTACTAGGAGCTAAAATGAGAGTATGCAGAACATCATTTTTCATTAAGACTCTTGCCTTGACTATGAAAGGACAGGGTAACATGAATTGCTTTCTAATTAAGCAGTTTTCTACACTCAGATTATTTATTTAGCTCTAGGATACTCAGCAGCCTGTCTTTACTGAGTTCCAGAAAAATATTAGAATATTCTGGTTTTGTAAATCCCACTGGCAACAAGTGGTCTCAATACACCCATGAAATATCTCCTCTTGGATTTGGTGTTCAGGTCCTAGCAAACACTTTACCTTTTGTGAATAAGGCTATATTTAATTTCAGCCATGCTCACGATCTGCGATCTCCTTGGTGTATGTTCCTTAGATCTCTGATTACTTACACCAATTTCTCAGGAATTCATCTTGAATTGTCTAAGCCCTGACTTTCTTACAAACAATAACTTGGGTGGGAGTTTATTACCACTGGACTTACGCAGAAATATGTGTGGATGTATATATCTTTCTGCTTCCTTTCTCAAGAAATTTGAGAGAGGCTGGAGAAATGCCAGACTTTGCAAAAGGGTAAAACAGGAATTCCAGAATCCAGGAACACAGAGAAGGAAAATATCAAGCTAGATACTGAGTGAATCAGTTGCTTGACATGGGGGCTGCAAATTTGGCCCTAAGCTTCATAACTGGCCAAGGCAAAGAAAGAAACACGGTCCTGGGATTCAGAGGGTCTAAAAGTTCAGGACAAGCTAGTTGCTGAGGAAGCACAGCTTTTCTGGGTACTGAACCCTCAGAGAAATGTCTCCCCTAGACCCTCATAAAATGACACTGTGAGGTATATTAGATAATATAAAAATGCCTTAGAAGTTTCACTTGACGTTTTCTCATAACATGTCTTAATGCAGGAGGATGGCTGATACCACAAGGAAATTCATTTAATGTACAGCTGGGAGGGACCATACATTCTCAACTTCAGCCAGTTTCCTCTATCAGAATGAGGATTTCTTGAAGCTATTTTTTTTTTTTATATCCGAGCCATCCTTCCACCTGTTGGCAGCTCAGCAGCAGCTCAGCTTGGGCTGGGACTCGAACCGCTGCTGCTCAGAGCTCGCACTCTTGAGCGAGCTCTTAACCAATGGAGCCACTCGGCCGGCTCTAGAATGAGGATTTCTTAATTTTATTCTGACCTGCTTAGGGCTTCCAGGTAGGGTAGAAATATTAAAACAATTCATTGAAATTAGTTGCATTTAAATTATAAGCAGCATTTCATGGTAATTTAGATAGGTTAAGAGGTAACGAAAGCAAGCCTAACACAGAACCTGACATAGACTAAGAGATAAAGAAATATAAGTTTCCATCAGCCCTTAGCTTGAAGCACTCCCTGGAGAAGGTGATACATTTGGTAATGCAGCATATTGAAAAGACCATGACCTCGGAGTCAGGAAAACACAGCCCAGTCACAGGACTTGTTACCTGAGGTCTTGCTGCCTCTACTTTCTCTTCTGTGAAATGAGAATAATAGCCAGTGAACAAATAACCTGCAACAATATATACGGGACAGATCAGAGACTGAATACAGTAGCAGAGACTGAATGAGTTTCCTACTCCTAAAATCACAGAACCAAGTAACACATAGGAACTCAAAAGGACCACAAAATCCAGTGAATTTAAAGGAATCACAACATAGCCTAACCTGTAGCCATATTGTGTCATACCCAAAGTAAATCTTTTATCTTTTTAAAAATCATTCAATCACTCTCTAGCAATTCTATTCCAGGTCAAATAATCTATACTCTACCTACCCTCTTTCACCTGTCAAGCACTAGTATTATTATTTCTTGGTGAATGTTGTCTCCCCTGCTTTCTTGCAAAGTATGGAACCTCAAACTTGATGTTTCCATGATAAGTAAAGAGTACCCTGCTTTTATTGCGGATGATTGTGTCTTTGGGGAGGACACCACAGATGAAAGCTCATTTATTCAACTAATATTTTTAAAGTGCTTATGATGTGCCAAATTATATTTCTGCAAGGCTGATTGGTTTGCAGCCTTGTTTAAACCCCCCAAATTCATAGGTTGAAATCATAACCCCCAGGACCCCAGAATGTGACTATATGTGAAGATATGGCCTTTAAAGAGGTAATTAAGTTAAAATGAAACTGTTAGGAGAAAGAAAAATTTTACTTTGAACATGTTAAGTGAGAAATGTCTGGATCTCCAAGTGAGAGGTCATGGAAGGTAGATATATGAGTCTGGGGCTCACAGCTGAGGTCAGGGCTAGAATTGTAATTTTGGGAGTCACGATAGCCTACATTTAAACTCACAGATTAGGTGAGTTAGGTAGCAAGTGTTGTTATGAAAGAAAAGAGACCCCAGGACTTAGACCTGGGGGCCTTAGGATATGAGAGTTGATGCCTCAGTCAGTGTCAGTATCCAAGAACTCTGAATATTTATGGAACCAGGGCATCAGTCAACAGAATGAAATCCCAAAATGTCCCATGGTTGGTAAGAAGTAGATCAAAAGATAAATATGGAATAAGTGAACGTGCACCGAAACAACCTTCCAACACCGAGATACTAAAATTCTAGTATTATTTAAGGCTCATATCCATGGCACAGTGGGTTGAATAATGACTTCCAAGAGTTATGCTTGTGCCCAGAACCTATGAATGGGACCTTATTTGGTAAAAGGGTCTTTGCAAAAGTAATTAAGAATCTCACAATGAGATCATCTTGGATTATCCAGTTGGGCCTTAAATTCAATGACACACAGTGTCCTTATACACAGAGAGGAGAGACACAGTCTGAAGAGGAGGAGGCCATGTGAGTATGGCAGAGACTGGAGTGATGTCGCCTCAAACCAAGGAGGCTGAGGAATGGCGGCAGTCCCCAGAAGCAAGAAGGGGTAAGAAGGAGGCCCCTCCAGGGCCCTCAGAGGCAACCCTATAGACACATTAATTTTGGACTTTGGGCCTCAGAGCTGTGAGAGAATAAATTTCTGTGATTCTAAGCTATCCAGTTTGTGGTAATATGTTAGGGCAGCCTGGGGAAAGTAACATACATGGAATCTTTCAGCTGACTTGATTCCGCCATTTCCTTTGGAGCTGTGCTTTATTCTGACCCAAGGATTCACAACTCAGAGTGCACATTAGAATGGTCTAGAAAACTTATAAAAGATGCTGAAGTCTGGGCCACCCCCTCAGAGATTCTGCCTCAGTGGGCTTAGGGTACTGGCTGGCATTAGTGTACAGTCAGAGTTGAGAGCTGCCATTTGATTAATCACAACTTAATATCATGGGGTTACGCAAGTACACAGGGTGGAGATAGCCATATAAATTGTGTTTTAACCTTAGGCATTGACTTTGGAACATAACATGCTGTATTTTTATACCCTGATGTAAAGTATTCTCAGGAACTGTTTGAACCAGTTTCACATCAGCTGTCTATACAGACCCTTTTGACACACAGACAGGCCTGTTTCCACCACAAAGAGGTAAATGGATGTGCTGACAGGTCTGGGCACCCCCCTCACTGCCCCTGGGGGAGGCATTGCTTTCTAGATTGACAATGCTTAACTTTAACGTAAATCCAAAGATGTCACTTGCAACCCTTTGCTTCACATTGTCCCACTTGCCTTCCTTACAATCAAATAATGACAATTTTTAATTTCTGGTGATGTGGCGCTTCATGTAATTTAAACAAATCTGCTGCCTGGCTGTGCTGAATAGAATAGTGCATTATTACTTAGAGGGAAGAGGGGTCCCTAATTTTGGAACAAAGCAATTCCTTGTACGTCAGCCCTGAATAAATGTTTCTTTATTTCTGAAGTTGCATGACCTCCTGCCGTGGTCTTTCTAGCACATCAGGGAGCAGTCAGGAGTGAATTGTAGTCAGCAATGAACGCTTGTCTGCAAAGGGCCTTTGACAACAAGCTCACTGCATCTATTGATTCCCTGGGGAGTCTGAGGTCACAAGCTTGACTAGAGCACATGAGCCCAGATAATGAAGATGGTTTTACCCTCATGAAGCAAAGCCAGAAACTTTATCTACTTCATTGTGCACTTTAGGTCATGTGCTAACCATGAGGATTTCTCTAACACTAATTCCTCTAATGATGGCTTCTCCCAGCCTTTATACAAACCCCACAAGGCCCCGTGGCTTGGCAAGCCGGACAGAATAAAGGCAGCCCGGTGTTTGCCTTTTGAACTGAGTTCAAGGCAATTAAAGTCATGGACTAAGGAGGGAAAGAGGGGGTTTAGAAATACCAGCATAATAAGTAGTATGACTGGAGTGATCTGCAAATTAACTCAATTAGACAAAGCCTGATTTAACGGGGGGGAAAATGGTGAGAAGTGCCACCCTCATTAAATCTGCTTGTTAGAGGTGCTTCTAGTGGAATTAAATTTCTCTTAGTTGTTTGGATTACATAAAATAGTCTGTGCATGTGCATGAATACGCGTGCACATGCATGGGTTCTGTGATTTTGTAGGCATTTTTTAATGAGGTGAGGAATAGAATGTAAAATAAAAATATACCAAAAAAACCCCCTCAAAAAACCAAAAATCGAAAACTGAGTGAATGCTCAAGAGCTCAAGAGTGGAAGACAAGAAGAAAACAGGAGAGCTGTAAGGAGTAGACAGCGTAAGGAGGTCTCCGACTATAAAGCCATGGGCCCCCTTCGCTGGGGGCTTCTGCTCTGTTGCCTGGGCGGTGGAATCCTGCCTGGGGTCTGGGCGCAGTTCCCCCGGGTCTGCATGACACTGGACAGCCTGTTGTCCAAGCAGTGCTGCCCGCCCCTGGGTGTGGAGCCGGCCAACGTCTGTGGCTCTCAGGTGGGCCGGGGCCAGTGCATGGAGGTGCAAACCGACACCAGGCCCTGGGGTGGTCCGTACGTCCTGCGAAACCAGGATGACCGAGAACGGTGGCCATGGAAATTCTTCAACCGGACCTGCAAGTGCACAGGTGAGGGAGGCCACTGCGGAGCGACCTGGCCTGCTCCAGGCTTAGTGGGGAGGGCCGCGCTGGGAACGAAAGCTCCTTCCGAGGAAGAGACAAGACTCACGAGACAGGCTGAATTTTGAAAGGCCAACCAAGTTTGTTTTTCATGGGCAGTGAATTGAGTAAGGCTGATGTCTTGCTGATATTCTTCACACCCTCTAATACATCTAGTTATGGAAACTAAACAAATATTACATGGGCCAAGCCTGGCTTTATGAACTCATGCCAATATACCACTGGCTTGTTTGTTGGAAGGGGAGGCTAAAGTGCTCCAGAGTTAGCTTTGAAATTCAGAGCAAGTCCTTTCAAGATGGATTCAGCGCCTTCTCCTGAAATGGGTTTGCACTTGTTGAAGAGGGGGGTTGGGTGAGGCTTGGCATTTAGAAGACAGGCATCCAAGGAAGACATCCTGTAGTCCTAGCCTCAGCGTTTCTAGTGATTTGAACAGGCCTCAAGCAGGGTACATCTTCCTTGTTAATGTTGTACCATGGTTGTAACTTTGCCAGAGCTGGAAAGATATGGCAGGACTAGCTTTCTCAGTGAGCTGGGGAAGGGAGGGTTGTTATTAGATAACAACGGTGTGTTTTCACTCTTGTGTGGGTTTGATGTGGGCCATTCAAAAGTTGCGCAGTGTCCCTCTTTTAAGCCTTGGTGTCTCTTATGACCCATTTCTTTGAAATCTCTGTGCACTTCTTATTCTTCTGGCTCTTCTGAGCCTTCTCAAATCCTCTTCAGCAGGGCTCCCCTCCGGTGTTCAGCAGCCGTGCACAGTGGTGATAAACTCTCAAAGGCTGGCAGGGCATTTGAAACACAAAAAACAAAAGTGGCAACTTTAGCAAAGCCCCTGCAAACTGTTCTACAGTGTCCAGCTGCATAAGAGTTTTTCCTTTTGAAATTATGTTTTTTATTATGCTCTTATATAATGCTGGGACATAGGAAAATACAGGTAATTGAGCTATGTAAGGGTATAAAAAGTAAAACTAAGGGAATGTACAAAAGACTGTGATGTTAATATAGGAATAATGTTAGATTTTTTTTTTTAAACTTTAAAAAAATTCTGGCTTTATAATCATTTTGTAGTCATATTGTTAGTTCTGTGATTCAAAGGAACTGTTAGTTTCGCCTTGGGTATTAATCGTAACAAGAAGTTTTTAATAGCATATTGAATATGTGCTATCCATTTTTTTTCTAAGCTAATTGAGCGTTTGCTTCTATAGACATTATCTTGTAGATGCTCATGGCTTTTCAGTCTAATGAGAAGCAGCAGGTTTCTTATTACTTGTGTGATTGGAAATCACACAACACACTAACTTCTTTGTCCATGACTCAAAGATCCTTCTAGAACACTTATTCCCAGGTCAATGGTAGAGTGTCACAACTTACAAAGGTTGAAAATCTCTGTTTTGTAGACTCCTGGGACAGACTATATTAGGAAATAAGATATAATTGCTAACTCTTCTTATCACCATCTACTTTATCTTTTTGACCTGGATAACAAGTTTTTTGTTGTTTTTTTTAAAGTGGGGATGGAAAGAATAGAAAATGGCAGAATAGAAAGGATAATTGTAATCTCCTTTTCTTGAGGGAATGCTTATAAATATTCCTCTAGAAGTGACAATAATTTAGGGTCACAGTGACCTACTTTCCAAACATACAGAAGGATCCCCTGTTCTGAGGAGGATAAACATACCAAGAGGCAATGGATCAGAAACAAGCCCTGTCCTGTAAGTCCAGGCTGTAAGGACATCACATGTTCATAGGCCAGCCAAAGGAAGCAGGGCTTTCTCAGGATGTGTGTCTCTCCAGCCATTGTCATGACTTCCCCTGAGACCCATTACCAGGCTGTAGCTCACCCTGCTCCATGATTTTATCTGTCTAGATCAATTCAGGACTGTAGTTCTTTCCATCCCAACTTTGGATGGCTCCACTTGTGTTGGCTAGATGGTCTGTTTCTTTGAGTCTCAGGGCACCAGACTGAGTCCTTAGTGGCTGAGCTGGAAAGTTATTTAGTATACATAATAATCACTGTGATGTGTCATATGTCCCAAAGCAAGACACATGTCTTTCAGTGTATTTTCTCTAATGAGTGAGTTGCTTGCTTCCTAGGTTAGCTTTTTCATGGTTTATGAGGCAGTCTTCAGATTTTAAACCTGATCTTAAGCGCCTCAAAGCCCTGCTTTCTGATAGCCTCATAATTCTTTCGCAAATAGGATCCCTGGGATTCTCCTGAGGGCAAAGAAAATTTATTAAGAAAGAGGTGTAGATTAGTTTCTAGCAACCAGACTATTGATGA
Organism: Hipposideros armiger; assembly: GCF_001890085.2. NCBI lineage: Eukaryota > Metazoa > Chordata > Mammalia > Chiroptera > Hipposideridae > Hipposideros > Hipposideros armiger. The sequence goes on along the minus strand of NW_017731818.1, from coordinate 1,452,206 downwards.
CCTTGAATTTTGTTCATTCAGTGAAAAAAATAAACGTACCATTCATTTAGACATTTAGGTTGTTTGTACATCTTGGCTATTGGGAATAGGGTTGTAACGAACATGGGGATACTAGTATCTCTTTGAGATTGTGATTTTAATTCTTTTATATAAATACCCAGAAGTGGAATTGCTAGACCATATGATAGTTCTATTTCTAAGTTTTTGAGGAACCTCCATATTGTTTTCCATAGCAGCTGCACCGTTTTGCATTCTCACCCATAGTGTACAAGGAAGGGTTCCCTTTTCTCCACTTTCTAGCCAAGGATATATATGTGCAACAGAATATTATTCAGACTTAAAAAAGAAGGAAATCCTGAAGTATGGGACAACATGTATGTTAAGGAAATAAGTCAGTCACAGAAAGATAAATATTGCATGATTTCACTTATATGAGGCATCTAAATTAGTCAAATTCACAGAATCAGAATGGAATGGTGGTTACCAGGGACCAAGGAGAGAGGGAAATTGAGAGTTCCTAATCAGCCAGCATAAAGTTTCAGTTCAACAAGATTAATTCTAGAGTTCTGTACCTGCAATAATGTACTATACACTTAAAAATGTGTTAAGAGGGTAGATTTCATATTGTGTCCTTACCACAGTAAAATAAAATTTAAAAAAATACAGTCTCCACGATCTTGAAGTTGGTACAAGATTTTAGTCTATTAAACTAAAATAAATGCAAACTTGGAGAGGGAAAAATCCTAAATTATGTGCTCAAATTCTCTACAGAGAACTTCTCTGCATTCTCTATGGGGATAAACTGAGACCAAAAATTACTAAACTTAATTTTCAGGAAGAGTCGAATTTCAGGAGACTTAGCCATTCACTTTACAAGTCTTACCTGTCAGTTGGCATTTCTGAGAATAACCAGTTGCAGCTGTTATCTTTGGGCTTTTGAAAAACATGTGCACCAAATAGTTTTTGAACAGTTGTCTGAGAACATCTTGTTTGTACTAGTGACTAAATGCCTCCATTTTCCAATCTCTGAAATAGGGATGATGATGCAACCACACTTGTAAAATCCTTTTGAGCTCTGTAGATGAAAGGCCCTATGTGAGTATAAAGTATTGTTATTAAAATAATAGAATCTCTAATTAAAAGGAATAGACTCCTTAGAGCTCCTTGTAAATACACTAATCAGTGGCCTTTAAGCTTATTTAGTCTAATAGCCTTCCGAAGTTGAGCTGATGCAGTTCGTGTAAGAACGTGCATTGTTTGGTTGTTCTCACTCTCTTCCCATTTTTATCTCAGCCCTAAGTAGGTATTGGACTTTGTCTTTTTAAATTTAATTTTTCTCAAGGACATGCTCAATGGTAGATAAATTGGTATCTAGGGATCCTTTATTTTCTGTCTCTCCATTTTCCCGTGAGATAATGCAATTCTTTCTAGAAGAGCCCTCTTATATTTTTAGCTGTTGCTATTGGTGGATTAAGGGGAAAAAAATTAACTCACATTACATCGTTGTAAGGGACTACTAGGAAATATAACTTAAAAAAAGGAACATTTTGGGTGTTAGGCTTTCACTCTGTTGCACTTTTCAGTTGTCTTCAGCATTTTAACAAATTTTTTAGACCAGGTTTAGAAGCTCAAAAATGAAAAAAGATCTGACCGCAGAGCTTTAGCGTATTTTCTCTGACACATGCTGGAAAAGCAATTTTTTTTTTTTATTGAATACATTTCTGGGTCACAGGTGAGTTCAACTCCAGACAAATGTTTTCTTATTATTACTTCTACATTGATTTTCAAGGGCAACTCTGGTTTTGTGAAAAGAGACATTCAACATAATTGTGAAGCATCTCTGGCCTTCTGAGTCAGAATTAATCATTTTGTCTTTTTTCGTCCATGATGCTTGGCTGACTCCTCTGTTTTCACCTTCTCCACAGTTTGATTTGCGTTGGTATTTCATCTGTCTTAGATGAAGGCAGTGTGCCTTATTTATGTTTGTATCCTCTAGTGCTTAATGCCTTTTATTCAATTATTCATGGAGTTCTTCATCACGCACCCAACCAACGTTTACTTAGCACCAATTATATTAGACCCTTCAGATACAAAGGGAAAAAAAACACCTAACATGATTTTTAATGCACCCAAAATGTAGTGGATGTGTAGGACAGACATAAAAACAAGTACTTACATGATACTACTTGATAAGAGGTATCTAGTAATACTAGTAATAATCACAATATAGAACTTACTATGTGCCAGACACTGTTCTAAGTGCTCTAATATATTAACAGGCTTGTTTTACATAAGGACTTTATAAAGTGAGTGCTTATCCTAACATGACAGTCTCTGAGAGTTGAAATCGGATGGTACCAGGTGTGGCAATCTGTGAATATATGTAAGGCTGCGGAAGCACAGAGGGAGGCATGCTTGGTTTTGACTGCTTTATAGGTAGTAGGTGTTAATAAATTATTTGTTGAACAATGAACGAGGGAGATAACTAGTTACTGGTAATTTCGTTTCTAGCAACCATGAGGAATCATGGGAAAGAAAGTGCAGGAATCTTAAAACTCATGATGAATACTCAATTTCAACAATGAGACCTCACAATTCTAAAACAATTTTTATGCCCTTAAATGTAGAAATGTATTGAGTTTATTATTACAAACTTAGGGGTTCTGTTTCTTAGCATTTTGAAGGAAGGAATTACTTTCTTATTGTAGAGCTATGACTATGCATTCACCTCCAGGCATCTGGCTGTAGGTAGACAGCTGGAAGTTTGGGTGTTTACTATCCTTCAGGTGCATTTTATTCAATCACTCCTCAAAAAATACTTTATTCCTATAAAAGCTGCCAGAGTAGGTGATACATTCTAATCAAAGATGCTTTAAAACTAGTTATGATACGATTTCAGTAGGTACCCTGAGGGAAAATAAATAGACTCCAAGCTCCATGAAGCCTGAAGCACCCTCCATAGCATCTGATACTGTAGTAGCAGCTCAACAAATATTTGTTAAATAATTTGTATTTAATAGTTTCACTCCAATAATCAATATAAATTTTAATGTTTAACCCAAACTATTCAAAAACATGATTTTCAGGCTTGGGACTAGTAGAACTTTTCCTTTTAAGTATTTTTTACTTATGCTCTCATATGGTATTGAAACATAGATGAGCTATGTGCAAGTAGATAAAATATTTTGCTTGTGACAAAGAGCATGGACCCCAAATAACCCATTACTTTTGAAAACATTCTTCTTATTTATGATGTTTTTAAGGACATTTTCTTTAACCCTCAAAAAATCCATTGAATTAATAGAAAAGGATGTCTGTGCATTTTGTTTCCATAGTACAAATGCTAATAGTTTTGTTTTCATACTATTGGAACTTTTTGTTTTTATTTAGAGATCCAAATAAGCTTCTCTCTACTATCGCCATAGTATTTTTTTACATACCTCCATTTTGGTATTTACAGTTTATTAAAACTATTTACAGGGCCAGCTTTTCCTTCTAATCCACAGGGATAGGGAGAGAAAGGAAGAAGAAAATATACATTTATTGAATTATCTACTACATGTTCTATACTTTCTTTTAAAAATTTAAAAATTAAAAAAAATTTAAATTATACTTGATATACTTCTTTCTTTTTTAAACTATTAAAAAAAATGTCAGGGCCGGCCGAGTGGCGCGATGGTTAAGAACTGGCTTGAGATGCCAGAGGGCCCCGGTTCAGATCCCACATATGAGGGCCAGTGATACTGCCCTCTACAGCTAAGATGCTGAACAATAGCTCAACCTGGAGCTGGGCTGCCCAGAGTCGCCAGCAACAGCGTAGGTTGCAGCCCCTGTGCCATGTGGCAGTGGGTAGTCAGCAGCTAGCGTGAGCGGCCAGCAGCTGCAGTGAGCAGCCATCCAGAAGCCTGCGGCTGATCTGCCTCACCCAGGAAGAGTGCAATGATGGTGCCAACTTGGGCCAGTGAAGCAACGTCCTGCACAACTAGACTGAAGAACAAAAAACAACAGCAACTTCTGTGTTCCCCTACCACCAATTCCCCAGCACTGTTCCCATTCCCCCAATTCCCCAATAAAAATCTTAAAAAAAAAAATTTCAGCTTTATTGAGGTACAATTGACAAATATAAGATACTTAAAATGTGTATAGTGGTTTGGCTTTATATTTCTTTCATTTATCCCACCAATACTAATTTTTTTTTTAAGATTTTATTGGGGAGTTAGGGGAGGGGAACAGCATTGGGGAATCTGGGAAGGGGAACAGACAAGTTGCTGTCCTTTTGTTCTTCAGTCTAGTTGTGGAGGATGTCGCTTCACTGGCCCACGTTGGTATTGTCATTGCTCTCTTCCCGGGTGAGGCAGATCAGTTGCTGGCCATTGGACAGCTGCTCATGGTGGCTCACGGCAGCTCACAGCAGCCCACTGCAGCCCCAAAGCAGCCTACGCCGTCACCGGGGACTCACGGCAGCCAAGCTCCAGGTTGAGCTGTTGTTCACCATCTTAGCTGTAGAGGGCGCAGCATCACTGGCCCATGTGGGATCTGAACCGGGGCCTTGCTGCTCAGAGCTCATGCTCAAAACCAACTCTTAACCAAAGAGCCATTTGGCCAGCCCACCAATCTCATTTTTACAACCAAGCACAGGCCTTGCAGCAAGACAACTGTCTTGCTGAGACAAGTGGAAGTTCACAGTCTGTGTGATAAACTCAATGGAAACGGAATAGGCAGCGTGCAGAATAGGAGGCGCCACGGGAGGACCTGCCTCTGGCATGTGGAATCAAGGATGATCTTGCAGACGGCCCATAGTGAAGCTTAACGGGGGAGAGGGTAACCCAGGCAATGACAGCAAGAGGAGCCAGTGAAAAGGCCTGGGAGCATGAGATGGAGAAGGCGGAGGAGGAGTGCCCTGGGACAGGTCACCTGTGTTAAATGCGTTACATCCCCCCCTCTCATCCCCTGGGAGATACGTGGTATTATCCCCTTTTGTTTCAACATTTCAGTACAATAACATTTAAATTTTTACTCTCCAACTTATCACCATTTAAGGAATGAGGTGCGGCTATACCAAACACAATGCTCGAGGCTAAATTTGGAAAAGTCAAGGCGAGCTAGAATACTAAAGTTCCCCGTGAATCAGAAAGAGGCTGAGAGCCTGATATGACCTGTCCTCCTTCTTTGGGTTGGTAGCGCAGAGACTTCTGTGCAACCACAGGGAGCCTGCCTGTGACACCACGGCCACTAACTCACCTTTATGACCTGCTTGCCTCCATTGATTTTGTCTTAACTCTGTCTCCTTTGTGAAATAAACCAGCTTTTTCAATGTTAGATTTCACCTGAATTTCTGGAAATCAGCTGATTTAGTTTTGGTTCCACCTTTGGCTTGGTGTATATTCTTTCCCTTCTCTAAATCAGGCTTTCCGTGTGTGCCACCGGACAGCAGGCTCAGCAGCGTGGACCTGGAGGCTGCTCCTTGGTCCCAGGTAGGGGTGTGGAGTGGATATAGGAAGGGGCACCCTGCACGGCCGGTGAGAGGAAGGAGAGTGTGGAGGACAACACGGGGTCAGTTGACTGGGGCTACCATCACACAGCACCACTAACCCGGTGACCAACAGAATTCATTCTCTCACTGTTTTGGAGGCCTGAAGTCCAAGATCAAGGTGTTGGCAGGTTTGGCTGTCTTCTCCCTGTGTCTTCATATCTTTGTCCAAATGTCCTGTTCTTATAAGGACACCAGTCATACTGGATTAAAGGTCACCCTAATGACTTCATTTTAACTTAATTATCTCTTTTACAGACCCTATCTCCAAATATAGTCACATCCTGAGGTATTGAAGGTTAGAATTTCAACATATGAATTTTGGGGGAGACATTTCAGCCCACAGCAGCATGTGATGTATTTCATATCCTGTTTCTTTGCAGGAAAAATTTCTAGGGAACTTTCTAATGTTCAGTTCACTTTGAGATATAAAATTTTCAAGAGGAGATTAAGGGAAGGAAATTGGCTTTCTTTGCCCTCTTGTAAGCCCCTTCATCTTCTCTTTCATTCTACCCCAAAGTTCAAATTCAGAAATTTCTTCCAAACTACATAAACTTATTTCTTCTTCTGTCTCCCTCCCCACCCCCATTTTATAAAAATACTCTAGGAAACTTTGCTGGCTTTAACTGTGGAGACTGCAAGTTTGGCTGGACTGGCCCCAACTGCGACCGGAAGAAACCACCAGTTGTTCGACGGAACATCCATTTCTTGACTCCTCAGGAGAGGGAGCAGTTCTTGGGTGCCTTAGACCTCGCAAAGAACACCACACACCCCGACTACGTGATCACTACGCAACACTGGCTGAGCCTGCTTGGGCCCAACGGGACCCAGCCACAGATCGCCAACTGCAGCATTTATGATTTCTTTGTGTGGCTCCATTATTATTCTGTCAGAGATACATTATTAGGTGGGTTTTATCCCTTAGATTAATGTATATTATTATAGGTTTAAGTTTGGGGGTGGATGGGTGAGAAGTAATTTCAGGCAAGTTAATTAACAAGAGAACAACCTGATGGCAAGAGTTGGTGAAGTAAAGGTAAATTACTTTTGATTCCAGAAGAAAACGTTTCTAAATCTGGTCATGGAAGCCCTCTCTGACCTTCTCTTCAAATTAGAGGAATTAACTGAACATGTGTTGAAGCACATGAAACTTCTGTGGGCAGAATTAGAGTGTGTTAGAAGTGTGAATCTCATTAAACTCACACGTGCTGGTCTTTAGACTTTCAGGTCATCATTTATGGTGCCTATGCGCTGCTGGGATCCTCAGTGCTTTTTTGGAGTTGTTTTGTCAAGAAAAGGCATAAGTTGAGCTATAGCAATGTAGAATTCCTCCTGGCTTCGCCATTTTAAATCACGTTATATTTGATGTTTGAGAAAACGGTGCCCGGCCCTTCTAAATCCCCAAAATTGGGACCTGGGTAGGACTTTGAATGGGGGGTTGTCTGTTAGGAATTTCATTAATCTAGTAGGTCCAGCTTCGTCCTCAGTTATTTTTCAGTCAGGGTAAAGCCCTGACTGAAATGCTTATTCCCGGAGGACTTGACTCTATTCCAGGTTCTGCTTCAGTGCAGTTCTGAACCGTTGGGGGCTCCTTGGTGGGGTCAGGTTGAATGAGAACATCAAGTTCACTTTGAATAGTCCATTCTCATTTGGAATTGTCTGTTCTTGTGCTTTTCACTGGTTCCCCATCACTTGATTCTCCCTCATCATTTTTTTTTAAAGATTTTTTTTTTTTTATTGGGGAATTGGAGGATGGGAACAGCGCTGGGGAATTGGGGGAAGGGGAACAGACAAGTTGCTGACCTTTTGTTCTTCAGTCTAGCTGTGGAGGATGTTGCTTCACTGGCCCAAGTTGGCACCATCATTGTGCTCTTCCCGGGCGAGGCAGATCAGTTGCTGGCTTCTGGACGGCTGCTCACTCTGGCTGCTGGCTGCTCACTCTGGCTGCTGGCTACACACGGTAACCCAAGGTAGCCCACTGCCACAAGGGCTGCAGCCCACGCCATTGCTGGTGACTCATGGCAGCCCAGCTCCAGGTTGAGCTGTTGTTCAGCATCTTAGCTGTAGAGGGCAGTGTCACTGGCCCTCATATGTGGGATCCGAACCAGGGCCCTCTGGCATCCCAAGCCAGCTGTTAACCAATGCGCCACTCTGCCGGCCGTCATTTTTATTTTTAATTAATTTTTTTTGAATAAAAAATATTCAATTACAGTTGACATACAATATTATTCTCCCTCATCATTTTGTTTTGAGAACTTTAAACTTTGTTCTGCATTAAAACATTTAAAAAGGACTGTCCAACAGCTGCGACAGCAGTTCTTTCCTCAGTATGAGTCTTTTAAAAACCTGCCTCTCAGGTAAGCATCTGTCTTTCTTTGTCGATAGATAAGGAGGCTCTTCTAAGCTATAAACCTTTATAGCTCTCCTGTCATGACTCTAAGGAATTTTTGCTTTATGAGAGGCTACTCTCTCAAGAGGAAAAGGAAGCTATAGTTTCTGGTCGTATCTAGGAATTAAATTTATATTCATGTCTGTTCAGCTCTCTGAAGTTATTATAGGTGCTTTGAAAAAGAACTAAAGTTAGCTAAAGTTTCTACATAACCATCAAAAGCTGTTATGAAAGGGGAAAGAAGGATGAAATAGGCAGTAAGGAGGTCATTAAGTTGCCCAAAGCTTTTCACTAAAATTGGCAGTTCCAGTGGCCAGCCAAATTGGTTTGAATGTGTTTTTCTCTCTTCTAGTCTCCGTGACCATGGTTGTCAGCTAGTAGTTGTAACTGATTGATGGCTGAGGCAAAATCCATGAAAGTTCTTTTTGGTTATATAAATGCTGATTTAGAACTAAGTGCAGTAGAAGTTGCTTTATTTTTAATTAATCCCTCCCTTATAAATGTGTGAGTTTGTAAGGAATAGGTTAGAAAATGTCTTTTAAAAATACATTTCATTTAGGTCTTAATGATCTATTCCTTTAGATACTCTGATTTCATCTTAATGAAATATTGCTTAAAATTAAATATATAGCAGGGGCTCTTAACGCTAAAAGTGATCTGAATTTCTCTGGGTTTCTGTTGACAATCAAACTTTCAAGAGATGAAGGAGAATTATCCTAAAAGTGATAGTTGCTTCTGAAATTGTTTTGTTATTGATGTTGTTGCTTTCAGAGAGATAAATGACCGAAACTACTTCTCCTCCTCCTCCTCCTCCTTCTTCTCCTTCTCCTCCTCTTCTTTTTTTTTTTTTTTAAATAAACACTGTTGGCTCAGTGGCTTTGCAGATACATCTCAAGTAAGGTTTAACATCTAAAAAACTTTATTCTGTGATGTCTAATTAGTTTCCCAATTGTTTTTAGGACCAGGGCGCCCATACAAGGCCATCGATTTCTCACACCGAGGACCCGCCTTTGTCACCTGGCACCGGTACCATTTGTTGTGGCTGGAAAGAGATCTCCAGGTTGGCTCTTTACATTTTGCTCTACATTTGGTGAAGATCCTTATCTGTCTTTGCTTTGTATGCTTTTGTGTTGTATCTGATGGCATGAATTAAATGACGAGGCACGCCTTTTGCTTTTAGCGACTTATTGGCAATGAGTCCTTTGCTTTGCCCTTCTGGAACTTTGCCACGGGAAGGAACGAGTGTGACGTGTGTACAGACCAACTGCTTGGGGCAGCAAGACAAGATGATCCGACTCTGATTAGTCAGAACTCAAGATTCTCCAGCTGGGAAGTTGTCTGCGACAGGTAATCACGTCTGTACCTGGAATGGAAACCCAGAGACCTTATTTTCTTATGTCTGAGAGATGGAGCACCACTTCACATTTCTGTTTCTAATGCATGTCGGGTTCTGTTTACATGCTTCCGAAAATGATTTTCCTGGGGGAGGTGGGATTTAAAAAAATTCTAAGCCCTTTACTGAAAGAATAGAGGTATGAAAATCACATTTGTGAGTTGAATATGCTTGGCCGTCAGTTTGAGATCAACTGTTTTGAAATGAGTAGTTCCAGCATTCAGCCAACATTTGTTAAGCACCAGTTATAGTCTAAACAGTGTGATGGTGTTGGGAATACAAGGATGAATATATTATAGCTTCCCTCTTGAATATCATTTTATATTTACAAAGGTGAATTGCTTGTAAACAAATTATAATACAACCTGAGAGGTATTGTAATAGATGTATGTGCAAAGCCAAGAAGAGAGTCAGGGAAAGGCTCTAAGAGGTGGAGACAAGTATTCTTAGCCTTCAAGGCAGCACAGACCTCAACCAGGTAGGGGAGGGTGGTAAGTGCATCCTAGGTGGAGGGGACGTTGTGTATGAAGGTAGAAAAGAAGTCTGGTGTGGCTGCAAGTTGCGAGGGACAGGGCATGGGGCAATGGGTGAAAACTCTCTAGCATGGCAGGACACAGGAGCAGGTGGGCAGCCCACCGCCCATGAAGATCTCTGTCCTCAGTGATTCATTGAGTTTGTTTCTCTTTCCTGGCACATGTCTCAGAAAGAGATTCCCCAAGAGGCTCCTTTGCCTTCCTTTATTCATGTGTTTCCTCCAAAATCGTGTTTTTAACCTTACTACTCTAACTCCCTTGGCCTATGTCTTTTGACTACTTCATAGCATAGAGCTTCATCATCACACACCTGAGGCAGGACACATGCATATTTTCAGAAGTCTAGGCCTAGCTAGCAGGGATCACACCTTCTCCATCCTAAGCTTTTCCTACAGTTCTCCAGGCAGCTCCACACTACATAGAGACCTGAAAAGTTTTTTACGTGACTTAACCTAATTCTATAAAGCACCATTTCTCACAGTGCCTTAAGGTATTACTATGTGGTATGTGAAAAGAGATTTCTATGATCAAATAAACTTCGGGAATGCTGAGTTAAAAAGTTTATTTTTTTTTTTAGTTTCTTTCTTTATTTAGAACGACTCAGGGCATTTCTCATGTAAGCATATTATTCTTCTTCAAGAGGGGCCTGAGCTTATCTGACCCTGGAACCTTTATTTCACAGATCATCTCACTTGAACACACTTGGAAAATGCTGCCTTGGAGACCTTTTTTTTTGCCCGGTTTTAGGTACTGGCCTCTTTTGTCCTCATGTGTGTGCTGATTCTATTCTCACATGCCCGGTACTATATACCCTTACCCATTAAAACACACAGAAACAGCTTTAAAATTTTATCTCTACCAATGAAGTAATGCTCTGATGGTGAAATTTCAGGCCACAGTAGGCATGTAGAATATAATCTTTTATGGGCATGGGACTTTCTCAGCCTCCATGTTTGAGATATATATATATATATATATATATATATATATATATATATATATATATATATATATATATATATCCATCCCTACTGCCTTAGAACACTTTCTAATACAGCGTTTGTCCTAATACCCCCACTCCATATTGTTTTTCTGTTTTCACTCTGATTGCCTCCGTTTATCTTCAATTTGCCTACAATGCTTTTCTAGCTTTACATAGGCCCTTCTTCCAAAACTGGCTTAGCTCAGTAGAATACGGGTCACCATATTTTCTCTTCAGCTACTCAAGATGCAATGCACATAATAGGAGTCACCATCTTGCCTATAAATCCTCTTACTGTCTGTACAGTGGAATGGTAATTGTTATGCATATTTATTCATATGTCATATTTTTGCACCTACAATGTTGAAACACTTTAATCCATAATTACTTTTGGAGGTAGTACTTTGACCACATATTTTTGACCTATAAGGTAACTGTAATAAATTTTATCATGAGTATGACTCTGATTGGTTTTCTTGGCCCAAAGTTATAATACTATCTACACATAAAACATATTATTTTTAATCCCCTTACAAATCTTAGCATAGATGATTACAACTACCGGGTCACCCTGTGTAATGGAAGCTATGAAGGTTTTTTGAGAAGGAATCAAGTGGGAAGAAACAACGAGACATTGCCAACCCAGAAAGATGTACAAGATTGTCTGTCTCTTGAGAAGTTTGACAATCCTCCTTTCTTCCAGAACTCTACCTTCAGCTTCAGGTTGGTGCTCTGAGCTCTGCTAGGCTGGAACTTCACAACACTTTTAGATTTTCATGCCTGTGGTCGTAATGAACTAGAAGGAAATCCAGGTATTGGGAGACATTCACAAAGCTAAGTCTTTTGATAAGAGAAGATAATAAGGGATCAGTATGAGTGAGGAAAGTCATCATTCACCCACTATAATTAGCAGTGAAATTTTAATCTCTTCTAATTCAGCTATTTAAAACCATATTTTGTATTTCTATTTCTGTACATATACGAGGTCAGACAATTAAGCTCACGAACTCATCCTAGAAAAAGTGCTACATACCTCATTGCTGAATATCACTAAGGTTGCCTTCAAAGCACTCCCCTTGGGAAGCTATGCACCAATGCCAGCACCTAGTCCACCTTTCAAAGCAATTTTGGAACTCTTTCTGGAATGGCCATTAGAGCTGTTGTTGTATTGCCCTTGATGTCCTAAATATGATCAAAATGTCTTTCAATATTTCCTTTATCTTTAACTTTGGGTAAAGAAAGAAGTCATTGAGGGCCAGATCAGATGAGTAAGGAGGGTGTTCCAATACAGTGATTTGTTTACTGGCTGAAAGCTCTCTCACAGGCAGTGCTGTGTGAGCTGGTGCATTGTTGTGATGCAAGAGCCATGAATTGTCAGCAAAAAGTTCAGGTCGTCTAATTTTTTCATGCAGCCTCTTCAGCACTTCCAAATAGTAAACTTGGTTAAGTGTTTGTCCAGTTGGTACAAATTCATAATGAATAATCTCTCTGATATCAAAAAAGGTTAGCAACATCATTGCAACAAATTTGCAAACTTAATTGTCAGACCTTGCATAGGTAGAGTCTTCAGAACCAAGGTACCTTTTAAAATATAGGATTCAAAAATATTTGCTCATGCTCTTTCTTCCACTTTTATGTTTTTTTAAAAAACATTTTATCAACCATAGGTCTTAATATTAGGGTCTGAGATCTCAGAGGAGTACTACAGACTAAATGCAGCTCAAATTACAACACAGCAACTAAATAGCAATGCTTAAAATTTTAAAGGACAGCTAATAATTCTCTCCCTCTTAAAAGACTTTAAGAATTAAGAGAAATACGTATGGATATAAATGATATTTTAAACAAAGATGAGTGGGACTCCAAAAAGAAATGGTGGATAAACTCCTGGACTTCTCCAAAACTGGATTCTATCTCTCTTACCTGTTTGTGAATTACACAACTGACGGGTTATTTGGGGCCAGGGGTAGGATAGACTAAACCTGAAAGCAGAGGTTGTGTTAAGTGTTCGGGTCTGTATTGGGGATGGACACAGCCTTAAAAGTAGTGTCAAAGGTGAGGTAAAGGGCAACATTTAAGATTGTCTTGAAAAGAAACATGCATTAGTTTTTCATTGTGGTAAAAATGCTGCTGACACAGATTGCCTTCCATACAGGTTTAAGGGAATGAGTCTCAAAGTGTGGTGCCCAGACAACCGTAATGGGCATCACCTAGAATTCGGCTAGAAATACAAATTCTTAGGACCCAGCATACACCTGCTGAATCAGAAACTCTAGATGTGGGACATGAAATAAGTGTTTTTTTTCCAGTGATTCTGCTGTATTCTTAAATTTGAGGATCACTGGGTTAGGATATGGACAATTAGAATTTCCTGAAAATGGGAAGGGGAAAAAAGAAAAAGAAAAGGGGAATTTTGGGATATGTTTATTATGCTGACTATATTACAGTCAAGCTGTAGGTCTATTTAGTTGAGAAATAGGAATATAAGATTATGTGTTAATTCAAAAAATATTTATTGATCACAGACCATGTGCTGGGCATGGTATTGAGATTGGTAATAAAAATCCGAAGAAAAACTGCTCTCTAGGAGTTCATGGTCTGGCATGGGAGACAGAAATGAAGGTAAAATATTGTCCTACAGTACACAAAAGAGATATAATCCAGCTGAGCAGGTGCAGAAGTATCACTGATTAAGAATTCCCTCCCTTTATAGAAGATCATCATTAAAGATTGGGGCTAATTCTTAGTTAATGATCCATGACAGAGCTTCTCATTTCCTTACCCAATCTCCAATGAGAAAGCTGTTATTTAGGCTGGAGGAAATAAAAAGACCTTTATCAATCCATGACTATTGTTGCTGACATACTGATTTCTCTCAGGAATGCCCTGGAAGGGTTTGATAAAGCAGACGGGACCCTGGACTTTCAAGTGATGAGCCTTCACAATTTGGTTCATTCCTTCCTGAATGGGACAAGTGCTTTGCCGCATTCTGCTGCCAATGATCCCATTTTTGTGGTAGGTTCAAAGACTCAGACTAGATGAAAAATGTTCTAGATAATATGTTGGATTTATTTTCTTTTCAATAAGATTGAAGTTTGGTGTGTGTTTTATTCTCTGGGTGATCAATAGGATGTATGTATATGTAAATTAATTTTAATTTGCACCATAGCAGTGGTTAGATAGCATTTGAAGTCCCCTCATCAGAAACTTGTGCTTTGGAGATGGTTAACTCTGGGATGACCCTAGATAGGAGTTTATAGTTTACAATTGGATTCATAAATTAGCATAATGATATTATCAATTATACCATAATTTAGCATAATGCATATCATAAATTAGCATAATGATAAATGATTTTTTTTAAGATTTTTATTGGGGAATTGGGGGGATGGGAACAGTGCTGGGGAATTGGGGAAAGGGGAACAGACAAGTTGCTGTCGTTTTGTTCTTCAATCTAGTTGTGGAGGATGTTGCTTCACTGGCCCAAGTTGGCACCATCATTGCGCTCTTCTCTGGCGAGGCAGATCAGTCGCCGGTTTCTGGACGGCCGCTCACTGCGGCTGCTGGCCGCTCACGCTGGCTGCTGGCCGCTCACGCTGGCTGCTGGCTACACACGGTAGCCCATGGCAACCCACTGCCACAGGGACTGCAGCCTACGCCGTCGCCGGCGACTCACGGCAGCCCAGCTCCAGGTTGAGCTGTTGTTCAGCATCTTAGCTGTAGAGGGCAGTGTCACTGGCCCTCATATGTGGGATCCGAACCGGGGACCTCTGGCATCCCAAGCGAGTTCTTAACCATCGCGCCACTTGGCCGGCCCGATAAATGATTTTTAATTGGTGAAATGAGTGGGGTTGAAGATCAGTGGTGGGTGACAAGGCCTTTGCAGACACCGTGACCCTGGCATGAAGTCCAGCAATCTGGCACCTTTGACGCAGCACATGAAGTCCAAAGTTCTGTTTGGTGTTTGGTCCTGGCCTCCTCACTTTACAAAAGATTCTGATTAAAAATCAGCTCCTCCTGTTGTCAGAATATCATTGTGTCCACTTTGGAGCGAATCTTCCATGAAGACACTTGTCAGAGGAGAGTGTGGACTTCCCTAGGGATACAAGAACAGGTTCTTTCACCCCTACTGTGCCTACTTGCTAATAAAGTGCTTGTAGGTTTACCCGAATATGGTCTTATACTTGCTTTCCTGGTTACATACCACTTAGTAACAAGTTTACTTGAGATGAGGGGACATATGGCCACTCCCCACCCCCAGTTGCAGGAGGCTTCTGATATGTAAAACAACTTGGTAGTGCTGAGTGGACAAATTGGGCTGAGTCAGTTTGCAAACTTGAAGATATATTTGGGTCCTGTCACTTTCGTTTGCAAGTTAACAGAGATACAACTCAAACTCATGTAGAATAAAAAAAATTAATGTTTTGGCTTAAATAACTGGGAAATTCAGGAGTGCTGCTGGCTTCAGGCATTGCTGAATCTGGGGACTCGAATGATGTCTGCTTTCTGTCTCTCTTCTTAGCTGGCTTTTTTCTATGTATTAGCTGGGATGTCCCTTGGCAGTTACATATCTATATGCTACCAGCTTAGCATATGGCATAAAGAAGTCATGTTTCTATAGCAGCAAGAAAACAGCCACAGGACTGGCCAGGCCTGAGTTACCTGCCTTCCCTGAACCAATCACTGTGGCAAGGGGAATGAGGTCTTCTGATTGGCCAGACCAAGGTCACATGTTCATCCCCATTGTAGGAGTAAGTGTGTGAACCCCCAACACACAGCCTTTAGTGATTTTTATGCAGGATAACATAAGCTCTGTTAATCAGAAGAGGAAGATGAGTGGAGAACAGGTGCTGGACAGACAAAAACGACCATGCCTTCAATGAATACAAAACCTCACATTTGATGTTGTTTACTTGGTTAACAGCCAGTAGGGGGAGTTGCTATGACTATGTAGGAGCCTCCCAGTTGTTTAAAATTCAAAGTGTGGTTAAATCCCTTGATATATTTGAGTGGTATTTCTGTCTCACTTTAAAACAAAGGAAAAAAAGAAGGGAGCATCACAACAGGATTGTAAATATTAGATTCCAAGCTTTACTAGTTTAAAAAAATATGTTCACCAAGGGGCTCTGTTGAGACAACCAACATGGGAGAAGGGCAATTCAGGGCCACATTATCCCAGCTGCCCTTGGTCAGTGCCTTTCAGTCTAAGCCCACTAGGAATACACCTGTAGTGGAACACATAAGGTTTATTGCTTGTGTCAGGGACAGAGTCGGGAACTGTGGAGTATCTCAGGCATCAGAAAGGACTGAAAGGATTTGGGCTTGTGCTCAGTGACTTTGGGAGGGTTTAAGGCAGCACAGCTTTGGTCTGGATTGGATGGTGTCATGAAGCAGGGGTCATTGTATGATTGAGTGTCACAGTAATCCTTTCTATAGGGAAGGCAGATTATAACTTTTAAAGCAATGGCAGTCCCTCGTATTGGTCCAAAAGAGCTAATGTTCCATGTTAGTCATTTTGTGACTTGGACAATGATCATGTTTTGTCTGTGCTCACAGATGATTATGGAACTGTGTTGTTTTTGTCCTGATTCATCTGTTAGAGTGACCTTGTCTGATGCTGATATTCCATGAAATTGTTTATGCCCAATGGGACAACACCAAGACCTCATTGATAGCACCAGGCAGCTCCTGGATGTCAAGTGCTCCCTACTCCAACCCCCAGGAACAGCTCATCAAAATCCACTTTAAACAATATCAACATTTGTGTTTTAGCTGTTAAGCCCCAGAAAGGTCTCTGTTTTATAGACACTTATCTCACCATCGCTATTTTAACACTGTTTTCAGGGTTCTATGTCTTGGATGGATGGCTTCAGAGCAATCACAAGAAGAAATGTCACCGCTGGTTCTTTTTTATTTTTTTTCAGTGTTTTGAGTTTATATTATTATCCAGTTTAGATTGTACCATAGTAAATAAACACTATCTATCTATCTATCTATCTATCTATCTATCTATCTATCTATCTATTCCCCAGAGTTTTCCTCACCTTAATGTTAATTTTTTTTTTAAGATTTTATTGGGGAATTGGGAGAGGGGAACAGACAAGTTGCTGTCCTTTTGTTCTTCAGTCTAGTTGTGGAGGACATCGCTTCATTAGCCCATGTTGGTATTGTGATCATTGCGCTCTTCCTGGCTGAGGCAGATGGGTCGCCGGCCATCGGACGACTGCTCATGGCTGCACACCGACTGTCGGCTGCTCACGCTGGTTGCCGGCAACAAATGGTAGCTCACGGCAGCCCACTGCAGCCTACACCGTTGCCAGCAACTCACGGCACCTGAGCTCCAGGTGGAGCTGTTGTTCACCATCTTAGCTGTAGAGGGCTCAGCGTCACTGGCCCTCATGTGGGATCTGAACTGGTGGCCCTGCTGCTCAGAGCTCGCGCTCCCAAGCCAACTCTTAACCAATGAGCCACTCGGCCGGCCTCTTAATGTTAATCTTTAACAATGTGTTTTAGTCTGTTCAGGCTGCCATAACAAAATAGCACAAATGGGGTGGCTTAAACAACAGAAATTGATATATTATATTTCTGAAGACTGGGAAATCCAAGGTCAAGGTGCTTATTGATTTGGTTCCTGATGAAGCTCTCTTCCTATTGCAGATGGCTGCCTTCTTGCTGTGTCCTCACTTGGCAGACAGAGAGAGGTAGTGAGCTCTCTAGTGTGTCTTCTTATAAGAAAATGAATGTTGTCACCCTTATCTCATTTAACCTTAATTACTTCTTTATAGGCCCCATCTCCAAATACAGTCACATTGAGGATGAAAGCATCAGCATATGAATTTGGAAGCTAGGGACACCGTTCAGCCTGTAGCACAGTGCCTCCTGAAACCGTCAGTTTATAACATTTTGTTTTTCTGGACTCCTGGGAGGCCATGACATAGACAAAAGAGCACAGGATCACAAGTCAAATCAGCCCTGACTTGAGCAGTCTGGGAGCCTCCTGAACTGTGTGGAGCCTGCGATGTGTGGGTCACAGGCCCGATCTGGTGTTGGGGAAGTGATGTGCTCATTAAGGCAACTCATAATAAATTAGGATGTTAGGAAGCTAGTCTAGAAATGGTCAAGTACAATACAAATGTTATCATAAAAATATCAGTCTGTTTTGTAGTAGTTGGTGTGAAAGGATTAGAGAACTGTGTGGCATTTGACTTTCTGAACCTTAATTGAGGTTCATCTTGTTCTCGATAGCAGACAGTTGTGCCTTAAGGCAATTTACTGACAAGCACAAAGTGAGAGATATTTCAAAGATGATTATTAGTTTTACTCCACTGAGGGTACAAAAAAAGAAGATATGAAGAGGGAAGGAAAAGGCATAGCTCCCATGGACTCTAAGCTTGCCTGGTGGTGTGAAGGCTGAGGGAGCTTTCTGGACTCCCAGATAGAGAAACGCGTGGTAAGGGTGAGCTGTAAGAAATCCTGAGATGGGAACAGTTGGTGGAGTTGTTCCTTTTTTCTAAAAATTGTTTTTACCTTCACATTTGTGTGGTAGCAATAAATGAAGGGGTTGCCAGAAAGGTGGGCTATTGGCCCCAACCTCCAATAAGGTAGAGGGCTTACCTGTTAGGTCTCCACAGCCACCTTTCTCTTCTGTAGCATGCCTACCTTGTTCAACGGTTCTAAGGTGATATTTTACGTAATTTTCTGGCTATCATCTAAGCCAGGCATCAGCAAACTTTTGAGATGGAAGGGCCAATCCTGTCCCTCAGAACAATTTAAAAATTATTCTAGAGCCATAAAACAAATGAAATCACCATTATGTGAATAATATCCTTTAAAATTTTTATAAATTAAACTATAATGGTTTTATTTTCATTTTCAATTTTACTTCAGAGACACATGTACATACCCAAAGAGCTGCATGTGGCTTGCAAGCCATAGTTTGCCGACCCCTGATCTAAGCCATCAGCTTGTGCCAAACATTTCTAGTGTCTACCTTCTCTGCTGTATAGCTATACATCTATTTATCTTTTCTATATATCTCTAAGTAAGTTTTTATTAAAACATACATTTTCAGCTGTAATTTATACACACAATGCATATTCACAAGGAAAAATGTCACAGTAGTCATTATCCAGTACTCCAAAATATTATGAGTAGAACATCAGAATCCTTTGACAAATTGAGAATTAAACCCCAAATCTTTCTCTCCTACTAAAGGGAATAATGGTGATGCTAATAATATGGTTTGCTGCATCCTAAGTCTCAAGGACCACTATGTCTTATCTCTTCCTTTTGAGGAAGCCCACTAAGTGTTCATGGCTTGGCAACATTTTTCTCTGAATGTCTAGATAGCAAGTATTTTAGGCTTTGCAAGCCAGACAACATTATGAAGTCCCTATTCACTACCAGCTTCCAGCTATCCATTATTATTTTTTCCATTCTTCCAGATCTAGTTTATAAATATACAAGCACATATGTTTACATATATGCTGCCATGTTTTTATCCAAATGGTAGCATAATGTAGACACTCCTGTGACTTTGTGATCTCTTTCTTTGTTTTTTTTTGTTTTTTGTTTTTTTTACTTATTAGAAATCACTCCATATCAGTTTATAAAGGGCTTTCTTATCCCTTTTTTTTTTAAAGGCTGTATGGTATTCTATAGTATGGATTTATCCTGAAACTTTAACCAGGCTCCTATTGACGGGTGTTTAGATGTTTTATAATCTTTTGCTTTACAAGCAGTGCTGCAATCAGTGAACATGTAGGGTAAGTTGAGAGAATAGAATCAATGGATGAAAGGTTAAATTAAAAAATGCATTGGAGATTTTGCTAGATATTGCCAAATTGCCCTTTAGAAGTTTGAATGGTTTTCCCTCTTACCAGCTATGTAACAGAGTAACAATTCTCTTTCTCATTAATACAGTGTATAATTACACTTTTTCATGTTTGCCAATTTGATAGGTAAAAATGATATTTCAGTGAGTTTGATTTTTATTTCCCTTTTTATAAATGAAGTTCAACATCTTTTAATATATTGAAAGAACCATTTGCATTTCTTTTTCTGTGATGTCTGTTCATGTAGAATAATGGCTTCTGGGAAGAGAAAAAAGCCTGAAGTTTTATAAGAGAATTAGTGAAAGTGATCTGTTCTCTATGTAAGTTAATAACAAGATACAACATCCTTTTTTTTGATATTTTAGTTTTTTTGAAAACCTAATACTGTGTTCATATAGACATGTGTTTTCTATTTTTTACTAGCTTATGTGAAGCTAATGTGATCATTGATGTCATACCCCAGCCTGTAGAACAGTGCCTGACACTTAAGTAAATGCTCAATAAATTTTTGTTAGGAGGTTTTTGGACAGTCTATTAATGTATCCCTATACTAGATGTCCTGCAAACAATCTTTTAACTTCACAACATTTTTTTTATGACAAATTACTCTCCTTGTTTCGAATATGGGGAAAATAAAGTTCAGGGAGCTAAGGAATGAGTACAAGGTCACATGAACCAGGGAGTGGCCAAGCAGAGATTATAAGTTTCCTACTCAAAAATTTCCCCATGTCGTGTCTCCAGCTACAATTTTCCTTTTTGTCAGTTTAGAGCATTTTTCATTTAATCCCTGCACAATTGTTTTCATTACAGCTGAGGAAATGTAGTCCTGAGGAAATGTAGTCCTGTTAGATCATGTTAATAGGAATTAACACTAATGGGTGAAGGACAGCACTGAATAATTTTGCTTGGCTTTTGAAAAGATAGGGTGTTGGTTATATCACAAATAAGTATTCATGTTTTTTAAATGCCACATTTACTTATTAAACATATGTGTTTTAAATACCAAAATATAGTTATGTATCTCTATAGCAGATATAAAGCAACAACAGGGTATTTCTACTTTTCTTTTGAATTTATTTATTATCCTCTGATTACATTTAGCCTTTAGAGATATTAACTAAGCTCATTTTCACCTTGTGTCTAATTAACACAGTTACTACTAGTTTCTCAAGAGCAATTCAAGGTATCTTGTTTAGGAGCAATATTCACAACGTTAACAAAAATACCTATTCTACCAGTTGCACTACTTTTCTTTCTAGCCTGTGGATACATTATTGCTGCCAGCATTTTGTTTATTGCATTCTTTGCATCTTCTTGGCACACTCTAGCCTTTAAAAAAAACCTACATTCTATAAATTGGATACTCTGTATAGAGTTCCTACCAGAGCATTTATGGCATAATGTTTTATAGCCCTTCTGAGAACTATAATCTTTCCTTATTACTTTCCCCTGTTCTTTTATCTCTCCAAATTATGAATTGCTTTAGAGGCTTGTCCCCTCCTTAATTACTTGCACTTTGCACTGGATGAATTCTGGTGCTTTCCAAAAGTTATTTGCCTCTGGCAGCACTGCATCTGGATCTTTCTATGTCCTGGGAGTCTCTTGCCTCTTTTTCTAATCGCAATTTGATCTCTGACTTGAATTCAGACAGTTTCTAAAAGTTCAAGAAATATTGTGTGGCCTTCTTTGGAAAATACACTTGTACAGCCCTGGATACTTTTTCCATGTATCACTTAGGATTAGTTCAGCTGCTTAGAACAGAAAATCCAAATTACAGGAGCTTAAACAAAAAAGAGGATTATTTTTCTCTTTATGTGAAAGAACTCCAGTGGCAGACAGTCCAGGCTGGTGTAGTATCATCATGGCCCTTTCTGTCTTTTTTGCTCTACTATCCGTGGTGAGTGGCTTCTTTTCTCAACTTTGCTTGTTGGCTGTTAAGATGGTTGCTGCAGCTCTAGCCATCACATCCATATTCTAGGAAGCAGCAAGAAGACATGAAAAGGGAAAAAGGGACACTTTTCAGCTGAAGCAACCACCTTTAAAGAGCTTCCCTAGAAGTCCTATCTAATGACTTCCAATTATATCTCAAAATACAAAGGAAGTGAGGAAGAAGAGGAGAATGGACATTGGGTAAGGCAACCAACAGTGCTTGCCACCCTCAGACATTTTACCTCTATTGCTTGGGCTCCATGCTTGAGGCCAAACTTCTATGTGAGGCTGGCAGGCTCCCAGGACACACCTGGAGGATGCAGCACACCTTCCCTCTCTGGGAACCTTCTAACTTTACCTAGAGTTGCCAGGATATAGAACATGTGATACCCTTTTCAGGGACATACACCAACAACATATGCTTAACTCTTTTTCCAGGGCTGATGACCCTTCTCAAAGATGACTTTTTAAAAACCCTACTTGTGGGAAACATTGATCACTTACTTTCATCATCAAGTATTCTTTCAGAGTTGTTGCTTTTGCAGTAAAGTGTGCGTTTAATCCCTTTGGAGCTTAAATTTTGTTACTCAAAGCCAAAACTTCAGAATTCAAAAATCTTTTATCTCTCTAAAAGCCCAGGTCTTATAATTTGATTTTTTTAAATTAAAATTTATTGGGTTGACAGTGGTTAGTAAAGTTACATAGGTTTCATCTGTATAATTCTGTAATACATCATTCATATATCACATTGTGTGTTCACCAACCAGAGTCAGTTCTCCTTCCAACACCATATATTTGACCCCCTTTACCCTCTTTACTATCCACCCTTGGATTTTAAGATGATTATCTCTGCCGTAAACTTTAAAAATCCATTCAGGACAAAAAAATCCCTTCGGTAAATCACTTGGTTCCTCCTGTTACTATCCTGAATGCAGCCACTTGAGACAATACAGGTGGAAAGGTTTTGCCTGAGCAGGGGGCAACTGACTACCAGGAATCTTGGGTAAGCTATGACAATGTTATCTATTCAATGAACAACTGTAATACACACCAGAGAAGGGTGATGCAATTAAAGGGGTCAAGAAGTGCAAAAAGCAAAGAATTCAGACCGGGAGCAATCAGGGATGATGTCTCAGTAAGGGACCACTGAGCTTGTCTTTGAAAGACTCTGATACCAGAAAACAGAAGGCACAACTTTGCAGACTGAAGAAACAGCATCAGCTAGAAAGGGGCCTGTTTGGACAAATAGCTTAAAAAAAACAAAACAACTTTGCACGACACTGTCATCAGTCAACAAATACTTATTAAGCATAGACTCTGTCCAGGTTACATGGTAAGCTTGAGGCTTCCAAGGTAAAAAGACCTTATCTCTGATGTTTAGGAGTTAGGAGTCTTGTTAGGGGAAATAGATACATAAATAACAAATTATAGTACAACTTGACCAGTACTATATTTGGGATTTAAGGAATAGTGGTGAACGACTGAATGAATTAATTGATTAGTGTTGAAATAAGTACCTTCCTGCCCCACGTGATAGGCCTTGGGGTGACAAGCACTGGGGACAGAGAGGGCAAGAAAAGCAGTGTCTCTGAGCTCCTTGAACTTGAATCTAGAATTAAAGAGGAACTCAAATGGCTGAGCATAAAGCCTGAGCTGAACATTTATATTTTGTTGTGAAATCGGGGCTATAGATGTGGAAATTGTGCTGTTAATATTTTAAAACATGTAATAATTGCTGTATTTGCAAAGGACTTCAACAGCTTCCTTGAGAAAATTAAAATGAATACTATGCACATTACAACAATTTTAGACTTTATTTTGCTGGCATAACACTGAAGATTCAAATGAGAGGGTTGTAACATGAGTACACAGAAGGGCATTTCTGGTGAGAAAAACTTGAAAATTCATTTTGGATATTTTCTTTTTTTTTAACTGTCCATTTGTATTATAATACTGGTAAATACAACATCGTCTTTCTCTCCTGTTAAAGCCAAAGAGCCTGAAAATTGACCAGACTATGAATCTTGTCATACTTGCCTTTTTCTCTGAACTTAATAATTAACCTGCACATGTTGGAGGCCTCAAATGCTCCTAAGCCAATGTTAAATCTACAACAGAGCTTTCATTTGTTCACTTGACAAAGGGGTTTATGATCCTGTTTGGAGAGATATGCCATACATCCTTGGAAACTTAACTAAACATGCCAGTAGGTATGCCACTAAGGTTAGATTGGGTATACGGAAGTTCCCCTTGTCAGGAAGAGCCCCGTTCCATTTTAGAGAAAGCTCCAGTTAGGTTGATCTAATTGAAATAGCCCAATAAACATTAAATATCATGTTCAACTGTCTTGCAGGTCCTTCATTGCTTTACCGATGCCATTTTTGATGCGTGGATGAAAAGATTTAATCCTTCTGTGGATACCTGGCCTCAGGAGCTGGCCCCCATTGGTCACAATCGGATGTATAACATGGTTCCTTTCTTCCCTCCGGTGACTAATGAGGAATTCTTTTTAACTGCAGACCAACTTGGCTACAGCTATGCCATTGATCTGCCAGGTAACTGATACAACTTCTAAATGGGTGAAGCATTCATCTTTTAAAGAAGCTTCCTTCCTTCCTTCCTTCCTTCCTTCCTTCCTTCCTTCCTTCCTTCCTTCCTTCCTTCCTTCCTTCCTCCCTCCCTCCCTTCCTTTATTTCTTTGTTTCTTTCTTCCTTTTTAAATGTAAACCAAGACCTTAATTTGAAGCATTCAGGTATCATTTATTGACAATTTTCTAGAATGTATATATTTCGCTAAATGAGCCTTTAAACTACTAATTAAACATCAGAAAAGAGACCAGTTGGCTTTCTGTTTCAGAAAACTGGAAGTTGTTAAGAGACCTTATTCCACAGAGGAAGCATCTACTCCCTCACTTGATTTCACAATTCTATCTGAATTAATTGAAAACTGGCCCAGTGATTTGAAATGTCCAACCACTCCAAAATGCACCAGTCACATGAGGACAGGGACTTATAGCACTTAGAGATCATTGCTTGAAGGCAAGACTGGGTTTAGGGTGAGGCAAGTGCAGCACCTGTCTCCAGTGGAAAGTTCAAGGAGAGGCAAAAAAAATTTAGTAATGGAGATAAGTAATAACATAATTCGATATTAAAAAAATTAATGCAAAAATATATGATGAATTTGCTATCAAAAATTTGAAGAAAGGTACGCTGTTATTTGTTTTGTATCCCTGCATTATTTTGTAACAAGACCAATTTTTTCCAATTAGCCCATCTCACCCCTGCCAGGTTTGTGAGGTTAACATGGACTGCTAACAGATTGGGTTACATGGGACGTCATGTGTGTGTTTTACAAATGTAATATTTTTTTAAGTCATTTTAAATTGTAGATTTTTTATTAGCTTTTCCCACTTGGTTCAAAATATGGGAGGATATTTTGATATGTGTACATAAAGGCACACACTTTTTAAAAAAATTTGCTCAGGCCCCAATATAGCTCCACATGCTATTTAAAGGATCTTAGTTTCAAATATATATAAATAGTGAATCAAGTTGTGCACCTGAAACTAATACAATGTTGTATGTCAATTATGCCTCATTTAAAAAAAAGTCTTATAACAGGTTGAGAAAGGAAAGGTAAAGCAATAAAAAATATCTTAATTTGTTAAGAAGCTGAAAAACACACAGCCCATCTGCTGGTGGCTTTTCCCCATTTGTGTCTATTTCATCTTTTCTTAATCTCAGACTATGAAGTAATAAAGACAATGTGTTTTTTTTTAAAGATTTTTATTGGGGAATTGGGGGATGAGAACAGACAAGTTGCTGTCCTTTTGTTCTTCAGTCTAGTTGTGGAGGAGGTTGCTTCACTGGCCCAAGTTGGCACCATCATTGCGCTCTTCCCGGGCGAGGCAGATTGATCTCCAGCTTCTGGACGGCCGCTCACAACGGCTGCTGGCTGCTCACGCTGGCTGCTGGCTACACACAGTAGCCCATGGCAACCCACTGCCACAGGGGCTACAGCCCACCTGTCGCTGGCAACTCACGGCAGCCCAGCTCCAGGTTAAGCTGTTGTTCAGAATCTTAGCAGTAGAGAGCAGTGTCACTGGCCCTCATGTGTGGGATCCAAACCGGGGCCCTCTGGCATCCCAAGCCAGCTCTTAATCAACGTGCCACTCGGCTGGCCCTCAAGACAATTTTTGACCTCATCTCTCCCTCTCTCTCTCTCTCTCTCTCTCTCTCTCT
>NW_017731818.1:1371443-1425294 GCF_001890085.2 Hipposideros armiger | reverse complement strand
TTAAAAAAAAAATTGGATCTATGAGACGAGCCTGATTACCAAGGGCCTTAACAGCTAAACAGAAACCACAATGAGATACCACTTTATGCCCTTTAGGATGGCTACTACCAAAAATAGCAGAAAATAACAAGTATTGACGAGGATTGGAACCCTTGTACACTGCTGTCAGAATGTAAAATGGTATAGCTTCTGTGGAAAACAGTATGGCAGTTCCTCAAAAACTTAAACATAGATTTATCATACGATCTAGCAATTCCACTTCTGGGCATATATATACCCCAGTGAATTGAAAGCAAGTACTCAAACAGATATTTGTACGCCTCTGTTCATAGCAGCATTATTCACAATAGATAAAAGGTAGAAGCTACTCAGGTGTCCACTGATGGATGAAAAAGTAAACAAAATGTGGTATATCCATACAATGGAGTATTATTCAGCCTTAAAAAGGAAAGAAAACTTGTCACATGATACAACATAGATGTATCTTGAAGACATCATGCTAGGTTAAATAAACCAGTCACAAGTGGACAAAAACTGTATGATGCCACATCTGTGAGTTACCTAGAGTAGTCAGATTCATAGAGGCAGAAAGTAGAATGGTGGTAGCCAGGATTTAGGGAGCTAGGAGAATGGTGAGTTACCATTTCAGTTTTGCAAAATGAAAAAAGTTCTGTGGATGGAGAGTGGTGGTTATTGCACAACAATGTGATTGTACTTCATGTCACAGAACTGTACACTTAAAAATGGTTATGATGGTAAAATATATGTTATATGCATTATACCACAATTTAAAAAAAATAATTAAAACAAAAAGCTAGGCAGATGAGTTTGGACAATAACAATAGGTAGTAATTTCTGATTCCTGAACAAAATGATAGCAGAATAAAACTCTATGTTTTAAGAAGCTGAGACTGGAAACAGATGCTGCTGGATTGTAGCAGGAAGACACAAATTTAAATCCTCTTGGAGGAATCCAATCAGTAAGGGTCAGAGCCCTCTGTGGAACTGGAGGAAAAGAACTAGAAGAAGAAGCTTACATTTCGATAAGTGTAGGGTATAGAGCTCAGTTCAGAGAAATTGAATTTAAGAACAGCTGGGCAGGGGCACAAGTTCAGAACAACAGGGCTGCCGGTTTGATTCCCGCATGAGCCATTGAGCTGTGTCAGTAAGCTGCACCCTCTACAGCTAAGATTGTGAACAATGGCTCGACCTTGAGCTGGGCTGGTTCGACCTGGAGCTGAGCTGGCTTGACCTAGAGCTGGGCTGGTTTGACCTGGAGCTGGGCTGCTATGAGTGGCCTGCAGCCTAGACTGAGAACAACGACTGGGGTGGGGGGAAGAACAGCTGGCCAAAGTAAGATCATTTTTAAAGAAATGACAAATAGGCATTCATATACTAAAAATGAAATATATTAATTTTGTGGAATTTGAGTAGAGGATTGGTTTATCATATGGAAGATTCAGATTTTATTTATAACTATCTAAATGGATACAAGTTTCATTTGCTCCTGCTATTGAATGTCTCCTGTTATAATAGCCAATCTGATCTGTCTTACACATTTATCATCCTATAAAAAAGGGAGAGATAATAGCAGAATTTTTCTACCTGAAGGTTATATATTTTGCAGTTCTCCAGATACCATTTTAGAACATACTTTTCCAAACAAATTTCTAACTCACAAAAGTAGTTATATACTTCCTTGGGGGGTTTATTCTGCATAAGTATTTATTGTAAGAAAAAATTGAAATACAACAAGCTATATTTGAATAATGGAATTCGATTACCCACATTCTCAAGAAAAACAACTGTGGATATGGTAAGTAGTTGGTGAGGAAGGAGAAGGTAAATTGTATTCCCCGTAGTTTTAGCTTTCTCAACAAAAATGCATGTAAAATGCAAATTGGTTGTTTCATTTTTTCTTGAAGGATATTCAGCTGATGAAAATCCCAGTTGTAACCTTTTTATTTTTTGCTTTAGTTTCAGTTGAAGACACTCCAAGTTGGACCACAACCCTCTCAGTGGTTGTGGGAATGCTGGTGGTTTTGGTTGGTCTTTTTATGCTGCTGGCTTTCCTTCAGTATAGAAGACTTCGAAAGGGATATACACCCCTAATGGAGACAAATTTAAGCAATAAGAGGTACACAGAAGAAGCCTAGGGTGCTCACGCCTTACCCTGGAGAAGAGGCTGGCCAACCTATCGTCGGGACTCTGACAATGAACAAACTAATCCTCGCTGTTTTTCCTTTAGTTGAAGATCTTTGGCACAGGTCCTCCTCTTGTGGTGATGATTCCAAACACAGAAGACACTTAGCTGTAGTTTCTGGCTTGCTTTTTTGCGTAACAAACTCAGGCTAAAGTGGTTGAGACTATCTCTGCCATCATACAAAAGTAGAGCTGATGATTTGTGATCTCCCATAGTAATTCCCCATATTGATTAAGCCTCCTCATGTTTTGAGAGTACCAACAAAAACTGATAGAGTGAATTTATTGTAATGTGCAAGTCAGTGTAATTTGAGACTTGGACAAGATTATGGTTCAACCTCTCTCAGCCCAAGTGTCTTCATTCATAATGGGGTGGGGTTAGGGGATGGCAGGTACTACATGAGTCTCCAAGATCCCTTTTAGCTATAAATATCTATGCTTTTAGTGCCTTTCTGATTGTCTTCACGGGGTTTATTTTCCTCTCCAGCCTTTAAAATGGCCTTGAGAATGAAAATCAGCCTTATTTTCCAAGTAAGATAGAGAATGAATGATCAATTTGGTTCTTTTTTGTAAATTAAACTTTGACTGGAGAAGGCTAGTGGGGCGATAATCCTGAACATGAGATAATTTGATTAGAGTTCCATTGCTCTGAGGTCTCATTTGGCTGATCCTGAACCAATTCCTTTACTAGGTATCCTCAGATGAAAATTTTTTTCACATAAAATGCATTTGGCATATTTGTAAGAGTTGACTTTAGATTCATTAATGGTGCACTGTACTGAGAGTTCCTTATGAATGCCAGTCAATTAAGCCTTATCCTTTAAAAGCAAACCATCCATACAAAATATAATAATACAGAATTAAATGGTTATTTTCCATGAAGTAATCATCAGATTATGAGAGATAAGAATGAGGCAATCTTTAAAAAGATGTTTAGACTTACCAAGATGACCCCCACTTCTGAGATGTTAATGGTTATTGAGATTTCAAGGCAAATTTAATCAGCTCATATCTGGTACCTGTGCATCAGGAATGAGGCCAAAGTCCTAGAAGGTGGCCCATCTGTCTGCTCATTTCAGTTCCTCTCTTTGGAATAGAAGTGTGTAAAGAAAGGGTGTTAAGAGGACCCCGGAGCTGCCTTCGATATATGGGGCACTTAGAGTGTGCAAGATTCACAAATACCCAATATTTCCCCCTGGAACAAAGCTGCAAAAGCCAGAGAAATGGACAAAGCCCAATATGAACTGAGTGAGTCTCATAAAACTACAGGTATATTTGCGAGTGGGCTCAGCAGATGAGAGTCAAGAGAGCTCAGAATCCTTCATGGGGTGAAGCCCTGCTTGGACTTTTTTTAGCCACAGCCCCAGGTGCAGATCTCAATTCCTGCCTTTAACGATATTCATGGAAAATTCAACAGTGTTTCATTAACATGCTCCACCCTGGAAAGCTTATGTTCTCCATTCAGGGTTGTTGGAGAATATATTTTTACATCCAATTTTTAAATCAAGTGAGAAATATATTAAAATGAATATATAATTGTGTATGGTAGGTATGTTCCTGAAAAGTTATATGTAAATCACTTATACATTAAAAGTAGCAGGGGAAATTACTTTTTATAGATGAACTATTATGAATAATTCTATAAAAGCAAATAACCACCTCTAGCTTATCTTTCAGGTATATCAAATTTTCATACATCATATTCTCATAAAATTTGTTTAAAGCAAGATCTGTCTGAGGTAGAAGTAAAGAATTGTCATTTATACTTAGTTACTTTTATCTATAGTGCTTGAAACTTTTTATAAATATTGTTTTTAATAATGTCTTCCTAAGAGAAATCATTTCCTAATTTTATAGCTCACATAAGAGGAATAAAATTTTATAACATTTTCTAGCATTACAATAAATCGATTATGAATGCTTTTTAACAAATTTAAAGGTAGAACAAACTCATAGAATAAAAATGTTGGTATTCACTTACATTGAATATTACGCAAATAAACTCTGAAAATATCACCGAGCATTGTAAGGTTATCCTTCTCAATGTTAGGGAAAAAAAATTCAACTTTGAAGAAAGCAAATAGATAACTTTATATGTTTATATCTTCAGTATACTAAAATTATATGTATATGAATTATTATTTCAAAAGAAATGTTTTTATAAAACTAACCTTCAGAAGTGAAACGAAATCCAATAACATCATTCCTTTGTGAATTAAATTCTTTTCAAATTCTAAAATTCTTTGACATTAATTTGTGTCTTGCTTAGGATTTAACATTGTTAATTATGATAATCCTAATGAATAATTTTAATCTCACATTAACAAGAAGTAGAAAACTTATTAAAGAGGAAAATAAAAACTAATGTTTTGCAGATTATTGTTCATCTATTGAGAGCTATTGTTTTTTAATTTGTGACCATCAATACCCATCTTTTTATATGTAAGTCTATAAGTATATATAAAACATTATAACAACTTCACTTTTGAAAATAAATATAAAATACATAATAGCTACTTCTCTTTTGAAAATAAGTTCTTAAACTGATGTTTCTACTTTCTTTTGAGTTTCTAAGCAATTGCTACTTCCTGACTCTCTATTATACAGGTAGGTAAAGGAGACACCAGCCTTTTCCCAGGTGAAGAATAGCTATTGAGGTCCCCACAATCTAAAGACCGAACTTGGGGTGGGAGTGTGGTAAAGTGGCTCCTTCAAGTCACTGACCAAGGAGGAGGCATCCTACAGCAGTTAACTCTGATAGTCCTGGAAAACCTTCCAGGGCAGTCGACTTGTCAGAGATCCCAGAAGAAGGAAGTTAGAACCAACGAGGTACTGGTTATGTCATGTTTGCTTCTACATCTAGACTTGAAGCTTCTAGAGGCCAGGCTGTACATCTCTCTGTACAGCTCCAATGCTGTTGTATCAAAGCACTTTAAGTATCAGAGTATTGGTGGTTAGTTGACACAGGCATTCAAAAGAACCAATTCACCTCCCAATGGGAGAAAATTACTTTCAACACAGTGACAAAACTCAAGGTTGAACTCTTCCTATTTCTACAGTGCTTTGCTTATCTTGAATATTCTATAAAATTTTTTTTATGAATAAATAAACCTGAAAGTAGAACTCGAACCATGAAATAGCAGTGTATCTTTCAGATTTTGGGTTGGACCAATGCTAGGTGGAATTTTACACCATACAACCTAATACAGACATATTTTCTTCCTGGGCGTATCCACTTCCTAGCATTTGAAGGCCTTAATTCTACCACTTGTAGGGACAGGATAGAAAGTTAAGGCCTCACAGTGTCATTTTAGGGCCCCCTACTATCTGACGTCTTGAAAACCTGTTTCGGTGGAAAGAGTTCATGGGCAAAACCAGTACCTGGTGTGCCCAAGAGTTTTTGTTAAAGAAATTCTCCAAAAATGACATGATACTTTGACTTTAGCTATAATCACTGTTCAAGCTGAAAATAACCTTTATGTATTTAATTATGCTTTGGCGGGTAGTTTAATGGAATCTTGAAAACAACGCACAAGAAAATTGTGAGCAATTGGATAAGTCAAAGTTTTCTAAAAATACAACAAACACAAAACACGAGGTTCCTATTCAAGGGCCTGTGTGCTCTATATATTTTCACCAAGACTGTCTCTGTTTGGTAGAAACCCTCAACCCACTTGTGTTATTTGCCACATTGACTCAAGTCAGATTTCTTGGATATAATTTGACTGAATTTGGTCCTTTCTTCTTCTAGCCATGCTGTGTATGCTCCTTTTGAGGTTTGTAAGTGAAAGCTAAAACTATCCCAGCGTCTCTCAAACATAATTATTCTCTGTGTTGTAAATAACGCCTCGTATAGAAAGGCTTAAACTTGTCCTTCTTTATTAAAATACCAGAGATGTGCTGCCAGAGTACGCACTCTGATTACTCATTCACTGTGTATGTTATTGAGCTTTTCTGAATAGGTAATTAGCACAGTGACCTTCCTGATGAGCAGCATAGCTGAGCTGGGCCAACAATAAAGCAAAGCCTGCCCTCTTGTGTTTGATTAGAACATTGCACAATGCGGTCAAGTTCTTGCCATTTTCTTCTAGAGCGGTTTAATTGTCCGGGTCAGAGAAAAAAATCAAATGCTATGAATTCAGAAATCAGAACAAATAAAGCCCAATATTTAGAAAGAAATGATTTCCTGTGCAGGCAAGGTAATCATATAATTAAGGCTCTTAGAATTTCCTTTTTAATATATTTTGAAATGTTAAATGTTCACCAGCAAGCCATAAAAATTTCAGGAAACATTTCAGGTCACTGGCAAAAAACCCTTTTATGCTTGTCAGGTACACACAGGGTATAATTTAGTTAAATATTATTTATAAGATCATACTGCAGCTGAAGATTGGGAGGCTTTTTTTTTCAATTAAAAACTGTTATTGAGAAGCTAGTAAATTTGGGGAAAGTTTTTAGAAAAAACACTGGATCAGTGAATTGAAACTAGATCTACATATATGAACATGGGTGTGGGTGTGAGCGATGTCAGATACTGTCCTTCCCTATGGAAAATTCACTTTTCAGGACTGGACTATTGGTATGATGGTGCTGAAAGCAAATATTTATTTGTGTGCCCACTGTGGTTTGCTTTTCTTATATTAGGTGATAGAAAAAGAGACTCAAATAATAAAAAAATATATGGTCTCTAGCTAATTTTCGTAAAGCTTCTCCTTCTGGTATGTGTACCCAGGTAAAGATTAAAGGGGGGAAGCAGTGGCAGGGCATTTGTTTGCCCTGAGAAGCTTTTAGTGAAAAAATTGGTGCTCAAAATTTCCAGCTGACTCTACCGCTGTTCTCCTTCTCTCTGAATGGGAATTCCAGACATGCTGACAATAGCTGTTTTTATAGAGAGTAGGGAAAAGGCAACCAACCTCCCACCCCTGAAACCCCCCCCCCCAAAAAAAACCCCCCCAAAAACCAGAAAGTGGGGAGTCAGATTTAAAACACATAGAATGCTGCTAGAAGATTCAGGCTTCCCTGGGGGAGAAGCATTAATTAGCTCTCGATTGATAAATGTGTTATTATCTGGCACACTTGGCTGAAAACTTAATTTCCTAAGCAGCGAATGTATTATTTATGTCTCTACCTAATGTCTCATCTCCGATATTTTTGCTTCTTCCAAAAGCAAGCTTTGTCTTGACTATTGCCACTAATCAGGTTTTTCTTCTGAAAAGAATATTTGTATTTCAAAGTCTTGCATTTCACACCAAGGAGGCACACTCAGCTAAAATGCATGTGTTGATGTGTTGAGTCACAGATCTCCTCATGCAAGCCTTGAAAACAGACATCTAATCTAAGTGATAATCCATGCAGTTATCTACTGTACCTCTTTCTCTCCTTCAGTTGTGGCAAGCATACAACTTCCAACCTTTTCAGCCTGAAACTCTCATATGAGCTGCACATTCTCTTTTCATTTCAGGCATTTTACAATTCTGAGGCTTGTAACATTTTATAAGCTCAAGGTCGTTTTCTTTCTCTCTGTTCATTTTTCTCTTCAGCAATGTCCTCTTATCAAGATGCAGCCTTCCTTGTGTTTTTAACACTTT
This sequence comes from Hipposideros armiger, assembly GCF_001890085.2. Lineage (NCBI taxonomy): Eukaryota > Metazoa > Chordata > Mammalia > Chiroptera > Hipposideridae > Hipposideros > Hipposideros armiger. The sequence goes on along the minus strand of NW_017731818.1, from coordinate 1,417,504 downwards.
TACCTGAGATAGTCCCAACTCTTTGATCCTGTGCTGACTCTAAATCGTGTGCTGTCAGCCACCCAGTGAGGAGATCTGGTGCGTCTCGGGCACGCTGCCTGCCAGCACTTGACAGCATCATTAGGCCTCTCCAACAATCAAAGCGCTCTTCCGACCCAGAAACATGCAAATATGTTTGTTTTCTGCTTCAGTCTGTTACAGCCCACATTTTCCAGCTTAGCTGCACAAAAGCAAGCATGATAAAATCATCCCTAAGTTGACACTGGGTGTCATGGACGTAAATTCATTGTTTTTAAATAACAGCTACTCAGAACATCAAATCACTGTGAACTCACCTGGCAGCTAGATGGCTGCCTTGGACCTAGTTTTCTGCTTGCTGGGGAGATGTTGCAACTGAGCGGCTTTTATCACAGAGCAATCTGCTCACTTGTGTTGTAGCTGTCGGAAGGAAAGAACTCTGTGCTCCCAGGAAGATTTTGCCGAGGTTTCTCAGTAGGTACCTAACTATACATAGTCACAGGAGAAAACAAAGACGCCCCAGCTCAGTTCCCATTTCTGTTTCCCTGCTAGAACTTTCTCCCTTTCTCTGTACGCTAAAAAATGCCACTAGGAAATACTCATTAAAAAGCCACCTATTTCTTTTTCCATTCAAACCACCAATAAGTGATTTGACCTTAATTATCTCCCTGTGTGAAATTGCTGGCAGCCTAAGATAAGGGTACTCCGCTCCCATGAATCACACCGTATTTCCTGAGCCCGGTCACAAGTCAGCATTCAATACAATCTGAACATAATTCTCTCTGTTGACATTTGGCATGTTTCTTTTCATGCCCATTGGTCCTGGCATTGGTTCAGTGGTTAGGGAGGGCTCCCAAAGGCTATCTTTAATGGCAAAGGAGCACTTTGGGGATAAAATACTAGCTTTAGCTAGTGTGGAAGTGAAATGTGTTTAGAACGTTGTTTTAAATTTTACTTTTTAGGGCTGGCTGAGTGGCGCGTTGGTTGGGACTTGGCTTGGGGCGCTGGCTCTGAGCAGGAGGGCTCCGGGTCAGATCCCTCGTGAGGGCCAGTGATGCTGTGCCCTCTACAGCTAAGATGGTGAACAACAGGTCTACATAGAGCTGGGCTGCCATGAGTTGCCGGCGACGGCGTAGGCTGCAGTGGGGCTGGCTGGCAGCTGGTGTGCATTTTCATGAGCTGCCATGAGCTGCTGTGAGTGGCTGTCCAATGGCCGGCAACCGATTGCCTCACCTGGGAAGAGCACAATGATAATACCAACATGGGCCAGTGAAGCAACGTCCTCCACAACTGAAGAACAAAAGGTCAGCAACTTGTCTGTTACCTTCCACGATTTTCTAGGCCCCCACCCCCAAAAAACATTTACTTTTTAAATTACTTTGGGTTTTTTGTAGCAAAGTATATAATATAAAATTTGTCATTATAATCATCTTAAGTGTACAATTCAATGGCATTAACTACATCTACAGTGTTATTCACCATCACCACCCTCTTTTTCCAGAAAGTTTTCATCATCCTAAACAGAAAACGGAAACTCTGTACTCATAAACTATAATTTCCCATCCTCCCCTCTCCCCAGCCCTTGGTAACCTCTAACAAGGCTTTGGGAAGCCTTTCCCACACCCATCCTGAGACCCTCAGTTCTGTGATTTGGGTGGGAACCTAATTGTCTTATACCCATCACTCTGTTCCACACTCCTGGCAGCAGTGTTTCAGCCACAAACATAAAACTGAAAGCCAAAATGTTGGAAAGGGACCTTCACGGAGGACTCTAGGAAATAAGGCCAAAAGACATGGTCTAACCCCAGAGTGATATGGTTTGAAGATGTGAGGCGTGGTATCATAGCAGCCATTTTGCCTCTTTGAGGAAGGGTTTGAAGCAATCTGAGCTACCCCACATTTAAAGTAAATTTAGGCCAGTTTGACTTGGGGTTTGTCTTACAGCCTGAGGAATCCTAACAGATAAACTCATCTTCAGGGAACTTAAAAATAAAGTAACGAACAGATGAGCTGGTTTATATATGTATTTCCAGACACCATGATCCATGCCTTCAGCTTAGTAAAAAAATATTTTTTTATTGTTCCTTAAAGATTGAAAGAGAAACATTGGTGCACATGAAGGGCTCCTCTGAGTGTACAACAGTAGAATGTAGTGGTTCAGCATGCGACCTCTGGAGGCAGAGCACAGGCATTTATAATAAATTCCAGCTCAATCACTTACTTGCCACCTAATCTTTTCCTTTTAACTTTTATTTTTTTAATTGCTCTGAACTTTAGTTTCTTTGTCTGCAAAATAAAATAATAATAGTAATAATAATAATAATAATATTCTCTCTGCTCTGCATACACACAGGTTGTAAGAATGAATTGAATTCATATATGTAACTTCTTCAGAACGCTGTCTGTGTATTAGACTGGGTGGTTTCAACAATGGAAATTAATTTTCTCATAGCTCTGGAGCCTGGAAGACCAAAATCAAAATGCTGGCAGGGTTGGTTTCCTCCGAGGCCTCCCTCTTTGGCTTGCAGTTGACTTCCTTCTTGCTGCCTCTTTCCATGGTCTTTCTTCCGTGCAGTTGCACTCCTGGTGTCTTATGTATCTGAATTTTCTCTTATAAAGGCACCAGTCAGATTGAATTAGGGCCCACACTAACAGCCTCATTTTAACTTAATCACCCCTTTAAAGCACTATCTCCAAATATTATATTCTGAGGCACTAGGGGTTGGGATTTCAATATATGAATTTTGAGAGGACAGCAAAATTCATGTTGGGGGCACACACTTCAGACTATAACAGCCTGGAACAGAGAAGCTGCTCAATAAATGTTAATAGTATCTGTCAAATCTCTTTAGAATCCCTGTTGTGTGAAACCAATGCTGCAGGTTAGATCCCTTTGATTAAGACAAGCAATTGCAGCTCAGAAGCTCAAAAATAGGCTCTACAGAGTATGCAAAGATATCTGAAAAGCTAAGCAGGGCTCTGCTGTAGGATCGTTGCTCTTTTACTCATTATGGAAGAAACTGTGAGGCTTCATGATGCTCAGGTGGGGTGGGAGTGTCAATGAGCCACAGATGGTTTCACTGGGCATGAAGACTTCTCACCACTGAGTGAGGAAAAAAGGGAAGGGAGGGAATGAAAGAGAGAGGTACTTTAAGGAAAGCCAACCATCTCGTTAAGCCCCAAAGGGCACCACTGCCTTTTTCACTCAGTGGAGACAGAACTGGATTGTAAATGGTGTGTGAAATGTTAAATGTGAGTGAACTTTAAGCAATTGACATGGTGCTTCTGCTTCATTACCAATTTCATTTTTTCTGCTAGAGAAGCCAGAGAAAATGTTCCCAGTTTCTAGTTCTTTCTAAGAGGTTAAGAACTTTAATGGTGGGTTCAGGTTGGCTTTACCACAGGTTTACTGTGGATCCTGCCTTTTCCTTAGTTTTCATTCCTTGGTTTGGTTTTGAAGTAGGAGAGATAAACACAAAGGGATTGGATGATAGGGAGGGAAAGGACTGACTGACACTCCACCTCTCTCAATTTAGAGCTTGAGCTATTTATTGCCTTACAGAACAGGCAAGGGAAATGGAGAGATTCTCTCCTGCTTAGTCATGTGCCCTCTACTTAGCACATGCCTAGATATGTACTTTAAGTCTTCAATTTATAATTTTAACATTCCAGAGATCTTTTTTTGTCTTTGCATATTTTATCTGTCGTCTTTCCCATACTTGACTGTGGTAGAAGATATTCTTCCAAAAATTATGCATTGATACCTTTAGATTGCCTTACAAATTTGCACATTGGATTTGCACATGTCATCAAACCACTGAAAATTGTGGGCTACACTACACAGGGTGCCACCTGCCAGGCAACTGCTCAGTTTCAGCAGTGTTGTTTTTTTCTTTTCTCCACAGTATTTATGTATTTAATTTCATATTTACTCTTTAATATTTTAGAAAAGTGACTGAAAAATGAAGCAAAAAAAGATTAACTCTAGTGATAAGTTTCACAAATTTAATGGATTTTGAACAAAGATGGAAATCAAGTTGGGGTAGATTTAACCTCAATGGAATATACACTGGTTAACTGTGAGTTTAATTGCCAAGAAAAAGAATAGGAAGAATAATAAAAATCCTGAAAAAACATCAGAGATTATATGGAAATGATGAGATGTTAAAATGTTTAGAATATTTTTTCACTCTCTGGGAATATATATTGGTTGTTGGGCTTCAAGCTCTGACGTCTTTGGATATTTACTAGCATTAGAATTAGAATTAGCTGCTGTCAGTTAAATGGTATTTGGCCAAGGCTAATTGCAATCTCTAGTCTCAGCTTCAACTATTCTTTTTCATGAGGCCATGAAACATATCAAAATAATGTCTATTTATTTAAACTGTTAAACCTAAGCAAAATGAATTACATTTCCCCCACTAGTACATAGAAGCCAATTAGTAAATATTGGTTAAATAATTGAATGAATAAATAACAGTTTTGAGTATTTGAATTAGCGACCTTTAGAAAATTAAAGATGCAAATTGACATTCAGGAGGAAGTTCAGAGCTGAAATTACTGGCTTGGGAACTCATCTGCAGGAAGTTTTCATCAAACCATTAAAGGTGATGAGATCTGCAACATGGCCCTAGAGGTCAGGAAGATGAGAAAGATAAAAAAAAAAGAAGAGCATGCGGGCTGGCTTAGTGGCTCAGTTGGTTAAGAGCTCACACAAGAGTGCAAACTCTGAGCAACAGCAGTTCGAGTCCCGGCCCAAGCTGAGCTGCCACTGAGCTGCCAACAGGTGGCAGGATGGCTCAGCTAAATATAAATAAATAAAAAATAAATCAAAATAAATAAATTTAAAAAAGAGCATGGGAAGGAGTCACAGTTGTGGGTCTGAAGACAGGAGATTGGGGACACCTAATCCCAAGTTTTCTATCTGCTGGCAGAATGATCTTGGATAATCAGTTTGACCTCTCCCAGCTCCACTTTGCCTGTCTGTAAAATTGAGGTGTTGGGGATTAAATGACCTTCAGGAGACTCCACTAAGGTAAAGAGGAGAAACTACATAACATAACAGAAAGAACACTAAACCAAAAAGCAGAAAGCTGAGTCTAAATTCTTTTTCTAACATTTGCTAGTTCTAGACCTTGGACAAAGTATACATGTTCTCTGAATCTCAAGTTTCTTTTATAAAGCGATAATAGTGCCTTCATAGGTCGGTTGCAAGAATAGAGCTATCTACATGCAGACACTAAAAATGATGCTGGCACACAGAAGGTGTTCAGTAATGATTCACTGAATCTCAGCTAATGAATCTGATGTTCATGTTTTGTGATTATGAAAAGGACTAGAGGGCCATTTCATTTACATAGGATTTTTGCCTTACCTGTCTTCAAAAACTTTGGCAGACAACAGTAAATAAAATGTAAAATGGGATACTTTAAAATATCAAAGGAGAAAAATGAAGCAAAAGGAGAAGAAGAATTGATGATATTTTGTTCCTGACATAATTTAGTTAAATTGTGGGACACCAAATCTAGCTCTAAGTTTCTTAGCAGCTAATTGAAACCTAGGAATACATCGGTTTTTATAATTAGCAGCATAGCCTCCAAGAAAGCACACATGCTCAATTGTACAGAGCTCAATAAAACATTAAAGTGAGCATGTGGCCCTTGTGAGCATGTACAGGTCACACAACCACAAATCTGTACCCCACATTTTTATTTTACAGTGTGCCTGGTAAATTATGTAGCTGTGCCTCCTGAGGGTATTGGCTATGGTAGGAGATTTCACTGTATTCTACAAAGACATATAAGGCATCAGTAGAGTTCCCAGGCCAGCAAAAATCTAGAAGAAGGCTTCCAAATATTCCTTGTGATAGTTCATTTCAATCTGTCTTCTTCCTTAAAGCTTAGTCATAGGAGAGATATTATAAACAATTTATAGCCAATATAATGATTTTTCTCAGCCCTTAGGGCTGTGGGCAGGACCAAAGCTGGTCACAACCCTGAAGCAGGGCTCCTCTGTACACAAGTAGCCCCATCCATTGACATCAGAACCCCACAAATGGAGGGGAAAGTTGGGAAACATGGACTTAGAGAAGTACAGTTGTGGCTGAAATCAAAAGACTTTAAAAAACTCTATAATCTAAGATGCTAAAGGGGAGACTATAAAAGAACACCTTTGAAATGGATATTTTTTTGTTTTTTGTTTTTTTGTTGTTGTTTAGCTAAGCCATCCTGCCACCTGTTGGCAGCTCAGCTCAGGCCCATATGGGAATTGAACCGGTGACCCTGTTGCTCAGAGCTCACACTCTTGAGTGAGCTCCTAACCAACTGAGCCCTTTGAAATAGATTTTATTTACACTGGAGACCTTCTCAAATGTTATCAGTTTTGGTTAGAGTCAGCTGAGTAAGGGAGAAAATCAAGTCAGAAATTTTGATGATACCATTGATTTTTATTATTTATAGTAGTTATGGTCTATAAAGTCACAGCAAACATTATATTAGCAAATGCTGAATTATTGCCCCTGGGGCGGAAATACAGGGTTAGGTTCCTGCAAGCCTCTGGCCGTAGTGCTTTCATCAACCAATCAAGATATAACTTTGTTTTATGCGTGTTTCTGTTTAAGACATCTTATTTAATATATATTGGTGACTCATTAACATTGAATTCACAGCCAAGAACACTACAACATGCCTGAATGAAGCTTACCTGACACATGAGGTGCCTCCATAAGGCACCTCACAGACTCCTTGAGTTTAGGAATGCTACCCAGTATTTCAGCACTATGCTTGGGGGCCATTTTAAACAGCAAAATCACCACCAAAAACCACAAACATGAAAAACACAGGGCTAAATTGGCTGCAAAATGGACACATGTTTACAGCAGGAGAGCTGAAATGAGAGAGCAGAGAGAGGATCACCTTTTTGTAAATCAGCTGGGATATGAGCATGAAGTGACTCATGTGTTTCACTGCTCTGTGCATGTGCATGTCTGTGAACAACTGATTTGGGGCTGCAAATTCTTTTCAACTAGTAGGCACATTTGCAACTATGGAATCTGCAAATCATGAGGATTGACTGTAATGTGGGAAAGTATGAAAACACATTATGCATTTCATTCTGAAATACCAGTTAAGTATTTAATGTAGAGTTTGAAACCAACAGACTTTCCTCTCTTCCTGGGATAAAATGTCAATGAAAGCGAAAAGATAGGCAAGATAAAGTGTGTGGGTGGCTTGGTGTACTGATTCCCTCCAATTCTTAGGAAGATAAAAATCACAATCATAATGGCAGAACAGAAAAAAGGTTTTGTTTTTGTTGCTATTGTAGCTATTTTAACAAGTCACCCCATAAAATTAACTGAGGCATGAGTAAGTTTTTCACAGCGGTGACAAAGGCACACAGCAGTGTAAAAGGCCAATCCAGAGTGAATTCCTATTGTTGACCTCAGAGCTGAACAAACACAATAAGACTTCTTGGGTCAATGACCAGAAGAGATAGAAGTTTGAGTTGCCATGCTTCTCCTGTTAACTCCAGATTTGCCAGCATTGAAATAACTTTCTAGGCCCAAGATGGAGCTGTTCCTGCACAGTGCCACGTCAGCAAACCAAAACTTACGTAACTTTCATGCCCCTATAAATGCTCCCCTTGATGGAAATGCAAGCTATCCAGTCAGCCAAGCCCCCAAAGCGAAGCCAACTCTGGGTCTCCTCACCCCAAACAAGATTGACTGGGTGGCCCCCAGCCAATCAGATATTTTCTATTTTTCTCTTCCTTGTTCTTTCATCTTTACCCTATAAAAGGTTCCCGCATCTGCCTTATTTTACAATTCTCTAAAAGGAGACTACCCACTTCCTGAAGTGTTAAATACAGTTTGTCTATATCACTTAAATTGTCTTTAATCATTCTTAACACTTGTAAGGAGTGTAGGGATTCTGAGTCCTAGTTTGAAAATAGTCACTAGAAAGTAGGCTTAAGGGTTTAGGTGCTCACCTTTCTGGCGATTTTAAAGAGAGGTTTGCAGACTGGTTTCAGGGACCGAGATTGGTGCGCTCAGCTCTGTTTTCTTTACCAGCTGCATGCTCAGTGAACACCCCAGAATCACCCCAGGAATTCCTTTAGGTGAAGCAGCCTCAAGCTCCTTAGTTACTTACAGCTGCTCTCTCCCCTTTTGCTTTACATCTCACTGTTCTTACAATTGTATTTCCTGCTTAGTTAGGGAGGCAGTTCTGCAGGTCACTCCCAGAAACCATGGGGCTAAATAACAAAGGGGCCAAAACAAAAGCCTCCTCACCCACACAATCCCTTGCTTCCTTCCTCCTTCCCCTCTCCCCTGCCAAAGAGGCATTTACTGATTTTTTATCCATTGCTCACAGTCTTGACCTTCCTTGCATTTGGGCTGTTCCACATTTGGGTCTTCCTATTTTGACATATAGGAAAAAACTTCTTAATAATAGCAATAAGGCACATTCAGAGGAAAATAAGATGTCTAAGGATTTTGGGTACTTACCGTATTTCCCCATGTATAAGACGCACCCTTTCCCAAAAAATTTGGGGTCTAAAAACTGGGTGCGTCTTATACAGTGGTTGTAGATTTATTTTACTTGCATTTCCCGCTTTTTCGTGCTTGTTGTCTTTGCGCTCATTGTTTCGCACTTGTTACCGGTAATATTATGGTAGGTTACGTTTTGCCACATTCTGCCCAGAAATGGCTCAGAAAAGATTTTCGTACAGTGCTGAATTCAAGTTAAAAGTGACCCAGTTTGCAAAAGTGAATGGAAATCATGCTGCTGAACGTAAGTTTGGTCCTCCTCCAACTGAGAAAACAATCCGAGACTGGCTACGGGAAGAAGAAACCCTACTGAAAACGCCACTGCAGGAGAAGGCCATGAGAGGTAATATATGAAGACAGTGATTCGTCATCAGACACAGATGAGGACAAGCTCATGGTTGGGAGTTTTGACAGTGATGAGGCGTTGTATGAATTTTATGATGAATAAAACTTGAGTTCAATAACTTTATGTAATACATTTTTTTTCAAATTTTGGGCCCCAAAATTAAGGTGCGTTTTATACATGGGAGCGTCTTATACATGGGGAAATACGGTAACTCTTTTGCTTTTTTCATGATTTCCAAATGTGATTAACTCAGCACAGACCACCCTCACCATTTCTTACTGCTTAATTAAGAAACATCTCAGAATTTTCTCCTTATTAGTTTCAGGCAGATTAGAAGGATAAAAATATTTTAACAGATGCTAAAGAGTCTTTCCAACAGTTTGAAGATTAGGAGAATGCCTTTTATAGAGCCCCCAAAGTGTTCCCTGGCTGCTTCTGCCAGAGTTGAAAAGAATTTAATGGCTGAGTACTTAATGAAAAGCCTAGATGTTCTGACAAAAAACTTCTGGGCAACTATTACTACAGCTCCAAAGAGTTATTGCAAATTAAATTTTATCCTTGTCCTTTACGATCTGTATGAGGCAGTAGGTGCAACAACATGGCTGAAATATTTTGTCTTACATTGTTAATAAAAGCACACGTTCATTAATATATGTGCAACAGCAGGAACTATGAAATGGTGTGCTCCAGCAGAAAAGCTGGATATTGTCTTGGCAACTTTATAGGCAAAAGGCAGGGTAAATACAATTTGAGTTGGAGGACAGGGTAATTACTGTCGCCATCTGGTAACACATTCTTTATCTGAACTCAAACCTCTTAGGTGGTTTAAGCGCTTATGCGGCATCTCGCTAGGAAACCTACTACAGGATTACTTTTTAAATGTTACCTTGAAACCTTTTCAAGATTGCCTTTGTCTAATAACACAATATCACATCTGGCCCGATTGCCATCGCTGTAAAGCAAAATCTTTTAATAGTGTTTATTAAGTACTTTCTGAAGATGCATAATCACCAACATGAGTTGGTCTTAATAGAGTGCCATTAGTCAGCTCAGTATTCAATATTTGTGGAAAAGGCAGGCTCAGCAAGACACACATAATGAATGTAAAGAAAATACAAAACCCAACATCCCTTCAGCCTACTCCATCCCCTGATGGATGGGAACACTGCATTTCACAGGCTAGCTGCTCTGCAATTTCTGAGCACTGTCTCTAAAATATTTGGCATGAAATATCATGAGGTAAACAAGCACAAGGAACGCAGCAGCTAAAAGAAGCCTTATGGGGAGAAGTGGTATTTACTTTAATGACCATGGCTTAGGAAATTGCCATATTTCACGCTGGGTTAATAAGGGCTTGGGGCAAAGTAGCCGGTGCACAGGCTGCCCGAGACCATGGAGGAAATGTCAAGCACCTTCTTTTGGTTGTCACTGAGAACTCCCCTCTCCACTCTGCTCCTTCTCCATCCCCACAGCCCGGAGCAGGGCCGGGTTAGAAAAGAATTGTGATTAGGGTAATTCAGCAGCTGGGAAAATATTTCCTGACAGCACTCTAGATAATGGAGTGCTGTACACAGGGTAATAAATAGGAGAGTACGATTATAAAGCTATAATTCAGTCAAGGGGTTAGATGATCTCATAAACAGCACAGGCCACTGTGGTTTGTCTTGATGTCATCAAGACCTGAAAATTGAACCAGAACTTTGCTAGTCAATATTTCTCTTTGTTTGTTTCTTTGGCGTATAGGGAGCTGGAGGGGGACCCCTGGGTCTCCCTTTGATCAATTATTCTAACCTGTATATATTTATGTGCACATACATATGGCTTTATGTAATATCCTCCCAGAGCTATGCACTCTCCCCATACCCCAGGGTATGTATGGGAAACACAATTTTTAAAATCTTGGCAGAGAAAAAGCATATATGGAAATGAGATGATCACTGACTATTTTTCATGCTCTTTGCCTGCAGTGGAGCCAACACTAGATCATTATTTCCAAAAGGTAGCCCCTCTCCTTCTTTTATGCTACGGCATAGCAGGGAGAATTTTGCCTCCATTCATTCAGAGCTGTGTACTTCTGCAAATAACCACACTGTGTTTTCAGTTCTGATAATTTCAGTATTTTTCTTTTCTTTCTTTCCAGTTTTATTGAGATATAATTGACATATAATGTTGTGTAAGTTTAAGGTGTGCAACATGTTGATTTGATACGCTTACATATTGCAAAATGATTACTACCGTAGCCTTCGCTAACATCTCCATTAAGTCATATAACTGCCATTTCTTTTTTGTGGTGAGGACATTTAAGATTTACCTTCTTAGCAACTTTCAAGTACATATTTTAAGTACAGTATTATTAACCATAATCACTGTGCTGTATATTAGATCTCCAGTACTTATGAGTATTTATCTTTTTTTTTTTTAGCTGAGCCATCCTGCAACCTGTTGGTAGCTCACCTTGGACCGGGACTCAAACAGCTGTTGCTCAGCGCTCACACTCTTGAGTGCGCTCTTAACCAACTGAGCCACTCGGCTGGCCCTAGGAGTATTTATCTTATAATTGAAAGTTTGTACCCTTTTACCAACATCTCCCCAGTAGCCTCAACCCCCAGGCCCTGGTAACCACCATTTTATTCTCTGTTTTTATGAGTTCAAGTTTATTAGGTTCCACATATGTGATGTTGTACAGTATTTGTCTTTCTCTAAATTATTTCACTTAGCAAAATGCTCTCAATGTCCATTCATATTATCCCAAATGACTGGATTTCTTTCTTTCTCATGGCTGAATAATATTCCATATATATATATATATATATATATATATATATATATATATATTTCACATTTAAAAAAATCTGTTTCTCTGCTGATGAAGACAGGTTGTTTTCATATCTTGGCTATTATGAATAATGACTCAGCATTTTTCTACATCTGCTAATTTCTAATTATATGGGGCTTTGGGTGAGCCAACCTCTCTGTGCCTCTGTTTCCTCATCTGTCTGCTTAGGACAATAATAGTATCTACTATTTTTTTAAGGATATTTTATTTTTAGAATAATCAGAATTAATATATCGGAAAGGTTTCTAAGCCTTGTGATCATTGGTGTTGCTTTTGTTATTATTTTTTAGTAGGTCTTATTATATTCTCCTTGAGGAGAGAGAGTATTTCTTGATTAATTATATATCTTCCTAAGCATATATCATAGTATAAATATATAAGTTAAATTTAGATCACTAGCGAGATTTTGCAAGTCTTGTGTAATATTTTTAATTCTAGTAAACACCTTCATTTCTATTCCATAGACGAAGCAAATCTACACATTCATGTCCAACATCTTTAAAGAATATCTTTAGAGGGCCGGCCGAGTGGCTCAGCTGGTTAAGAGCTCGCTTGGGAGCACCAGCTCTGAGCAGCAGGGCTGCAGTTCGGATCCCACATTGAGGGCCAGTGATGCTCACCTTCTATAGTTAAGATGATGAACAACAGCTCGACCTGGAGCTGGGCTGCTGTGAGTCGCCGGCAACGGCTTAGGCTGCAGCGGGGCTGCAGTGGGCTGCCGTGAGCTACGTGAGTGGCTGGCAGCCAGTGTGAGCTGCTGAGAGCCGCTGTGAGTGGCCGACCAATGTCCAGCGACTGATTGCCTCACCCGGGAAGAGCACAATGATCATACCAACATGGGCCAGTGAAGCGACGTCCTCCACAACTAGATTGAAGAACAAAAAAAACCAAAACAGCAATTTGTCTACCTGTGTGTTCCCCTTCCCCGATTCCCCAAGTCTGTTCCCCTCCCCCCAATTCCCCAATAAAATCTTTAAAAAAAAGAAAAAAGAAAAAAAAGAATATCTTTAGGAATAGGTGCTCCTGCAAAAGGGAGCCTGAAGTACCCTTAAAGGGCTGAGTGACTTACAAGGAGTAATTTTCTTTCTGCCAGTGGCTTTCAGGCTAAGAAGTATCTTTTTATATTTCGCGTATTGAAGGGTTTCAGAATGACCCTCCCCAAAATGTGCCACTTAGGCATGTGGACTATTTTGAGCTGAAGTCAATCAAGACCCAGCAGATTCAAGAAAAACTTTTACCTCTCTCTTAAATACTTAAAAGACTTTAGGTGGGGGCCTGGCTGGGAAAGAGAGCTATCACTACTGATCACTTTTTATCTGAATGACCTATCTGTATGACAGGGCAAACAGCTAATTGCCAAGCATCTGCTCTGCTTGTCATGCTGCGAATTGCCCTTCTCTTTGAAGCTCCAGGCCCATATCCCATTCCTTAGCTCAAGATGGCATGCAAGCCTCAATTGCCCAATTTACTCTGGAATCTCATTGTCTTTGTGGGGCTCCTGTACATACATAATTAAATTTGTTTTTCTCTGTTAATCTGCCTTATGCCAATTTAATTATTAGATCAGCCAAAAGAACCTAGAAGGGTAGAGAAAAAAATTTTTCTCCCCTACAGTATCAGCAGGTGGCACTTTTATATCACACTTTGTTCTCTTTGGAACATACCCTCCCAGATGTTAACTGGAACAACACATGGTTTTATAAATCCAATGTAGAAATCAATTAGAAAGTGTTACAAGTAGTTTGTAAGAAATAACAGTTGAATGAGTCAAATTTATGAATGGTTATCTATAAGTTGGAGTGAATTCATCATTAGCTCTCTGCTGTCTTCACACCCATTATTTCCCTGCATTCTGGTATGCTCATTTGAGTGGGGGGGATAAAAAGGGACGGGATTACATTTAATGCACAGAAAATTGCTGATACCATTTGATGTGAACATTATGTGTCATGCATGCTAGAGCAGGAGAAAGGTCGAGAACTCTGATATAGATGGCCAACTTAGCAACGGTGGTCAAGAATTTGATCCTACATGTGACTCAAACGACAAAAGAAAACGATTGCCGTTGTTATGGGACTGCTCAAATTGGCAAATGAAGAAAACATGCCTCAAATCACATCTTTCCGGCAGCAGCAAATGGAACCAAAATACAACTTCTGGGGCAGCACCAACTGTCAGTGCTTTTGTTCACTGACATAACCAGCAAAAATTGCTGAAAAGCAAGAAGGGTCAGTCACCTGGGATCAAGTTCCAAGTGTAATCAATTTTGAGATGGAAGCAGGTTAGTGTTTAGAGCTGGGTATTTGTGAGTTAGGATTGCATAGCATACTTAACAATGTTTGATTTGTTTTTGGAATATTGATTCTGATTCCAGATATTTTTCAATATAAGTAGGCAAGGTGGATTTAAATAGGGCATTTAGTGGTGAATAACATTATCCAGTACTTCTTCAGCTGCGTGGGTATTTTGAAAAATTATAAGATGTTACATACATTTGAGTGTAAATTGATCATATGAATAGCCATTATTCATAGCGATGGTGACCATACAATTTATCATTCAAATCTGGGATGCTGTGGAGAATGAAAGGGGTACTATTAACAATTATGCTGGAATAGCAGACATAAAAGGAACTGTTGGATAATTTCGGACATACAGACTTCTTATTTATGCCTCGTGGATGGGGAAGAATATTTATTCATTCGGTGTATCATAATTCCACTGTGGTTTCTTCCCTTTCTTTTCTTTTGTTTTTAAAACCAGTTCTATTTCCACAGCACCTGTTTGCCTCTTTCTTTACTCTTGTAGCACTTGGTGGAAGCCTCTAACACAACAGTTCTCACAGCAATTATACAGTCAGCTGTTTATGAATTTGTTCTATAGTCGCACACTAATACTAGACCCTGGGCTTCTTGGGAACAGGGCTTTTTCTTTCTTTCTTTCTCCCTCCTCCCCTCCTCCTCCTCCTCCTCCTCCTCCTTTCTTCATTTTCCTCTCTCTCTCTCTCTCTTCCTTTTTTATTTATATTGTGGTAAAACCACAAAACATAAAATTTACCATCTTAACCTTTTTCAAGTGTACAGTACAGTAGTGCTAACTATATGCACACTTTGCTGTGCAACAGATTCCTAGAATTTTTACATATTGCAAAACTGAAACAACATATTGAATAACTCCCCTTTCCCCCTCCTACCAGCCCCTGACAACCACCATTCTACTTTGTTTCTAAGAGCCTGACAACTTTGGATACTTCATATAAGTGGAATCATGCAGTATTGTGTGTGTGTGTGTGTGTGTGTGTGTATGTGTGACTAGTTTACTTCACAGCATAATATCTTCAAAGGGTATCCATGTTGTAGCACATATTAGAACTTCTTTGTTTTTAAAGGCTGAATAATTTCCCATTGTATGTACATACCACATTTTCTTCATGCATCCATCTGTTGATGGACATCTACCTCTTGACTATTGTGAACAGCGCTGCAGTGAAAATGGGAGTGCTAATATCTCTTCAATTTTTTTGCATATGAGGATATGCCCACAAGTATGGGATTGCTGGATCATATGATAATTCTATGTTTTGGTTTTTGAGGAAACTCTATATTGTTTTCCACACTGGCTACACCATTTTACATTCTCACTCATAGTCTACAAGCGTTCTAATTTCTCTGCACCCTCACCAACACCTGTTATTTTCTGTTTTATTGACAGTGGCCATCCTACTGAGTGTGAGGTGATAGCTCATTTTCATTTTGATTTGTATTTCCCTGATAATTAGTGATGCTGAGCACCTTTTCCTATGCTTGTTGGCATTCTCTGTGGTTTCTTCTTAAGTTTTTCATTAAGTGACATTGCTCCATATTGTCTACATGGAGTTTTCTCTTTGAGAGGAGACTTTCACAGTGAAGGTTCAGAAATGCTCAAATAAGTATCGGAGATATCATGTGTTTCAAATGGCACTGGATTTCTATTCTTTTCTCTCTCTTCATTTTACATCCTCCAGACCATCCTATGTCACCTTCCCGGCTCATGAGGCACTAGGAGGGCAAAGATTGTCCAGAGGAAGAAAGAGTTTGGTTGCAGAGAAAGTTTTTTTTATTCTTTCCCATAGAAATCCATTTTGCTTGCACATTTCTCATGGCTCATCCTCTCTGTCGAATAATATACTACTCAGTGTAAAGTTTCCCCTTTAAACCAACCAAGCAACCAACCAACCAACCAAACAAACAAAACACCCTCAAGCTGAAAAATAAACACATGCACAGAACCTGGGCTTATCTTTGGCTGTATAAAAACAGTGTTAATATGTTAATTCATATGCAATGGCTCAAACAAATAAAAACCAATAAAATCATTACTGTGTCACTAACAAGCTTTTAATAAAACAGTTTGGGTGAAGCTTCTTTGGCTGAATATAATTTTGGGACATCTAATTTTATTTTTCACATGAAGGAAACTCAGCATATGCTAATTCACAATATGTGATTCAGGACCAGAGATGAATCAGAAGACTGTCAGGGTATCATTCTCTCAGGCTCAATTTGGAAAAAAAACTTGATACTGGGCTCCTGTGGCTGAGCTATTGGGCTGGTTCTAAATTAGTGAAAGGTTTATAGGAGCCAGATTGATTTATACTAAAGTTCTTAAGATTTGGATGGGCTGGGGGTGAGGAACAGAAAAAGAAGAAAGGAAGAGAAGAAACATAGTGAGAAGAACTTGGCTCCACCAGGTAGTTTCACTGAACGATAAAATAGGGGCAGTGATTTCCGCTTACTTCATGGAGGTATGATGAAGATTATGAATGAAAATGAATTTGAAAGCTCCCTTTAGGGTGACATTATGTAAATAGAAGGCATTTTTAGATCAAGATAGAGAAATGATGTTTTGCAGACAAACTTTTCTCTAACTTGACATTCACCTACCTTTCTGAAATGTCTAAGGATAACCTTTTTAAAAGGGATAAAACCTGTAATCAAGAACCCTGATTCTCTCAGGTAAGGAAGGCAATGGCCCATGCCTTTTAATCAAGCATGAGGTGGAATACAACAATAAAAGGAGCTTTAACTCCAGGAAAAAGAAAGGCACAAGTGTATCTCACACTTTGGTCTAAATTTTAACTGAGAAAACTGTTACCAGGACTTCGATTTGGCTGGGTCTTCAGTGATAAGGTAATAGGCTTTGCAAGATGCTATAACAGTCAATTTAGTCAACAAAGAAGCCATACTGGTTGTCTGTTTGAATTGACTAATTGTTATATTGGGTTTTTTTCTGTTAAAGATTTTTTATTGGGGAATTGGGGGAAGGAGAACAGACAAGTTGCTGTCGTTTTGTTCTTCAGTCTAGTTGTGGAGGACGTTGCTTTACTGGCCCAAGTTGGCACCATCATTGCGCTCTTCCTGGGTGAGGCAGATCAGTCGCCGGTTTCTGGACGGCTGCTCACTGCGGCTGCTGGCCATTGACACTGGCTGCTGGCTACACACGATAGCCCATGGCAACCCACTGCCACAGGGGCTGCAGCCTATGCCGTCACCAGCGACTCACGACAGCCCAGCTCCAGGTTGAGCTGTTGTTCAGCATCTTAGCTGTAGAGGGGCAGTGTCACTGGCCGTCATATGTGGGATCCGAACCGGGGTCCTCTGGCATCCCAAGCCAGCTCTTAACTATTGCGCCACTCAGCCGGCCCTGTTATATTGACTTGATTTATATTTTGGGTCCACTGGACCTACCTGAATAGATAAATTATAGACAAAGCTCATGTATGGGAAGAGCCAGTGAGAACTGGGCTAAGCTCTGTGGATGATTTTCTTTCTGTGAATAAGATATTAAAGCCAAATATGCAAACAGGGGGAAAGCAGATTTGATACACATGTTCCCGTCCCAAGCTTCAAACTTCGGTTCACAGTGGCTTTATGTTCAAAACTATGCAAGAAACCAGAATCCGTAGTTTATTTTCTTAAAATTTTAATTTTGAAAAACAAAAAATTTAAACAGAAAGCAACTAAATGGCACTATGGCTTGGAATAAACTTTTAATACATACCTTCTATGCAAGTAAACATCTGTGTATTCCTGTTCATGCACTTGTTGCCAATTCTAAGAATATCCTTGGATAATTCAATTGGATTTGTAATAAAAAACCAAAATTATCTTTAGATACTGCCACTTTTCTGCTTAATTGTTACAGACCTCAGTTCATGTCACAGCCTCGCGTGTATGACTGGGCAAGTTAATTAATCTCACTGTGCTTCAAAAATGGGCATTATTATTCCTCCATCCTAGAGATCCTATAAAGATGAAGTACATAAAGAGATTAGCATAGTTCCTTGCTAAAACATGCTTTAAAATGATAGTAAGTGCTACCAGCTGGGCTAACGCATAAGGATAAGTCCTTTCAGGGTTTTGGCTTCACCAGCTGGTAAAAGACCATGGTTTTGGCCATTACACTTAACATGGCTGCCGCTGGTTACTCTTCAGCCATCCACCACTGACAGCTCACTTACAAGTCCCCAGCCATGCTGGAGTACATGAAGATCATTCCTGGGCTGAGATCTTTGCGTTTGCTTCTTTCTCTTCCTGAAAATCTCTGTCCCCAGGTCAGCACATGGCTGTCTCCCTGCTGTGATTTGATCACAGCTTGATTATCACTGGGGAGGCTCTCCTGGATCACTGATCTAAAGGAGAGTCCTCCTTAGTCACCATCTCACTTCGTGGCACCTCCTCCTTTTTGAAATCAACTTCTTTATTATTTACTTTGTGTTGTCTGTCTCTCCTCTACTAGAATGTAAGCTGTCTGAGAGCAGAAATCTTATGTCTTGCTCTTGTACCCAGAACTGTGTTTGGCACATGATTACTCACTCATTACATATATTGAAAGAATGAATGGCTATTATTACCATTATTACCTAGGTCAGCTCTTTTTTTTTAAATTTAAAAATCCTTAGACACTTGTTTTATTGAAAAACAGACAGCCTTATTCATGGTAAGTATTCTTCAGTTTGCCTCAAATCCAGTTTGTTAGTCTTCTTTCTGTTTCTCTCTAAACTGGAGCTCTCACAGGGTAACTGTCCATTTTCTTGCTCTGCTTTATGTTTTAACATGAGCGACAGTATGAGCTCCTTAAGCAGGCTACAAAAGCAGCCATCTAATTCCTCCTGGCTTTGTTATATGCCCCATTTATAAGCCAACAAAACATGTTTGCCCACATGTTTATATCAACAAATAATTGTGTCTATGGAATGGAAATGTATGTGTAATGAATGGATTGAGACTGTCTATTTGAATAGACAAACTTATAGCTACATATTTTTAGCTCTCAAGAAGTAACACTCCATGTCTAATCTCTGGTACTTTACAAGTTCATATTTTAAAAATCAATGTTATCTTCCACATTTGTTTGTATGTTTTGACTATATCTCAGCCAATTTATCCAAAGAGCTAATTAACAAATATTGTTGTTACCTGATAACAGTGTCTCTGGTTTTATTATTTTTTCCCCCCTAAACCATTTGGATGTTTTTCCTTTCCATGAAATTGTTTTCACTTTATTTTCTAAATAGAATTTGTTATATTCTGGCTTTGTAGATGAAATTATTCTAAAGTTCCCTTAATTGTTTTATAGAAATCACTTTTCTCAATAGAAAATGATATGGTCATAATGTGAAATAAATTATAATATTGCTTACAGTTAAATATTGTATTTTTGATATCTTTATATAGTTTCCTTTATTTAAAAGACCATTCCTGAAAAAAGCAATGTATTTGTAATAATCATAGTTAACTTTAGTAAAGAATGAATAGTTTCCAACTGGTGGTTTTGACAACTAGTGATCAGCTCCTAGAGCAGGTTTAGCACAGAACAGGAGTTTAATAAATATTTGTTAAATAAATCTTTAGCACATTATACAATATTTAGCATTCCTGAGAGCATAGAAACTTTCAGAAATACAAAAATGAATTAAATTCACTAAATTTGGGAATTGTTAGTTCTTTCCCATATTATTTTTCTGACCTCATTTATAAAGTGTTGACATCAGTTCTCAAGTGACTAAATTTTATCTTAGAGAAGAAACCAATAACAAAGAAGAGAGATACTGTATCTTCCATACATGCTTGGAAAGCTCTAAATATTCGCAAGTTTTCAAAGTTCATGATTTCAAATGCCAAGTGTACTTAGGTGAGTGGTACTGATTTAATCTATGGTTCTTTTTCTCTTATTTTTCTTTAAATATTATAGTTTCTAAAAAGCTCTCAAAAAGTCAAAATCTCTGAAATGTAGACTATGGCAGTAATGAAGAAAATGCAGAAAGGGCACTGGTAGATTTTTAAAAACTATTTTAATACAAGATTAATAGCAATTTTCTATCCAAATCAGAAATAAAAAATCTTAATCCAAATAATATTCATTTGACAGTCACATAAAATTTTAGGTTTGATTGGTGCACACACTTGTCCTGCATATATACTATGCATATGCACACAGAGACCTCACAATTAGGCCATCTTTAGGTTTCTTTTCATGGAAGTACCTCATTGTAAGGTCAGGTCACAGATCCCAGTAACTGTTCAGCTTTGAATGAGGTTGGGTCCATGCTGAGCTGAGTCCCCTTGCTGAAGCAAACCATGACATAGCAAGGCTCCGGAATGCATACAAATCAATACTCCATTTGTATAAGTTGGCCTAAAACTAAACACGGGCTAATGTCTCCACCGAGGAGGAACACATTGCAAATTTATAAGTTATGGTCTCCTTTACTCTTTTGCTGGCAAAGCGAAACTGCCTTTTTTTTTTTTTAAGTTAGTCAGGTTTGTTAGTGACTATAAATAAATGACAATGAGTTTCAATTTCTGCAAGTCTTGGGTCAGTCAAAACTTGCATTTACTAACCCTCCCACCTTTAATCAAACCATCTGATAATTAGCCTTGCAAAGAGAAGTAACAAAAGAATCACAACTCAGGAATTTACTAAGTTTTTATTCCTCCTTGGGGACTTTAGTTGGTGTTCAGCGTGTAGCCAAAACATGTATGTAATGGCTAAAGAATTAAAGTAGGCTAATGTCTGCAGCAGGGAGTATAAATTAAATATCTGGGTTCTGCATCCAATAATATTTTCAGTGTGTTTGAATTATAGAATGTTATTTTTATAATTACTACTGCTTGTCAATGAATACTAGCATTTTTCAGTGTAGACAAAGTAGTATTTTCTATCCCTTACAAGTAAAGCAGGTAATACAAGATACTCATCTGGGTAAGTCCCTGTAAGGGAGTCAGGTTGCTATTGCTAAGGTTGTTTTTACCATGGCTATAATCAAAGTACCGACTTGACCTTCATTAAAATGACAGAAGGTAGTCATGGCTGTCTTTCAACACAGAACCACAAGCAGAGCTCTAATTCATGAATTGTAATTCATTCTTCTCTGCTAAAGACTTTAGCCTCTGTTTAGCTTTTGTTATAACACAGACAAAGTATAATATACACCAATTACAGACGTGTATTTCTGTTAGAAAAATACATATTATAACTAAACATGTAAATAGAGGCACTTCAATAAGCTAAGTGTTTGCAGTTATGAGCATCACCCAACAATTTCTAATGTCTGATTTCAGTGAGCCCATTCCTCTCTACTCATAACAGAGGTTATGATGTCATTACAGAATTTAGGGGACATTAAGCAAATGAGGGCAAATCATGAAAAATAATAGAGCATCATTGCTTCCCCTGTCACAATGCTGAAATGAGAGAAATTAATTTGGCCAGGGGCAGGGTGGGGTGAGGTGAGATTCCAAAATGCTTACTGAAATGGCGTAACAAGACTAAACTAATTCCCAGAGGGGAAAAAAATTCTCATGTTAAATTAGTCTGAAAATCATACGACATATTAAGATGATGATAAAAACCAGAAAGTACAATTTGAATAATATTTTGACCACATCCATGCAGGTGTCTAATATTGTGGAATCATTAACTGATAGTCTTTTCAGCTCTCTGCCTGGCTCATGTGGACCACTATATCTCATCAATATGAATACCATTGATGATGAAGGTGTTGAAATAAATGAAGCAGGCGTTTATCTATTATCGGTGTGTTTAGTGTGTACAGGATATGGGTTCATATTCATTAATATAATGTGTATTCATATACATGCACAAAACCATTTGGGGCTGAAAGCACAGGGGAAACAAGGCATTCTGATCTGTTTCATAAAAGGCAAGGCAGAAACATTTTTAAAATGAAAGACGTGGAATTTAAAACCATAAAAACAAGTTATTACTCAAATATTCTGGAAAATCAAGGTTGATTTAATTTGTATTGCACCTTAATTATTGGAGAAAGACAATACTGATTTCTGAACATACAATGAAATGAGCAACATAAATGATTGGTCCTTCATAGAGATGTTTTATGTGTAACTGGTGACAGGAAGCTGGAGTTTGGCAGTGAAATGGATGATTTTCTAGAAGTATGTAATGCTGACTTAGGTTCAGTGTTAATTTCATAAAGAGTTAAATGAAAAGATGCCACAAAGCCTCTCAGAATCCTACATTTCATATTTCATTAGGCAAAAAATAGCAATAGATGTTTCTACATACTTTCAGTTTCGCAAAAGTGCTCAATTATACTTAATACTATTGTGCCGCATATGTTCTACTTAAATGTGATGACTAAATCAATAACTAATTATAATTTTGATGAGAATGCACAATGAAAAATACCATTTACGTGTCATTACTGTCAATGGGTTAATTAAAATGTGACTGGTATACTATGGTGTCTTAAAACATTGCTTTTCCCAACCCCAGATGCATCACAAAAACCAAGAAACATATGGATAGCCAACTGTATTCATAAAGCCCCAGTTTTATTTATTTTGCTTCTCTCTGTCAGGGGGAGCACAGGGCCTGTCTTTGGCACACTTGGCAGATCATTTAGTCTGTGGCTCTAAATTGGCCTCTTGTGTTAGGACATTTCTCCAAGTGCCAAGCAGGAATCCTAGGCTGAAGGTGTTGTACATGAAAGCAATGGTTTTGTGTGAATAACACATTTTTTTACGCATTCAGTTTCCATCACCAGTGAAGTCCTGCACACCCATGGCTTTCCCCATGAGGTTGGTACAGTCTGGAGCACCCAGGACAAAGCACGCTCATGCAAAAAGGGTGTGCCCTGGCAAACTTTTAATAAATGGACAGTTAGATACGTAAAAAGTTCTCTTTCTTGATTCTTGGTGCTCACAGATCACTGAGGAGTCCCTTCTCTGAGCAGCACAAAACAAGAAGAGCTGGTTGACAAAACATTTTCGTTACAAAGGTGTGTCAACCCTGAGCTTGGAATTAAGAAGTTAAAATCTGTGATTTATATATATATATAGATATAAAAATAGATGATCATACTAAGACTAAAAAAGTGAAAGAAATCTCCATGTCAATACTATATATATATTTTTTTGTTTTGACTTTTGTTGTGAGTTATTTTGTAAGAGAATGCCCTTGTGATGCAGAAACCAATCGACACAAAGCAAATAGTTAAAAATGTAAACTCACTTATGAATCGAATTGCTTAATGGTTCATTAAAATAACTCTTCTTTTGGGAGGGTAATGAGCACAGAGGCAGAAACATCGAATCAATGTCCAACCTGTGGCTAAAGCAAAGTGATTGTATTGTTCAAAATTATTTGAAATTCAGACCCATGGGGAGGATGAATTGGTGGGGGGTCCACTAGTAACTGAAGATGGAGGGGACATCTGCGCCAATTGGATACAGTGGACAGACAGTAAGAGACTTAAGCAGAACGGTGCCATTACTGCAATTGAAATTTGGCAGGGTAAGAGAGAGGTGCTGACTGATAGCAATTTTTTGCTCTCATGTTAAAGATAGAAGTCTGAAGTTAGAATCAGTACCTCTGAATCAGTTTGGCATTGTGTGGTTAGAGTGCACGATGATTGCTCCAAGACAACAGCGTATTTTCACCACATTAAAAAACTTTCAAACTTTCTCCCCATAGCATTTTGTAAACCCAATTAGTCATAGTAAAGCTTACACTGGGAGCTGCCTGACAATGCTGAACTTAAAGTGTTCAAGCTCTTTTATTTTTCTCTCTTGTTTACTTTTTCGTTGAAAATACAGTTGTCTTGGGGCTTGGCCTGATTTTACAAAGAAAATTATTTTCTTCCTACGTTTTTGTTGTTTCAATGGGATTAAAAAAAAACAAAACTCACAACGTGAGATTCCTTTACTTCTGCAGCATAAAAGCAAATGAAGGTAAGAAAGTCTCCTGGTACGAAAGATTTGAGTAAGAATTCTCTAGAATAAACAAGGTCTTCACAGATAGTGAAGGCAAGGGGAAACAGTCCAGTCTGGCACCCGGTACTCTTTGGGAAAACAAAAAGGGAGGCAGAGTGCAGCACTGCTCTCTTCTCATAGAAAACGGTAAGTTTTTGTGGCATGGTCCATTGTCCAAGAGTGTAAGAAAAGAAGTGAGTTGGCTGTTCAGATAGCTAAAATGCAGTTTTATCTGACCCCAAACCCAAGATTATCTGCACAGTCTCTGCAGTACCAGGACAATGGAGACGAGAGATGCTGAGAGCAGGGAGTGGCCGAGCTGGGCTGCAGAAGAGTCTACTTCTCTCCGGTCGGGGTCAACGGCAGGGGCCTCTGTGGTGACAAACTCAAACTCTGTGGGACACACGTCATCCATGCACCCACTGCCACTCCCCGAGCCACTAGATTCATCACCTGGTGTGGACAGATTGACAAAGAAAGTTAGACCATAACCTGTAAAGATGGGAGGCACGCAACAGATTGGGGCGTGGTGGTGGAAGGGGACATCTCTCCACCGAAGGGCCCCCCACCCCACCCCAACAGGTTTGCTTTTCATTGGCAGGTTTGTGATGGGCGGGTAGACTGTATCAAAATAGATATCTGAAACACAGTGTGAATTGCTATTCAGAGTTGCCCAACTAAGGAACAAGTGAATTTTCCAGACCTAAGGAGAAGCCATCATTACCTTGCTGGCATTTGAAAGTACAGTAATACCTTGGCTTGGGAGCATAATTCGTTCTGGAAACAAACTATTCATATTGCAAGATATCGCTCGTTTACCACGTTAAAATGTATTAGAAATGTTTGCTCGTCTTGCGGACCACTTACAAACCACGTCACTCGCAATCCAAGGTTTTACTGTATTTCTTATTCTGGTCAATATTTAAATTACTTTAAGAAATTCCATTTTTTGCTTTTTTTGTACCTCAGATCCATTGTTCTTAGTGGTTATCATATTTTTATAAAGGATTTTGAAAAGATTTTGGAAGTAAGGAGGAGTAATACTAAAGTAATAAGAGGGAAGCAAACAGTGCAAGTGGGAAGTCAGGGGAACAGCAGCACAGTTGTGAAAGGCACACATTATTATTACTTCTGGTACTTTTCCCCCTCTTTTCCCCTCCTAAGAGCAACAATAAGCCTCTCCCTTTACACCATGGTTGACTGAATATGGCTTGCAGGCCAATTTGACCCGCTGTTTGT
This sequence comes from Hipposideros armiger, assembly GCF_001890085.2. Lineage (NCBI taxonomy): Eukaryota > Metazoa > Chordata > Mammalia > Chiroptera > Hipposideridae > Hipposideros > Hipposideros armiger. Next base: position 1,392,245 of record NW_017731818.1, on the reverse strand, counting down.
TTTTGTATGGCCCATGACCCAAGAATGGCTTTTATACTTTCAAGTGTTTTAAAAAACATCAAATAAAAAAATCATATTTTTGTGACCTGTAAAAAGTGTATATATGAAATTTAAACCTCAGTGTCCATATATAAAGTTATAATGGAATGCACCACATCCATGCATTTATACATTGTCTAATTCTATGTTCACGTATGGCCCTCAAAGCTGAACATATTTAATATCTGACCCGTTCCAAAAAATGTTTGCCATTCCTTGCTTGAAACCAATGCCCACAGAGTATGTGGTCTTAGTGTGGTATCTTCCTGAAACTGGGGGTTCTTAAGACTTTGATTAAATTTATCTTTAAGTCCTAGCTTTAAGTCTCTCTCTCTCTTTCCCCTTAGAGACCTATCCTTTTCCCCAGATAATCAGAAACCCCCAACGTGCAGAAGACGATAGCCTGGACCTGACTAATGGTCACAGGGTCTGGACCGCTGCAGGCTGAAGATAACATCTTGACCTAAGTTAGGTTTTATCTCCTGAGCCCTAAGATGGAATGAACCCCTGGCTACTTTCCCATGAGACTGGACAGAGGGACTCTAGAAAAGACCTCATATTTATCCTCAAGATCTGAAGAAATTATTCATTACCCTTCCCTCACCTCTGACCAATCAACTCCTAATACAACCCTGACCCCCTAACCCACGGTGTCTTGTGATTTTGCCCTATATAATCTGTCACCTACATGCCATGGGGGAGCCAGGTCTTAAGAGCACTAGCTCACCTGTGTCTCCTGGCTTGTTGCCATTTCCCTAAATAAACATCTACTTTTCTCTGCTGCAAATCCCTGTTCTTGTCTCCTTTGGATTTGATGCACGCAGGCAGATGAACCCCTTCCCTTGAGTTGGGTAGCATTCCCTGCTTGCCCATCATGTCCCTGGGGCTGCTCTATTCCCACTGCTTGGTTTCTTTTTATTTCATGAACCCTGTGCCTCAGACCTGGGTCCCAGAACAGGCTTCATCCGTTGCTAGCTGTGTGCAATTGTGTTAGTTGCTTGTTTTCTTGTTTCTGGTTAGTGTCCTCCATGGGAACGTAAACTCCTTGAAGGCAGAGAGTTTGTGTAACTGTTCAGTTCTGATCCCTACTGCCTTGAATGGTCCCTGGCATACAGCAGGTGCTCAGTAAATACTTGTTGAATAAATGTGCCTTGGGCAGTTGACTCAACTTTTGTCGGTTTCATCATCTCAACATATATGGACAATAACATTTACCTTGCAGAGTATGTGTGAAGACACCCTAAGAAAATGTGTGAGGACCCCAAACCCAGTGCTTGCGATGATGCCTGATGGAAAAAATACGGTTCCTACAGCAGAGGTGACCTAGAGTTTAACTTGCCATATTTTATTTATTTAAGTGAACTAGGGCAAGCCAGTTACCCTCGCTGAGGCTCTGTTTCTTTCCTGTAAAATGAGAATAATCCCACTTCTTTCGCAGAATTGTTATGGGGTATAAATGAGATAATGTGCCTGGGAGGACTCAAGAAACTGTAAACCTGGTAATGACACCTGCTATTTCCCCAACTTGCTCGGTGATTCCATTCAATTGCCCCAAACTCCACCCTGCTGGCCTGATATGGTGATGTGCTTGATAAACTGCTCCTGAAGGACTGGCACCATCTTGGCTGCTTGATGCTACTTAAATAAAGCCAAGGAAATGCAGGGCCTCTTCTAATTCTCCTGAGTGAGAAAGGCATAACTCATCACACTTTTTTTTTTTTGTAACGGGCATCTAAATATCAGGCAAGATCACTTAAATACACTACACCAGGCTCTTAACATTTTCTCTGACTTATCTTTAGTGGCTTTTACAAGGGGGTAAAATGCCCATTAATTAAATTCAGAGATATCAGAATTGCTAAGGGGATTGTTCTAGACATTAGTATTATGAACAAGAAGTAATATAACCTTTGCAAAGATATTATTAAAGTGATTTAGATTATTAAAAATATGGTAAGCAAATAACGACAGGGACTCCAGTTGAGAAAAATAATGGTCCCATCTCTTTCTGAAGAGGAATCACAAATGCAGGTATTTAAAGTGTAATTTTTAAAAATGTCAAAAGCAATATGGTTGATGATGGCTAGAAGTGACAATGGTTTGTATGACAGACAGCTATCCTAAAATAAAGGGTCAAATTTGGTGTTGGGTTAGAGTTAAGGGATGCTCTTAACTACTGATGATTTTTATTTTCTTTTGAGCAAAATCTCTTTTCAAGGACATTCCTTAAACATGGCCAACATCAACTAAGTCTTATGTATCATGAATAATTTAATATCCAGATAATAAAGCATTTTGTTAGCTAGTGAAGACATAATGGATAAATTGAGGTGAGCAAGGCTAAGTAATGAGCAAGGGAGAAGCAGAAAGGGTAAAACCTTGTGTAATGTTCCCTTTTGAAGAGAAAAGGAGAGGCTTAGTAAAGAGGAAGAGAAATAATGGGATGACTCTGAGAAATTTTATAGCAATAAAGTCTATTGAGTTGGCAATTATCCTGCATTTAGAAAATTAATTTTTGAGTTATTTAAAATGGAATAAAGCACTAAAAATTTTCTGTAGGGGACAACTCGGTAGGAAGATGGCTAAGACTTAGAAGACTTAATGTCTTCCATATGTAACTTCTTTTTGTCTCATTAATTCAAGCACATAAGCATCTTTTGCTTCAGTGACCAAATTACAGAATCACTGGCAACTCCACATCTTATGTCCAAGAAATCTTTTCCTGAAAACTCTCTCTGCAAGAGTACTTACTTAAAAGAAAAGAAAAGAAACAAACAAAAAACTTGCCTTAATATGCATCTTGAAACCATTTAGACAAAACTCAAATGTAGTTTCATGTCAATATTCACTTAGTAGCCTTTCAAATCACTTCTGATGCTTTTGTGATATTTAATAAAATAGCAAGTATACTAATGCACTAGCATTTTACTATTTTTGTCAATATTTCAGATACAAATGTCAATAGTCTCTGTATGTGTATGATGGGATACAGAGAGAACAAATACAGTTGAATCCATGGCACACGAGAGATATTATCTTACTCCTTTAAATATGGCCTCAACTAACTTTCCAATAACCTCTTAGGTAAGGTTGCTTCCCATTCTATATAAGAAGAACCTGAGACTCAAGAAATAAGGTGTTAAAGTTCATGGATGATAAAACAAGGATTCCAGCTCAGCCTTGTCTGAGAAATCTTTAGAACATTCTTCTTTTGGTGGTTGGGGTGGTGGGAGGGGGCAGGAGTTTGGGGCAGAGACATAAATGCTGTTGGGGAAATGAAAAAGTGAAAACATTACTTTGTTGCTTTATTATTATTAATTATTATTATTATTTATTATAAATAATCCATTATTATGAATGGATCAACTGGCAGTTGAAACTCAATTTTAGCTTTGGCATGGCTGAATACAATCCACTAAAACAATTCCTTAAGGCCAGTTATGATTTTAGTAGTATCCTAAGTTTTGTGGATTGGAGCTCTCTGCCCAAAGGACTATAAACAGCTTTGCAGATTGGGCAAGAATGATACAAGCTACAAGGTGCACATTGCTCTTGAAGAAAAATGATGGTATAATCTTCTACAATCATTTTTCGCTCTAGAACTCGTAAAGACTTCTAGTTACTAGTTACTAGTACTGGTAAGGGCTTTCTTACTTGTGTCCTGAAAGTTGACGTCATTGCCATTGTATGCATTTTTTAGTTTGTTGGTCATTACACGGAGAGCCATGATCTGCTGCCTGATGAAAGTGTCGGGCCGAGTGATGTCCACATCCACCTCCGGGTTGTTGATCTGGTTGGTCAGCCCATCATTCATAATTTCAGGCAAGTATCTGAAGGGCACAGAGAGAGAGAACAGACAAGGGTGAGGCAGGAGGGACCTCAGAACCAGATACTGCCATGCTGTTTCCAACAGTGAGCCAAAATGTTGGCAAAAACTGGGCTCAGTTCCTGGAAAAAAGGCCAAAGTAAAAGCATGAAATAAATTTTCTTGGGGACGATATGGCCACAGTGGCCTCAGAGTGGTTTTTGAAAAAGCACTGAATTCTTAGGTAGGCTTGCCTACAAATGAATGCACAATTGGGGACTTACAGAAATTATTACTTAAAATTAACTATTTCTCCCTCCACCCCAAATGTTAAATATTTGAGTCAAGGACTTGATAGCTTCCTCAGCTCTCTTGTTACTTTTGCTAGTCAGAGCTAAACTTGCAAATTCCAGGTGATCTTACAAAGTTCTCTTGTATAAGGATGCTCGTTCTCACCTGAGGAGGCCTTACCTCAGATTTTAATCAGAAGAAACTTGCGGATATAAAAAAACATCTTTGGAAAGTTCGAGGAGTCACCAGTGATTACTGAAACATTTGAGGTGTCCATTAGCATTTTTATTTTGTATTAAAATCTTGGGTCTAATTCAATATTGTGTAAAACAAAGGGTAAAATCTAATGGTTCCTTGATTTTCTTAGTTGCACTAAAATGGCAAATTTATATTATTTCTTTTCCTTGTACTAAAATGTCAAAATTGTCAGTCTTCCCATGTCAATTGCCTAAGCTGTCTAGGTGCATTTCTACCAGGGGAGACTAATGATCTCAGAAAAGTGCTTGGAGCCCTCTCTGACTTCTCACGCTCCTGACCTGTCAGTTTTTTGTCCTCCTACTCTTCTTCTCAAAGCTTCTCCCACCTGCTTCTCTTCTCCCATTTCCTGCGTCCCTACAGCAGCCTCAACCTGACTTCCCTATCCTCTCTTTCCTTTCTAGTGCATTCTGCACATGCTGTCTGATTAATCTGCATAAAATAGTAGCTGATGTCCATTGAGAACTTACTAAAGCCAGGCATTGTGCCAAGTACTTTATATGTATTTTAGAATTCAGTTTCCCAGAGAATCTACAAGGTAGTACTATTTTATCCTGATTTTGTAAAGTAGAAAAATGAGGCTTAGTGAGGAAAAGTAACTGTGTAAAGTCACAGAGCTAACAGAAGGCAAAACCCTGACGAAAGCGTGGCCAGTCTAACTTCAGAGCCATGTGCCCAGGTACTGCACCATACTGCCTAGTCAATCATAAGCTACGATTCACACTTTACCGTTCGCATCAGCAATCGAAGCCCATATCCATCTTGTCTCTACTTTTTTATGCTGCAACACTTCCTTCAAGGGACCTTTCTTCCCTTATGGGATCTATTTCCTGTATTCATCTTATGCTTGCCTGTCCCTGTATGCGTTTTATGATCGCCTACAATACACTTTCTCATTTAAGTCCCAAATATCCTTGAAGACCCAGGTCGATCCTCACTTCCTCCTTAAGATATTTTCCAGCTGTTAGGGATCTGCCCATCCTTTTGCAGGCTGCCAGGTTTGGCTGGGCATTTTGTGCACTGCCTAAAGTCACCTGCCAAGGGAATGAATAGGGGCTGAAATCCAGCCTGAATTTTGTGCCCATGAAGCTATGCACCTGCAGGGCACCATTCACGAAAAGGGGCACTTTTTCTTTTCTTTTTTTGGAATCCTTTTGTTGTAGAAAATTTCAATATATACCAAAAGAGAAACAATAGTATAATGGACCTCATGCCTCCATCTGAGTGCCTTTTTTCTAATTCCTACAAATGTTCTATATTTGTTTGTGTCCTGGTAAGAAACAGGGGTAATAAAGAGAGTTTCAAGAAGAAACTATTTACAAAAGTGTGGACTAAGTTAAAGGAAATCAGCATAGGGTGGAAAAATCACAGACAGGGGCCAAATGACCCAGCAACTGCCAAACCAAGGCCCACCATCAGGGAAGGAGCTGAGAGAATGATACCCTGACCTCTCTAGTCCCTCCTTCTGGCCTCCGGCTGCTGCCTCCCATTGGCTGAAAACAAGTGGAAGCCAGCAAGCAAGGGGACTCAGGTGATCCAGTTGGTAGAGGTTCTCTTTTAGGGCACAGACCAAGGTGGAAGGATGAAGAGTGGATCTCAAGGGGACTCAGGACATCCAGCACAGGAGGCTGCTAGCAGCCCTGCCTAATTGCTATTATTATCATTCTTTTACTGCCTCTACTATTGTTGCTTGAAAGCTGGAAAAAACTTCCTTTCTCCTATTTTGTTCTTCCTGTTTATATGTTCTTGTACAGTATACTTGTGCTTAAAATTCCTCCCTTTCCTGCAGGTAATTTCCCAAGTTTCATAAACCAAAGGCTCCACCCATCAGTCTCCAAAAGAAGAAATAGAAACACACAGAGACACTTATATTTAAGTCATTTTTTTTTCAGGTATTGAAATCTTATGCTTGATGTATTTGTATATAAGTTGGTTTACCTACTTTTAAATTTGAGTTCCCCCAAATAAGCTCCAGATCTTCATTCATACCTTGAACAAAATTGACTTCACAATGGTCACTACATAATGAATAATAAAACACAGAGAGTGCATTGCAAATTCTTTTCCATAAAGCTTCCCAGTACCTACTGCTTTTAAAAAAATGTCCTAATTAAAATTTTAAAAAAGTTATGGAACTATATCGCTCTATTTTTTCAGTAATGCAGAACTTCTATGCTAGTATATCTGGTATAGTCATAAATTCTTGTTAGAGTCTGAGATTGTCTTCTGATACAGCTTCTAAAATGTGACATTGGATTGACCATTACTGACATTCCATTATGTGTGCTCGGCTCCATGAGCTCTAGCTAATTATTAAAGCTCGCTGGAATAAATCGCAGCAAGCGCAGGCCAGCCTTTGCTGGCACTGGAGTTGAGAGGAGCTGAAAGGTGACCGTCAGTTCTGGTGTTGGCTCTGGACATTTAGGACAATGATTCCTGCAGCTGGACCTGTGCTGAGTCAGAGGAGAGCTTTGTTTCGTTCAGATAGTGTGTGCACTGCATGGCTGGCAGAGACTCATTTATCAGGAGCTGACTGCGATAGCTTACATTGGGAATGATACCCCTGGGAGTGTGAGTATCGAGGAACAATAAGAGACTGCCAAATACACCCAGCCTCTCACTGTGCCTATTGATGCTCAGCCACTTACAATAAAAACAAGGAACAATGCACCTGTGTCCTCAAGAACCTTTTCTCCTTTCAGTGTATTCAAAGGGTAACTTTAGAGACAATGTGGAAACTTAAACTGAAAAACACAGTTGAAAAAGAAAATGGCCATTTTGTCACTCCAGAGTGTATCCTGAGGACAAATCTATGGATGTCCAGAGCATACTCTGAAGGATCTATGGAAGCCCAGGTCAGCACCAGGACCCATGAAACCAATTACTTGATACCTGTCATGTTTGATCTCTTTTCATAACAATCATATACCACAAGAATGGATGCGTTTTTGAGCCCATCTTATTCTTACATTATTAGATTTTGCACCAGCTCTTTGGCATGACAGCATTCTATTTCTACACCCACACAGCTCTGGGAGATATGGAAAAGAAGGGGAATCTTGTTACAGATAGCTCAGGTTCTGAGGATGGCTCCCCATTTATCTGGGGCAGGGAGAACCCAGAAATGAGGACAAACAGGGGTGTCATCGTTTGTCACTGCTTCATGCTGTGATGTGGCAGGTGGGTGGCATCCATGAACAGTCAAGCATGGCTTCTCCATTTTGGTTACTTTTTCTTTTGCAAGAGCGTGTATAAGAACTAAATCTTTGGCAGTTGTGCAGAACTTTTTTTCGCATCTGCTATGGTCTGAATTTTTGTGTTCCTCCCGCATTCATATGTTGAACGCCCAATGTTCAAGATGATGATATTATGAGGTGAGGACTATGGGTGGTGATTAGGTCATGAAGATGGAGCCTTTATGATTGGAAATAGTGTCCTTATAAAAGAGTTTCCAGAGAGCTAGTTTTGCCCCTTCCACCACATGAAGACACAGTGAGAAGTGTGTGACTCAGAAGGCGGTCCTCAACTGACCATGCTGATCTTGAACTTCCAGCTTCCTAAACAGTGAGAAATAAATTTCTGTTGTTTATAAGCTACTCAGTCTGTGGTATTTTCGTATGGAAGTTAAAACAGACTAAGACATCTAATTTCATATTGTTGACGTAGGATTTCTTGATCATATTGAAACATTATAGTTGATTATAGTGGAAGAGTCCCATGGGACTATAGAGGACAGATACAATCAACCTTGTGGGTGGCTGCAGGCTCCATGCTGGGATCCTCCCTGACAGAGTTGACAGCCTTTGTCACCTGAGAGACATTAAACCTGAGAGACAAAGACCTGTCCCCGCAGAAGTTTCCCACTGGCCAGCCACAGTTCCTGTCACTGCCACCATTCAAAATCACCCCTTTCAGTTGAGCCGATGCTTCCAGAAAGATCCTGTTGATATCTCAATGTGCTTGCTGGGAGGAGAGACTTGTTAACGTATTAGTATTTCTCATCATCCAGTTAATGTTGGTAGTTGTTCTGATGGAAGGAGCTGCCTACGGAGGGAAAGGGACATACAACTCTAAAGGTTTAATGGGGTTTGAAAGCTGGTAAAGTCTGAGATGTGAGGCACTTATAAGGAGAGTTAGCTTGGTGGTGCCCAGGGGAGTTGACAAAAATCCAAGTGGAAGCTGGATCAGGAATGGGGAGAAATGGGGTCCCTAGCTGCTGGGTTGGGGTATTTTTTGGAGCCTGACACTTCCTTTGCTCCTGCCTCAGGGCACACTTAGAAAAAGACTTTGAAAGCAGTTTCAATCTTGTTTGTTGCCACAAATGAGCCCCATTCAATACATGTCTCGGTAGCAATTTCTGATTTTAAGGTACATATTCATTCAGATTCAGTGGGTTTAAGGGTTTTACTAACTTAAGTAGATAGAATACTAATACAGATCCAAAATCTGTTATCTGCAGTTCCAAAATTCAAAAATCTCCAAAGTTTTTTCCTGCAATCAACTTGTTTCCAAAACTTGATCTGATCTGAAATGAGGCTAATTATAGTACTCATTTACCCCACTTAGTGTAAATCGTCATACATTGTGCTGCAGACATTTAACATGTTTGATTGTGATTGCAGTCTCAGACTCCATTGGGAACACTTTCTAAAATCTAAAAAGTTCTGAATTCTGAAACACAGGTGGTCCCAAGGATCTCTATTAGGGATTCTGAAACTATGGTATCCATAACCTCTTTCAAAAGCTTTCTTAAAATATACGTTTTTAAACTTCACATCCAATACAATGGTCCAACAATTTCACTTCTGGAATTTTGATTCCAAAAGAATTGAAAGCAAGCACTCAAACTGATAGATAGTTGCACACCCATGTTCACAGCAGCGTTATTCACAACAGCCAAAAGGCGGAAGCAACTCTAATATCCATCAATAGATGAATACATAAAGGAAAGGTGGTATATACATATGATACATTCAGCCATAGAAGGAAGGACATTCTGACACATGCTACAGCATGGGTGAAACAAAGACATTGTGCTAATAAGCCAGTCACAAAAGGACAAATATTGTACAACTCCACTTATCTGCGGTACCTGGAATAGTCAAACTCATAGAGACAGAAAGTCGACTGTTGGTTGCCAGGGGCTGGGGGATGGAGGACTGAGGAATTAGTGTCTAATGGGTGCAGAGTTTCAGTTCAGGAAGCTGAAAAATGGATGGATGGTGGTCATAGTGTACAACAAGTGAATGTATTTTACGCTACTGAACTACACTTCAAAACGGTAAAAATGGTAAATTTTGTTATGTATATTTTACCTCAATTAAAAAAAATCTGGGGCCGGCCAAGTGGCGCGATGGTTAAGAGCTGGCTTGGGATGCCAGAGGGCCCCGGTTCGGATCCCACATATGAGGGCCAGTGACACTGCCCTCTACAGCTAAGATGCTGAACAACAGCTCGACCTGGAGCTGGGCTGCCATGAGTCGCCAGAGACGGCGTGGGCTGCAGCCCCTGTGGCAGTGGGCTGCCTTGGGCTACCGTGTGTAGCTAGCAGCCAGCGTGAGCAGCCGTCCAGAAGCTGGCAACGGATCTGCCTCACCCGGGAAGAGTGCAATGATGGTGCCAACTTGGGCCAGTGAAGCAATGTCCACAACTAGACTGAAGAACAAAAGGACAGCAACTTGTCTGTTTCCCTTCCCCCAATTCCCCAGCGCTGTTCCCATCTCCCAATTCCCCAATAAAAATCTTAAAAAAAAAATCTGCTTTAAGTATAACCTTTCATAACTTCTTGATATAGATTATTTTTCCCTTTCCATTTTTCCTGACTAGGAAGTGGAATTACTTAAAGCATGCTGCGATTTTATGCTTTAAGTGAATTTATAAATTCTTGAAGACCCTTAAGCTAGAGCTGTCTGTGATATTAGGTATTTCAAAGAGATGTGATGCTGAGATAAGGTCAAAGGCACAGAGACTGACTGAGGACACCTGAGGTCTCTCTGGGAACCAGCAGTGTGATCGTGGGCGAGTCACTTAGCCACTTTATAGAATTATTTTTATATTTACATGCATAACATCTTTGTTTCATAAGCTGCCATATTAAATGAAAGTATATGAAACTGCTCGAAAACGACAACACACTTTGCAATTATAATGCATTCTTATGAAAATGAAGTTGTTAACATGGCTCCCTCAAATGCCAAACGTGTTTCTTAGGACTGGCTGACAGCAGCAGAATTTGGAGTTTTAAAGCATGAATTCATGTACAGAGGAATGATTTCTTGTGGCTGTCCTCCAGCTGGAGGCTGTGTGGCAGGAAATGGTGTGGGAACGCTTAGAGAACATACAGCTCATTGGTTTCAGCAGTGAGCAGAAGCTAAATTCTTTGACTTGGCCTCTTAACTCATTGGCAGGAGCTCCCCAAACCCATCTTTTCTTGGGAGGACTGGAGTCAGCAAACTGCCGTGCAGATAGGAAAGAAGGCCAGGAGCCAGGTTTCAGGGCTGCGAGCTGTCGACAGCAGCACGCTTCTTTCCTCCTCTTTGTAGCTACATTTTTCACCACTTGCAGGAGGTGCATGCAAGCATCCCTCTTCCCCAGGGCAGTCAGCCTTCCTGGGGTCTTCTCTCCCGAGTGTGCCACAGGAGGGAAGTGTGAGTTCAGGAATGGCAGTTTTGACGGTTGCCAGTTCTCTTCCCAGACAGATTTCCCACCTTCCCAAGGTATTTCCTGGCTGGGTATACATCGAGTATTTTACAATTCTTTAAAATGCAGCTAGGATGCTTTGGGACATATTTCACAATCAGATTAAAACAATATTGTCCTGCCAGATCTGCCAAGTCACTATCTTTGACAGATTTCTCATCACCATGCATCATTTCGTCCATCTTCCATCTGCTCAAACTTACCCAGTCATGACTTGCTATTTTCTTTGCTTAGTCAATCCACTCAGTGGCTGGTTGAGAGTGACTAAGCTATTTTCTATATTTTTATACTTCTCCTGTTTCTTACAATTTACTGTATTTACCTCCTGGCCTCAGGTAGGATTTCCTTGCGGACACAGTTATTTCTGTGAGGATCTGGTGCCTTAAGAGAAAGCAGAAGCTCCCTGTAAAAGCTATTTCCGACATATCCAATTAATCCTTGTCCCTCATCCAGCATCTTGAGCACCTCCTCCCAGCAGGCATTTTAAAGAAAGGACACAGTGACAGCTAAACACTGGCTTAAAAGGAACAGAAGTGGAAAGCTGTTTTGCCAATTTTATGGGGGCGAGGAAGGAGTCTGAAAATAACTGACTCAAGAAACCTAAAGACGCTGAAATATGTATGTTCTATCCTGAAATCCATGTGCTATTGGGATGTGCCTCTCAGATTGGCTTTTTATTTGCCTTCTTCCTGCCCCACCCCACCGTCTCCCATACTCCCCTTTCCTTTTTAACTCCTATGAGCTTAGCAAAAGGATTTCCGTGAAGAGAAAAAACTCCTTCAGGAAGATATATATGATGTAATTTGACATGGTTATGTCCTCAAAAAGCAACAACCTGCCTCTATAGCAGCAAAAAGGAGGAGCCTACATGAACACACCAGGGCTTTCTTTTTAATTCTGCTGATGCTTGACAAGGTTCTGACCTGGATATGCTAACCATATACAAGTTTTATTTCCTTCTGAGCCTATGGTTTCCTGCCTCCCATCTAATCAATCTTCTCTCGCTTTTGTATGGACAGCTCATTCCAGCCACGGCTGCCCAAAATGCCCTTCTCAGGCACGACGGATGGCTGCAAATGTTCTCCCAGGTCTCCAGGTTCGCCCCGGGAACTTTAGGAAGCCTAGATTTGTAACCTGCAGCATAACTCCTTAATTTTATTTTTCTCTTTGGCCTTCTAGATGATTATCGATTTTCCACACTGACCAGCTTCCTTTCAATTCCTATTTGTCTGAGTTGAGTCAGAGTGTTGCTGTGGTTTCTCCTGTTTCATCCTAAAAAAGTTGCTTAGCTATGTGGGAAATGGGGGGAGTGTAAGTTACACGTGCAAACTCACTTTCTGGCTGGTCACTGAAGATGCATCCTGAGCTGCCTTTCTTGGGTGAAAATCACTGCTATGAATTCTGAGGAAAATACTTTTATCGGCTATTCTGGTAACGTAGGATGTGGTTCTTTGTCCTAATTACAATGGACTGAATGTTTGTGTCCCCCCAAGGTCTACATGTTGAATCCCTACCCCCCAATGTGATGATATTTGGAGGTGGGGCCTATGGGAAGTCACTGGGTTTAGATAAGGTTATGAGGGTAAAGCCCCCATGATAGGATTAATGTTCTTATATGAAAAAGAAGAGATCAGAGCACCCTCCCCCCCAGCTCCCCACCAGGTAAGGGCGCAGCAAGAAAGTGGCTGTCCGCAAGCCAGAAAGAGTGATCTCCCCAGAAACCAATGCTGCTGGCACCCTGATTTTGGATTTTTTGTCTCCAGACTGTGAGAAATATCTGTTTTAGCTTCCCAGTCTATAGTATTTTTGTTATAGCATCAATGAGCTGACTAAGCCACTAATTGAATCAAGTACTAACCAGGGATTCCAAATATCCTTCCATGGCCCACAAGGGCATCCATTTGTGACCAGAGGTTTGGGTGGACAAAAGAGGCTTGTCTTGCAATTGTGAAGGCTGTGCTGTATTTCCAATTTAAACGAGAGCTTGATGCATGGGTGAAGCCTAAGCAATTCATTGTCAGATGACTTCAACCTGGCCAGTGCTTCAACTCTCCTTAGTGGGTGACATTACAACTAAACCACATGACCTCCCTGGGTCAATCGCTATTGTTGTTTTTAACATGAGGGAAGCTCTGTTAAAAAGAACGTCAAAGGTATCCATGAAGACAAAGAGAAAATGACAAATCGTAATATGCTCCCTGAATGAAAAGGGGGAATATCTTACATGTTAATAGGAGCTTAAAGTAGGACTGCCAGATAAAATAGGGACTACCAGCTGAACCTGAATTTTAGATAAACAATAAATCCTTTTTTTGTAAGATAAGTGTGCTCCATTTGGTGTCTGGTGTTTCATGTGCTAACTCTGGAAAGTTCTGCCTTAGAGCCTTGCTATTCAAAGTGTGGTCCTTGACCAGCAACAGCTGCATTCCTGGAAGCTTGATAGACTCTTGGGCCCCACCCCAGACTTATTGCATCAGAATATGCATTTTTAACAAGGTGCTCAAGAAGTTAGCCTGCATGTTAGCATTTGATAAGCACTGTTTTAGAATTTACGACCTATTTTCATTGACTTTATTTCCTTGGTTTTCAAATTGTCCCAAGAAGTTGAAAAGGAAAAGGGGAAGCAAGGAAAGGGTCCTCTGGGTGACCTGGTGCTGTCAGAATGGAGATTGAAATGTAGACAGGGTCATGGCACGTCGCAGTTTCCTCCCATCGCAGGGCAGTCTCCTCCTTGTGCTCCATCTCCTGTTTCCACACCTATTTAGCTATTACAGCAGAGTGAGATCAGCCAGGAATGGGTGAGGGTGGGGGCAGAGGGACAAATGTGGGTTCATGTTTTAGGGAGCCACAGCTCACACACCCTTGACCATGATCTCTACACAGCAGGTTTTACCCTGTGGCCGCCATAGCAGCCAATCTGTTCTCTGTGTTTCAAGTCATTAATTTCAACAGGTACCATTCATTTAATAACAGTTATTTGGGAAAATAAAATAATTGTTGGGGTAAATGGACATATATATTATAATAGTCATTTTGATTTCAGAAATGTTCAAATGTAAAATAGGTATGTTTCTGAATCAAGGAAGTATGATCAAGAGTCATGGAGTAGCATTCAGAAAATAATCAGGAGAAATATGATGAAGATAAGACTAATGAGATACTTAGATTGATAACTGGGTTGCAGGAGTGGATGTGAACCTAAGAGTGTAGTGAAGGAGGCATCTGCTGGATAAAACATAAAGAGAGGAAGACATGTCTCATCCCACAGGCTTGAGTGTAAAAACTCCAGACTGTGAAGCTCTCTATCAATGCTAACGAGCATCTCTGTTCCATATCCATTCACGCCTGTTGATAGATTAAAAACAAAGTTCTGATTTATTTATTTCACATGGATGATAGGAATAACCTTTCTGTCTTTTTTTTCCCCCTAAACATTCCTAACCATTTAAGATAGGCCTAGCATCTGAAAATGCATACTTCGAAAGTAGGAAAGAAATAAGTTATTATCTGCATTACCAATGGGATTTTTCAACTTACAAAATAGTTCAGTGAAATTTCTTTAAATGAAAAACTTCTCTAGGTGCTTATAGATCAATTAATATTTGAATGAGAAGAAACTTTCAATTAAATTTAATTCAACAAGTGTTTATTTTCTATCTACATATTATGCTATTAAATATAAAGGTACAGTATTAACATTCCATTCCAGGGGATGAATAAAAAAAAAAAAGAACTAAAGAAGCCATGAAATTTTAATTTTTCAGTGGGAATATAATTTGAGTCACAAATATTTGACAGCTTCATCTTTTTAATAATACCGTGGGTTAAATTCTGGAATGATCCTGCAAATTACTTTGTTGCATTAAATTTGATGATTTCCCCTCACCTGCATAAAATCCTCCAATGGCTTCCCATGGACTTCAGGATAACATTCAAATCTGGTCCCTGAGTACTGACTGATCCAGGTGCTTCTCCACCTATGTGATCCTTTCCCAAACCTACGGTCCAGCAGTATGGTACGTGGAATTCCAAAATCCACTATCTTCTCTCCAGCCACTGCAGCTTTTCATGTGTTGACAGGCAACATTGCTGTGTTATAGCACTTAATTCACAGAGCCTTGCACAACGTCTGGACAGGAGTGCTTAAAAATATTGCTGATGGGCTGACAGACTGAGTGAACAAATGCAGATCCACTAAATCGTTTTACAGAGAACTAAGGATCTGTTTCGTTTGTTCTCCTGACTTGGGGAGGGCAGTATTTAGCTGCCATTTGTTTTACAGGTAGGCTACTGAGTGAAAAGAATATTGGACTAGGATTTGGGGGATTTCAGCTTTCACCCTTGTTAGTTGGGTAACCTGGGACTAATTGTTTACCCTGTTTGCACTCCTGATTTGTACACTGAGGAATTTGTCTGAACCAACCCAGTCACCTCTAGCTTTAACTTCAATGGTCTTTATCTTCCCCATTTATTTTCTGGATGGAGTGTGGTCCCCTCCCCTATTCCTGCCTGCAACAATTCTTTGTATTTCCTTTTGTAAGAAATTGCATGTACGCCAATATCCAGCAACCTGTGTAAGCATCTATGGGAATGTAGTTCAAAACACAGCCTTCATACACACCTGAAGCTAATAAAAAAACCAAAAACAAACAAATAAACAAGCAACAACAACAACAACAACAAAAACACAGCTTTCATTTTAGTCAAGCCTGAAAGGTAAACACAGATGGGCAACAGAGCAGCTCAAAAAACCAACCACTTTATTCATTAGGCCATCTGGTCACCCTTTGCAGTGTCTTTCTGTACAGTCATTAGGAAAGGACACATTAGAAGCTGTTAAATCACAGCTGAATTCGCTGGCCAAAGGTCTCCTTTCTAAAAGGCCAGACAGTGGTAAACTGTTAATACAAGGCGTTTTTGAGGGGAATGTTGCTGATATCGTGAATATCTTTCTCTCTCATGATCTAAGATGTGGATATTTTGGGGCAACTTAAAATATTACAGCTTTTTCTATAGCTGTCTCATTTTCACCTTGCTAAGCTTTCCCTAGCATGGCAAATAATATCATTACCAATGGATGCTAAGAAATGCAACTCAGCAGTGTAAGAAATAACACCTAATGAGCACCTCACATGCACCCCTGCTTACCTTCTGCAGTTTCTTCTGAACTTAACATCCAGGTATCTTTTTGTCTTTTGATCACAGCTTCTTTATATGCTTGGAACCAGCCAATAAGGCCCCAGAACCAAGCTCCCCTCCCCTTAGCTTCTCCACCTGCTGGTCAATCCCCAAAAGATTCCTTGAGGCCAATTTACCAGCTGCTCTACCCACCAGCATCCCCACTGGGGAAGGTTCTGGCAGACTCCTCTCCTGGTGTTCTGTCCGGCTTGCCAACTCCCCGCCAGTTTCCCCATCCAACTTCTCCACCCTATGAAAACTCAGGCCAAGCCCATTTAGGGGCTGAATCAAAAAATTAAGAAATTCCGTATCAAGTGGCAGTAGCACTGGGCAGCAGAGTGGCAGGATGAAAACAGAACCATCTCTCATCAGGAAATTCCAATGGGATTTTCCAGCACAGCACAGATGAGACCGCTTTCCCAGTTGTCCCTCAGTCACTTTGTTTTTCCCTTACCCTTCCAGTGAGCACTTCAAAACATTTTTTTCTCCAAAAGTAAAAAAAATTGCAGTTGAATTTTTTACTTCCTGTTTAACTTGTGATGGAAAGAAAACAGTAAGCCTTGCAAATTGAACTCCCAATAAAAATAGCTCAGCTATCTTAAAGTCATTAAGTGAACATAAAAGGCTCTTTGTGATCTCAGGATATCAGTAACCTGGCATCTGTCACCATCCCTTCATCCTTATCCTGAGGAGAGGCATCCAGAACAAGGATTCCACGCTTAATGGCACCTTGAGAGTAAGTGCTCCCAGGTGCCCATCAAACCTGTCATTCTGAACAGCTGTCGCTAAGTGACGACTTGTCCCTCCACCCTCCATTGCTTTTTGCATAAACAGGACTGCAGAGTTGTGCCAGGAGAGCCTTCCAGGGCTAGATGTGCAAAGCCCTGACCATGCGAACAGCAAGTCGCCCCTCACCTGGCTTTGCTGTGTCCGTTCCAGCATTCCTCTTCATTGGATGTGCCCGCTGTCACGCTCTCATCCTTACAGATGGTGTAGGGCAACGCTGACCAGACCTTTTTAGAGAGCTTCAGTTTCTCTTTTATGTCTGTGACCTGATCAAGGAAGCAAGGAAAGACAGTGAATACTCTCCTCAAGCCTTGCCCGTTTCTACAGAAGGACACAACACAGGTGAAGGAAGGTTAGAGAATCTGTGATAGGGCTAGCAAACTCTTTGTCCATTTTAAGAGAGAGACAGGATTTACTGCCTTGGAAACCTGAGCTTCCTTCTCCCTCAGTCTTCCTCTAGCTTATGGCAGAGAGCTCTCAGGTAATTGGCTGTTTGCTTCCATCTTTTGTGCCCTCCCATCCTTTGAATTGAAAACTTATGAAGCATCTCAACTGACTTCGGGTCCCTCTCTAGTTGGGAGATATAGGCGTGCCTTACTGCCAACATCCTAAATATGTTCTTTAGAATTCATTTGCCCGGACGTCAGATAAATGCATGCAAACAGTTCACCAGGAGATAAAAACACTTTTCCCAATGGTCTACTTGTTTCTGCAAGAAATAGATATTGTCACTAATTCAGCTGCTGGTAACCTCTGCTCTTGACTAATTGACAGACCCATGTGGCACCCACACGGATGGTGAGTAGCAACCCAAATCCATTTAAAAATCTCTAGTGCCAGAGAGAAAAAAAGTCTTCCCAAATACAGGTAAATGTAAAATCCACAGCCCTATGGATGGATGGCTGGGAGAAGCTCAGTAATGCCATCTTGAGTATTTTCAGGTTCAGCACTGACTGTGCTCCTGGGGAAAGGGCAGGGAGAGAGATTCAGTACCATTTTGGTTTCCTAATTAACATCTAGGTTCATGCAGTCACAACCTTGTTTTCCTGTTCTGCCTACATGAGCCCTGGGAAAGTCTATGGATCACTGAAATGCATCTGTTATAAGTTGAATTATGTCCCCCAAAATTCATATGCTGAAGTCCTAACCCTCAGTACTCAGAATGTGACCTTATATGGAAATATAGCCTTTGTAGAAGTAAGGAAGTTTGAAATGAGGTCATTAGGGTGCCCCAATCCAATATATGTTGTTCTTACAAAAACGGGGAAATTTGGACATAGAGCTATAAATAAAGGGAGACAATGTGAAGAGACATAGGAAGGAGACATTCACCTACAAGCCAAGGAAAGAGGCCTGGAAAAGATCCCCTTCTCACCATCCTCAGGAGGAAGCAGCCCTGCTGACACCTTGATTTTGGACTTCTAACTTCCAGAACTGTGAGCCAATAAACTCCTGTGGTTTAAGCCACCCAGTCTGCAGTACTTTGTTACATTCCTAGCAAGCCTATACAGCACCCAAGAAGGAAGAACCACTGAGATTTAATGGCATTATTGTACATTTGAGATCAATAGTGTTTGGACACAAACTATTCTATGTTTACTGTGGATGGAATATAGATTTGAGAAGAAAATTCCAAAGATATTTTGTCAGGTTTAAGAATGAACACAAAGAAATAAAAGAACTCTGACATTTTATTTTGGCCCCAGTCATGTTTCTCAGTAGCTTCAGAATTATAGTTTTTGGTCCCTGCTTAACTGTGACTCTGATGATGACAGAGGCCTCAGTGCTGGGAAATGTCTGCTCACCCATAAATTACTGGAGAGGACCAGAATGCTGAATCGGGGAACCTGGTACATATCCTTGGATAGTGCCATGAAACTTTTGCCTTAGAGTGTGAAAAAAATCCACGAGTAATGACATTCGAAGGAGTAGCTTACACACAGGAAATGTTTAGGAGAGCTTGAAAACCTGCACTCTCCGATTTTACCCAGTCCTGTGACCTTGGTCCACAGGCTGCCCCCGGCTCCCCTTCTAGCCGTCCTGGCTGGACCAGGATGTTGACAATAAGAGCCAGTCCTTTTCTGCTCACTTCTCCAGGCACAGATTGTGTGTATGTTACTTGTTTTTATTTTTTTGTTTTAAAGATATGCACGATTTCTAGCCAGCCATTGATGGATGTATATTCTCTGTTTATTAATTATAAAAAACAACCTTCTCCCAAACACCAACTAATAATTGCTGAAAGAATGATAGTGAGAAAAACCACCATTCTGCTACCATCTTAGTAATAATTGATCTCAGCATGTATCATCAAGTGCATGCTATGGTGGGCTGAATTGTGTACCTCCCCTCCAAAAAACAAACAAAAAAAGTTTTGGAGTGCTAACCACCAGTACCTGTGAATGTGACCTTATTTGGAAGTACGGTCATTGCAGATGATCCAGTTAAAAATGGGGTCATTAGGGTGGACCCTAATTCTCTATGACTTTGCTCTTATAAAATGGGGAAATTTGGACACAAAGATAGAAAGACACAGGGAGAAGACCTTATGAACATGAAGGCAGAGATGGGGTGATGCATCTACAAGCCAAAGAACATCAAGGATTGCCAGCAAAGCACTGGAAGCTGGGGAGAGGCCTGGAGACCATTCTCCCCCACAGCCCACAGGAGGAACCAGAACTGCTGACACTTGAGTCTTAGACTTCCAGCCTCCAGACTGTGACACAATAAATTTCTGTGCTGTAAACCACCCAGTTGGTGGTACTTCGTTACAGCAGTCCTAGCAAACCAGTACAAACACAAAACTTGTTGGGTAAAAGCTTCACAGGAAATTTGCACAATCTCAAAGTACTGCCCACAGATTATATACTATTATAAAAGAAAAACTGGTCATTTTGTAGTACAGAAACTGGGCAGGCCCCCACCTTAACCCAGTGATCAAAGTAACAGGACAAATTGAGGTGATGTGACAAGGACACTTATGTAGCCAAAAATCATAATCTGAATCCAATCATGAGGACATATCAGACAAACCCAAACTGAGGGACGTTCTATAAAACAACTGGCCTGTGCTTCTCAAAATGCCAGGGTAAAAAAAAAGCCAAGGAATTCTTCCAGAGAAAAGACATGGCGTCCAAGTGCTACACATGGTTCTGGGTCAGGCGCTAGCTCAGAAAAATAATTGCCATAAAGGACACTATTGAGACAGTTGGCAAAATTTGAATACTAACTCTCTATTAGGTAATAGTATTGTATCAGTGTTAAATTTCCTGAATATGAAATACTGTGATAATATAGAAGAACGTTGTGTTCTTAGGAGATACATGCCAAAGTATGTAGAATTAAAGAGTTATAATTTCCACAACTTGCTCCAGAATGATTCACGAGTAATGAGAAATAATAATAATAATAATAATAATAATAATAATAATAATAATAAATTAACAGTTGTATAGATAGAGAAATCAAGTGTGGCATATTTTTAGTAATTAGTAAATCAGGTGGAGGTATACCATTTTTAAAAAATGCATTTTTTTGGTAAGTGAATTTTTTGCAAAGTAAAATGTCAAAAATAAACTCCCTCATATTTGGTTTGTTTGGCAGGGTGCCACTTTGGTGTCCCTACACTCCAATCTGGGCTACCCCCTCTAGGCCACTCATTCTCACTTCTCAAACATAAGCCCCAGAGAAAAGAATCAGGTGTTACATTTTCGTAACTAAACTGTCACCAGCTTCAGGACAGAAATACT
>NW_017731818.1:1308417-1371298 GCF_001890085.2 Hipposideros armiger | reverse complement strand
ATATATATATATATATATATATATATATATATGCACACAAAGAAAGAATAATATTTCATGATGTCCCACAGATATCTCCTTTTAATATTCACAAAATTTAACTGTGTATGTTGTGTTGATCATTCTTTAAGTCAAACTCAAGCTTTGTTTCTTTTGAGGTGCATCCTCTGGTCCCCAGATTCAACCTCCTGTGTCCCACAATGCTCTGCTCATGATTCTAAGTACTGATCACTCCAGACTTATAACTGGCTTACTTTTCTGATTGTCTCTTAGATCACATGTTTCTTGATGAAAGGACAAGTTACTAATTTGTATTTCTCCTCAGTGATGAGTGCAGGTCTAGTCACCAGTCATCTCAGTTTGCCTAGGTCATAGGGGATTGTAGGACACTGAATTTTCAATGCTAAAACTAGAAAGTCCTGGGTTTGCCCAAGGCAAATTGATCACACAGCTTTTTGCACACAGTAGGTGCTCCATAAATGTTGACTGAGAAAATGGACTTAATTGTCCCATTCTATTACCAGGTCATAGACAATATCACTAACACAAAATAGTTGGGGGTAACACAATGTGCGCTTTTATCTCCAAAAAGGGCCGAGGAGTTGTGCTGTTGTATCCTGCTAAGTGAGGTGTGTGTGGGTCTCTCTGATGATTCACCACAGCACATTTTATAATCAGGCTGTGTTCACCCTGGCATTTCAGGACCAGGCATTTTCATTATGCAACTGAAGGATAACAGCAAAGGAGCAGTGAGAGATGCAAATGCTGTTTTAACATTCTGCACGGAAACATGGGCCAAGTCACTTTCCCACTGGGATGGTGATGTAGACAGCTGGAAAAAACGGACACTATTAGCCACTGGAGAGGAACATGCCTTTGATTCTGAAGAACATCCGAATGACTGCAGTTTATTTTTCAACATCAAAAAAAAATTTCAGTGCTCACACTGTTTAGAAATATTTTCTCTTATTTTTACTTCTGAATA
The DNA here is from genome assembly GCF_001890085.2 of Hipposideros armiger. Lineage (NCBI taxonomy): Eukaryota > Metazoa > Chordata > Mammalia > Chiroptera > Hipposideridae > Hipposideros > Hipposideros armiger. Next base: position 1,370,313 of record NW_017731818.1, on the reverse strand, counting down.
ATATATGTGGCTGCTTTGCTGTAGATCCAGGCCTGAGTTAGTTTTTGTATTTTTTTCCTAGAGATTTAAGTGCACACAATAGCGAGATAAGCTTTATGTTAATAAGTACCCTTAGTACAAATATTTTTTTGACAATAACTGAGTCCTAATTCATTAATAATGCAAAGTTGATGGGAACAAAGACCTAGGATCAAATATGAGATTTACAACAATGTCTTTTCTCTGTTTCCCAAATAAGCTATTCTAGGACAAATTATAACTTTCTCCAATACTTGCAAATTATATTTACCATTTTTCAGTAATTTATACTCCAGCATTAAATGCAGTGATATTAGCAATATTAGTAAAACCCAAGTATTAAATATTTTTCATTTATGCTATTGAGAGGTCCTGAAAGTTAAACAACAACTTCTGTTGTGTCATAGGACTGTGACCCAAATAAATGCTGTTGTTTGGGGTCCACAAGGAAAACAGGAGCACCCTTTTATAAATTATCCAGAGTTCTAATTTCTGACAATTTCAGATACTGGCTTCAGTAGAGACACACTCTTAGTTTAAAGCTTGTCAAAGTGTTCTGAATATTTGACTCTAGGAAGACAGTGGTACCATTTTCAAACCCACTTTTATAGAATTGTAAAATTAAATAGAAGATGGAGGAAGCTGACAATGTGGAGTGATTTCTATAACAAGAGGAATTAGTAAAAAGAAAGAGCAGAAAGGACTGTACAAGTACTGTTGTCTGATAACTTCATTTAAAAAGTAATCCATGGGTTGGCCGAGTGGCGCGGTGGATAAGAGCTGGCTTGGGATGCCAGAGAGCCCCAGTTCGGATCCCACATATGAGGGCCAGTGACACTGCCCTCCACAGCTAAGATGCTAAACAACAGCTCAACCTGGAGCTGGGCTGCTGTGAGTCGCCGGCGATGGCGTAGGCTGCAGCCACTGCTGCAGTGGGTTGCCATGGGCTACCGTGTGTAGCCAGCAGCCAGCGTGAGTGGCCAGCAGCCGCTGTGAGTGGCCAGCAGCCGCCCTGAGCGGCCGTCCAGAAGCCGGTGACTGATCTGCCTCGCCTGGGAAGAGCGCAATGATGGTGCCAATTTGGGCCAGTGAAGCAATGTCCTCCACAGCTAGACTGAAGAACAAAAGGACAGCAACTTTTCTGTTCCCCTTCCCCCAATTCCCCAGCACTGTTCCCATCTCCCAATTCCCCAATTAAAAAAGAAAAAAGTAATCCTGCCCCAAATATTTAAACTGAATCTCTTCAAGATACTGACTTAATAGCTCCCAGTTTACAGATAGGAAATACTGGGGATAGAGGTACAAACTAAGTAACACCATAAATACATGAGCAAACACATCTGGTACATGAGGTATTCTGTAAGACAGCTGGCCTCGACTCTTCCAAAGAAGGGGGAAAAGAAAAGGAATGAAGACTGCTGGAAATGAAAAGAGACTCCAAAAGTATAACAAACCAAATGCTATTGATTAACTGAATCCTGGATTTGGATGTCAAAGAGTTTTGAGGGAATTGGGGAATTTTGAAAAAAATAATAGATAGTTGATGATCTTACTGAAATACTGTTAATATTCTGAAGTGTAATCATGGTATTGTGGTTGTATCTGAGACTATCCTTACTTTTAGAAGATTCATGCTGAGATATTTAGGAATAGAGTGTTATTTTGTCTTTTGCTTACTTGAAAATTGCAAAACTGACAACCATTATTGAGTCTACATGAGAGGTATATGAATGTTCATTTTATTATTATTGTTTTCTACCATTTCAGTATTTTTTTTGAAAAAGTTAAAAATAATGAAAAGTTGGGGAAAAAAATGAGTCAGTTGTCAGGGCACACAGTGTTCAAGAGCTTTGCTGGATTTAGCCTAGGGTCAGTAATTGATTCAAAGTAATTGGGACTAACTGTGAGCTCTCATTGAGCTAAGGCATTCACATTCTTTTAAAAAAATAATTTTTAAAAATATATTTATCAATTACAGTTGCCATACATTATTATATTAATTTCTGGTATATAACGTAGTGATTAGACATTTTTATACCTTATGAAGTCATCACCCTGATAAATTTAGTACCCATCTGACACCATACATAGTTATTACAATATTATTTACTCTCTGCCCTGTGTTGTACTTTACATCCCTGTGACTATCTTCATAACTGGCATTTTGTACTTCTTAATCCCTTCACTCGTTTCATCTACCTCCTCATCCTCCTCCCATTTGTGATCATCAATTTGTTTTTTGTATCTACAAGTTTTTTTCTGTTTTGTTTGTTTATTTTGTAATTTAAATTCATTCCACATGCAAGTGAAGGGGTGCATATTATCTTTCTGAATTAGTGTTTTGGATTTCTTAGGATAAATACTCAGAAGTGGAATTGTTGGGTCATATGGTAATTCTATTCTTAATTTTTTGAGGAACCTCAATAGTATTTTCCATAGTGGCTGCACCAATTTACAGTCTTGCTAACAGTGCAGGAGTGTTCCCTTTTTGCCACATCCTTGCTAACACTTTTTTGTTGATTTATTGATGATGGCCATTCTGAAATGTGTGAGGTGATATCTCATTGTGGTTTTAATTTGTGTTTCCCTGATGATTAGTGATGCTGAGCATTTTTTCATATGTCTATTGTAAGGCACTCACATTCAATCTTCACAACACTGTATTATCATTATACGCTTTTTGCAACTGGAAAATGGGGGCTTAGAGAGCTGAAAAAACCTGCCATGCAGGTAAATGGTGGACATGAAATTCAAAATCAAATGTCAACTTCAGAATTGTTACTCTTAACCACGAGGCTTAATAGGGACATTGCCTATAGCCATGGTCTCCAAAGCGCGTGTTGCTTTGGTGGTGGAGGTGTGTGTAAGTCCGTGGGGGTACAGCAAGGTGATTCAGTGTGATTCAAGACAAAACATTAGAAGTTCTATTTCTATTTTGTAAATATAAAAACATAAGAGGAACTAAGCTTTCCTAATATTTAATCTATCTACAGATTTAATCAGTCCATATGGCGATGGCTATTTCTCAGTTATCCCATGGAAAGAGTAAAACTTCCAGAGTGAAAAAGGGCTCACAGTGGCACCTCCCTCTTTCCTCGTTAGCTTGCTCCTGGAGTAGTGAACTCTATCACAGCTCATATGTGCTGGAATGCATGTATGCATTAGATTAGATTATGTAGTTTTAACTAACTCATTAAATGGATGAGTGACTTCAAATGACTTTTGCAAAGAAAGTTTGAGTTTCTTTCATTTCAAACAGTGCAAGCACAAGTGAACAACAATAAAATGGCAGGCGTGATATTTCTCTTACTCTCAATACATCTGCAACAATACAAAGTAAAAATAAGAGTCTTTATCTCATTCTTCACGTTTCTAATTTTTGCATAAATTTTGCAAGGTACAGGATGTGCGTTGATTAGTTCAGTAATGCTTCTACATAATGTATGCATAGCTATAAATATATATCTATGATTCTGATAATTTGCTGATAAAGATGTGAGATCAAAACATTTTGGAGCCTGCTAGTCTATAGCACTGGGACTGATATATTTTGAATCAGTACTTAGCAAGCAAAAACTTTCAGTGAAATCCACTTAACGAGAAAAGGAAGGGTATTATGGTTTAGAAAAGATTCCAATACATTGGTTAAAAAAGGAAAAGGTTTGTCTCTAGTGTTCATTCATTAACACTTATGTGCCATCTAATAAGTCAGGTTTTATGCTACATTCTGGGGGAAACAAATATGGCCAGTATATAGTCACTTTCTTTGAAGTGTTCATAGATTTCCTTTCTAGGGGGGTAAATAGACAGGAACTCAATGCAATGGTCATGATGAAAAAGAGGGCTACGGGAGCAGTGATATCAATTTATCTGGAAATTTCCTTTCTGGGGAAAACCATATTCCTTCCCAAGCAAATAATGCTTTGCTATTTGTCCTTTGGTGGCCTCTGAACTCAGCCATGGGGATGATTAAGAAGCTGGATACTTAGTTATTTCTACCCAGAGGGATTAGAAATAAAAAAATGCATCATGGCCTCCTGTATTTTCACCTCTACAGGCAGTCTGATTTTGTCCATGCAGAAGCCATCACCTTTAGCCACTGCTCTAGTCTGCAGTGTCTCCTTTTGTGAAGGAAGACCTATATTTAAGTGACTCCCAGGGAATATGTGCTCCACAGCAGAGACTTGGTAAACAGTGCTGTGTATGTCCCAGGAGCTTAAGAGACATTTGGTGAGTGAATACCTACATGAACAGCATTGCTGATTATCTGCTAAAGGAAGTAAGATTTCAAAAATGATTGATTACCCACCAGCTAGTCTTCTGGACTTTCCTTTGGAGAGTAAAGAAGACATGGGCAAATTCTGCAGGCTTTCAAAACAAACAAACAAAAAAATGTACTTTTTCTTGACCTGATTATCCCCTAAGCAGGAGGGAAATCTCAAATGATCCTTTCCAATCCTCTAATTAGGATTCTACTCTCCCGTAGTCTCCAATGTCATTTCAGGTGTAATTTACACAGGTATGATGGAAGAGCCTTGGAGATCTCAAAGGCAATCTTGGCTTGAGGAAAAACCATGAGAATTTAACTAAAAATGGAATGAATCCCATCTTAAACAGTCTTTACACTCCTTATAAAGGCATACTCTTTCTTGTACCTTCACTTTGGTTTTTCTAAGCAAGTGACCTGTTAAATTCTGATTTGGGGAATTTTTGAAGTGTTATTATCTTTGTCTCCTATGTGGGTCCTTTGATGGGCATATCTGATCTTCTCCAAGACACTTTGCCCATGGCTGGCTGTCTACCTGAGGCCCAAAATACATCTACCCTGGACCTTTTATTTCCTTGGATGTTTCCTGGTGAGAAGTGAACTGTGAGAAGGCTGCCTGCTTTCCTCTTTCAGTCATGCTCTGACCAGGATTCGCTTCCCTAGATACCTGTTGTTGGTACCTGGCCGAATGCCCTATTTATTCATGATTCAGAAAGATTCCAATGTGCCTATTTCATCTGTACGAAAACACAATGTGACTGGATGTAAATAATATATACCATATCTTCAGAAAGAAGATGGTTAATATTTAAAGGGCTATACACTAAATAATACATATTGAGGGGGAACAACAATGTGAATATTTAATGGGCTGAAGGTCAGTTGTTAGCTTTGGAAAACAATCTGTTTAAAGAAACACAGGCAGCCTCATTTTTACCTCATGTACAAGGCCACTTTACTTGGTCAAGTTAAGGGAAATTCATGATACACAATACCATTTTTGCAAGCTGAGAGTTTAATAATCCAGTTTCGAAGACAGTAACCTCATCCAACTTTACTCTAGAGAAGAATGATCTTTTAGTGTAGCCCCAAGTCATTCAATTCACTGTGTGAACTTGCATTAGAATTCAAGTCATACCCACTCCTTCCGTGATCAAACACAGGCTGTGAATGTACCTGTTCACAACTCCTTTCACTCGCTTACAGTGAGTGAAAAAACACACACAGACAGTCTGGAGTATTTAAAGTCCCAAAGTCTCAGTGGGAATACTAATTTTCGTGATGTGGCCCAATATCTATAAATGCAATTTCCCTAGTATTCTTGAGGACGTAGGGGTTACTAATGCCATGTGACTCAATGAGGAAGCTGAACACACATGACATGCTGAATATACGTGCTTGATTTATGTTGAAGCCTGAACTCAAGTCCATTCTTCTGATATGGCTCTTCACATCCTATTCACTAGAACATCACTTTGCTATTGATGTTGAGTTTGTGAAAACTCTTCGGTGTTATTTTTCATGTGTCAGATTGTCCCTGCCTATAGAGTAATGTTTCAGTGGGTCCTGGGTGCTAAAGGAAATCACTTGTAACAGGCTTTCTTTCAGGAACCTTCTCAATAAGTCTTGGGGATAACAGCAGGGTCCTGTTACATGCAGTTTGTCAGTGAACTCAAAGCAGATTTTGGCCACACAACACATCCAGAACTCTGCTGAGTGTTTGAGTCACTGCACAGCCTAAAACCAGCCTCACGTTCTGGGCTTTCTCAGACAGTCCAAGGGAATTCAGTAACAAGTTCCAGTCTATTACCATGTGACGTATTTTTTCCCCTGTGGGATGGTACTTTTTGCATTGCTCCCCAAGGAGATAAACACACATATGTTTTGTAGGAAAAACTAAAAGGCTGAAAAAACTGGTTGGAAGTGAGAGAATCTTTGAAGGTTCAAAAAGACCATGCTTAGTTTTGTTGAGTTTCTTAGGGGATTGAGAATTGAATGAAAAATTTAAAGAGTCTGCATCCTCCCCGTGGGCTTCAGGTTTGGCGTTTCTTGGCTACATGACGACACTGTATTAAAGGCATGACCCTGACAAGACAGATGGGATCTGTTTCTTGCAAATCACTGGTCCTCAAAGTGGAACAAATATTGGAAACATCAGAAATATTTTCTTATGCTGCTCAGGTCAGATTTTTGCTGCCGATTTTAAGAAAACAACCACAAACTTTGAAATCTTCATATTTGTAGCTACTGTTCTGAGGGTGACTTATTCCCTAAGGTATTCTATTTTAGGCAAGTCAGGGTAGTAAGCATTGAAAGATGACACAGTTTAAAATCAAACTAATATTGAATTCACAGTGAAAGGAAAAAGACAGGAAGACATTTGATCTGTGGAAATGCAGATGAAATTAAAGTCTTACTTGGCACAGTGGGTACCTACATTGTGGCACTATTTACTTCTTGAAAATATAAATAATTTCAAGGAGTAATTTCTATCACTGAATCATGGCATTTAGAGGCTCAGCAGAGCTTTCATGGTCCAAAGCTTCTAGAGCATTCTTGACAGATATTCTCCTGGCCTCCATTTAAGCATTTCCAATGACAGATATCAATGTCTAATAAAGAGGACCAGGGATTTGCTGCCTGGTAAAGCAGGCCGCTTCCCTTCCCTCAGCAGTTCTGGGGTCTCCATGGACAAGGCTTGGCCACAAAGCATAAGCATATTCTTGTTCCTCCTCCTGCAGTTGGGATTAAGACCAAGCCCTCAATCTTTTCTCTTGACTTGCTTTGTTCCCTTGCAATCTATAGCTAGTTTCACGTGCCAAGAGTGGATTCTGTTTTTCTTGGCCCATCACCTGGGGAAGTCTCCTTTTGATCCTTTTCTGATCTTGAATCTATCTAGTTTTTGTTCTCTCGCTCTCTGCTCTTGGCCTTTGAGACTATCTTCCTCGGGTGCAAACTTTGGTCTCTGTCATTTTCAGACATCATTTTGGCTGTGTAGGTAGGTACAGACATCCCCAAGGAGCTTTCCCTCATCCAGAGCATGGATTTTAACCAGTGCTGATTTTAAACTAAGTTATTAGATATGCGATCTTCATAATGCCAGATAGGAAGACCTCAGATGTATTTTCAAGAAAGGAGAAGGGATTCACTATTTCTAGCAGTTATATAAGGCACATGGAAGCAGTTTGGATATTTAAAAACTGACCTCTGTTGCCACCATCATCTATTCCATCACTATGGAATGAAAACTTTTGGAAGTTCATTGTGGCTTGAAAAGCAGACCTCCCCCCCCCCACCCGGCCTTTTCCTCAATTTCCTGATGTAGCCAACAAGATCATGGCAGTGGCATGGACTGATCCCTTTGTATGGACTAACCTGGAAATTAGCACTAATTCAGGACACTCCCAGGTAATGCTTATATATTTAATAGCACAATTTTGCCAATGTGAAAAAAAAGCTTGACATTCTGAATATCCAGTTTTGCTGAAAAAAATTCTAATTCTTTGCCAACTATTACTTTAAATGTGCAACCCCTTCATAGGGTCTTTGACAATACTCAGAAAATCCATACAATCTCTGCTTTTACTTATGATTGACATAATGCAGTGATTCTGTTACCACCTGAAGTTATTCTTGTGTGTAACCACCTGAAGTTACTCTTAAAATATCGAAATCTCATCTTTAGGGAATGAAATCCAGCATGTCTGCTAATTAAAAAAAAATGGTAAGGAGGCATGCAAAGCATTGCATGTTGAGTACAATAATAGTTTAGGATTCATCATTTAGTTCCAAATGCTTGGGGCTATATTCTTCCAGACCAAAGCTAGAAATAGGTGTGCATTCTGGTCTCTTTCTCTGAAGCAACTGCAGCTCCTTGGAACTTACTAGGGAATGACAATTACTTGAGATTGATGTGATTGAGCAAGGCCTTCTTAAGAAAGATATTGCAAAAATGATTCCATCCAATAGCGAGTGCACCACAAGTATGTACACACATTGGAAAAGTAATTTAGTTGAAACACAGAAAAATATTCAGCAAGGGATGAATCAGATGACTCAGAAGGTGGAAATCAGATTTATCTAAATTCTACAGCCATTTAGGGTTGAGATGGGTTGCCCTAAATTTTTTATGGAATAGGCAACAAAAAGCATTTAAACCTCTCTTGGGCATGTGGGTTTTGATGTATACTTAATTACCTAGACTTGTGTAGTGTATAATAAATGCTATTTTTGCATCTACTGTGTTCTATTTATGATATAACACAATGTTCTGCCTTTTCCTTCATAGATTTAATTGAGAATTGCTTTACTTGCCAATGATTTTGGCCTAAGAAAGTTCAAAGAACAACAGAATGAGATACTAATCAATGCATTCAAGGATGTAAATCAGAGGACCCCAGGTTGCCTATAAACTCCAACTCAAACATGTAGTCTATACATTGGAAAGAGCAGAACATGATTTAGAACATGAGACCATTCCTTCTGTAGGTCTCAACTTCTTCTAGGGCTCCTTCCTCGACACCTGGAGTCACTTCGGACCTCACCAGTATGTGCTCACAAAGAACCTTCTGGTTTTTCTTGTCATAAAGATTTTTCCATTCATTGTGACTGTGGGTCTCCCAGACTGTAGGTGACATAGCGACAGGGCCTCTGTCCTTTGTGTTCACCACAACCTAAGAGATGAATGTCCCATCAGGCACAGTGGAACTCAATAGATGGCAAATGAATGAATGACCGAATACATAAATAAAGTAGAGGAGGCGGAGGGTAAACTTAAATTTTGGGTCTCCCAATTAAATTGTAAATGGAAATTAAATTCTAGATGCCTTTACTTGCAAAGTAAACTTATTACCATAGGGAGGGGTGTCTTTCTTATAAACCTCTCTATTTTATGAAGAAATGATTGCGTAGGGTCTACTTATGGGTAGTCAGTTCAACAAAACACACACACACACACACACACACACACACACTCACACACACACACATCTGTTTAGTGTCTACAACATACTGGGCACACAGTGATATATATGAGATGGTCTTGATGGTCCTGCTTACAGAGAACTTACTACCCAATCAAGGAAAGAGCCTTACACTTAAATAAGCATAATAAACGGCTCATTCATTTAAGGGTTGTTGGGCATGAGAAGTATAATCAATTTTTTTTTTTATTGAGGAGGAAGTGGGAATGAGGGAGGATCCAAGGAAGAACTGGAAGTTGAACTGGGCCTTAAAGGATGAATAGCATTCTGTAGGTAGAAGAGTTAAAAGAGCTTTTTTTGGTGGCGAGACCCCAAGTGGCAAAAGCTCATTGATATTTTCAACAGGGTAGAGAAGCAGAAGTGCCCAGTGCATGGAGATGTGTTTGCTTCAACTGTGACTTTGGCAAAGACAGAATTTCCCTACAAATTGGTTTCAAAAGGAGGAAAATACTGCCCCCCTCTCCCCCCAATTTTTTAAAATATTTAATAAAGCCTAGTAAGTTAATATATTTCTAGGGTACTCAGAGCTGGAAGTTCTTCATGAGTAAAGCTATCACCATGGGGACAGATGGCATAGGGTGACTAAAGTGCACTCTGTTTTGGAAATCAAGTTCTTACCCCTGTGATGTAAATTACCTTTTCTGGGAGCCATCTGGTTACCTTAAAGATTCAATTTACCCCATGGGGCACCAATGAGGGGTGCCATTTACTCCTCTTATGATTAGACTCTAGTGGCATAATAGTACTTGACTTTCATCTCTCCATCTTAGCTTCCAGTAATCTAAATGGATTCTCTTTGTCTCCTGGAAGTGCCAAAGATGTCAGAGATCCCCCATTTTAAAGTGGGAGAGGAACAACCTTGTAAAATGGCAGAATGGCCATCCTGGACAAGGAAGCAACGAAAGCCTAAAGCAACAATTTCCAAAAGAAATATAATGTAAGTCATAAGTGCAAACTACATATATAATTTTAAATTTTGTAGCAGTTGACATTAAAAAAGTGAAGTTAACTTTAATGATGTATTCTGTTTAACCCAATATATCTAAAATATTATTGTTTCAACATATAATGAATATGAAAAAAATACATTACTTTTGTACTAAGACTTCAAAATCCAGAGTGTATTTAACACTTGTAGCATATCTCAATTCAGTCTGTAGTATCTCCAAGTGCTCAGTGGTCACACCTGACTCGTGGCTGCCATACTGCATGGCATGGTTCTCAAACTCTGGTGTGGATTTTACACTGACGACACATCTCAGTTCTGTCTGCAGCACATTTCAAGCACTCAGCAGTCATGTGTGGCTTGTGGCTACCTTATTGAGAACACAGGTCTGAGATCCTTCCTGAGGACATCAGGAGTGAGGCCAGCGGTGTGAGAAGGGCTGAGTTATTTAGATGAGTTGAAGGCAGGCCATTAGCTTAACACTAGAGCATTCAGCATATCCTTCTTAATTCTTTGGGTATCTTGTATTTCAGATCAATGGAACTCATTTTCATCCATTTTCTTTGATGCCATTCTCCTGCCCTATGCTGCCTCCCCCTAATCAATTGCCAAAAGTGCACCAGGAAAGAACTGAGTTGAAATTAGGTTACATTTGAAGTCTGGCTGGGATCCAGTCTTTCTCTACAATTGTTTCCGTTTCTTTAAATAGGAACATGTTGCATTTAGCTTTGCAACATCTGCTGATATTTTGCCTATGTGGGAGAGACTGTTTGGCTTACATTTATTTATTTTTACTGAAGTATAACAATCATCCAGAAAAGTACACAAATCATATATTAACAATTTGACAAATTTCAACCAAGATACTCATGTAAAAACCAGACATTTGGCAGTTTTTGAAAGGAAAATAGGTATTTTAAAAGTTTTTCTTGGTTCTCACTCTTTTCACAAGACCCACTTTCTTGAAAATGAATTGCATCAAGTCACTGAGATACAGGGATTACAGGTTACCAACGAGCAGAGTGTCTTGTTGATTTTCTGTAATTTTGAGATTCTAGATTGCATATTGGCTCTGGGCATGTCAGTGTATTTTAAAGACAAAGTGATGTCAAAAAGTTGATACAAAAGAAAGTAAGTTCAAGGCAGCCAACATCACTCCTTTTCCATAGAGGAGTCCAGCCTCACCTGTAGGTGGTTAGAAACTGCCTTTCACGATGGCCACAAGGTGGCAGTGTTGTCCAATCTTTCTACTTTACACCCCGCAGTCTTCACAAAGAATAAAATTGTAGATTGTTCCCCTGCATATAAAACTGACAACTCTGTTATTTTAAACTTGAAACTGACAGTCTGTTATTTTAATGAGGTCTTCCAGAGTCAAGGTTAACCAAAGCTTTATTTCCCTACAAAACGTTAAGTCCATAGTTCTAGAAGGGGCCTGTGAAATTTTATGTTATTGATACTTTTTCTGTATAAGTTTTAAGATATTTTTTGACAAGTAAAGTTATGTGACAAATATAGACATATTTGTGTGTGTGTGTGTGTGTGTGTGTGTGTGTGTGTGTGTGTGTGTGTATAGTTTCCAAATTCTGCATTAAAAGGGTTCAAAATTTCTTCCAATAGGTCCTTTTGCTCTAAGTTACTTTCTGGAAAAAAAAAATCCTTTTCTACAGTTATCCATTTCTGCCTATTCTGAAGCAAAAGTATGTATTTGTAGCACTTCACTTTTCTAGCGTAATGAGTCGAAGGAAATTTAAAGCTATTATAATCCTATTAATATTCCAAAATTAAATCAAGTGTAGTAGTAGTTGATTATTTCTGTGAAAAAAACCTTAGATCCAGAATAGTAAAACTTAGAAAGGTTTTTCTTTTATAATAGGTACTTCTACAATGTGTGATGGTTAATGGCATTATAATTTACTTCCTTCCTTTGAAATGCCTTTTTATATTGATCAAGGAAGTATTTAAAATCAGTTGCTAACTGTGCCAATATTAAAAACATTAGCAACCACTTTTTCTCAGGTGATTTTGCTAACATTTTAGCAGCTTTTTACCTGCTCCCCAAAATAATTTTTAATATTTAGCAAATATTCCCGTCTGAAGTTATGAACGCAGATCCTGCAAATATTCCATCCCACTTCTACAGACTTGTTTACAGACTTGACTTTGAACGAATATTGTCATCAGTGACCCTTGTCATTGCCCAAAGGGCCTGTCCACAGAGAGACTTACGCTCAGGAAGAGACTCGATTTCTGAAAGTGGGCCTCAAATAAGTCAGTTATTATTCTTAGTGACAACAGCAATTCAATTCACAAGCATTTTAACGTGGACCTACTATGTATAAAGAACTGTGCGTTGTAGACAAGGCTTACAATACCCAGTAAGAAATGATCTGTGTCCTTAGGACTAGCTACATAATTTGTGGACACAATGCAAAATGTAAATGTGACGCTCCTTCTTACAAAACTATTAACAATTTCAACACAGCAACTGCAGAGCATAAAATCAAGCAGGTCCCAAGCAACTGCACAGGTTATCTGCCCACGAAGCTGTCCCTGCTTGGCCTCAAAGAGCTACAGTCTAGTTGTAGATGATCTACACACCCAGGAGACGAGACAGACGCTGACAATATTCATAGCAGTGATGGCTACCATACTTAATAGATTCCCAGCAGTAATATCCATATTACCTCAACGAAAATGTTGAAAGCTATTTATTGGCGCCTTCGCTTTACCAACAAGATGACTGGGCACTGCAGCTCTAGTGTGATCTTTTCATTTAGTGAGAGGTCATGAAGTGCTCACCATGTGGCAGACAACCACCCTAAACCCATCACTCATTGTTTAATCCTCACAACCCCACTTGAGCAATGAGGACACTGAGGCCATGAGGGGTTAAATTATTTGGACTTTATGACTCGGGACAAGCAGTGGGGCCTGGTTTTTAACCTTGACGGGAGGGTTCCTGAGCCCAGTCTTAAATGAACTCTTATGACAGGACTCTTAGGCCAGCTGGGAAGTTGTAATGCATTCTTAAAGCAGTGTGGCCTCTTGGTAGGTCTCACTCATTTCAGAAAGGATGGAAAACCTATTGGGGAAGAGGCCATAGAGCTCTGGACATCTTTATACTCTCCCCCAAATTATTTGCCCATGCTAATATTCTAGACCTTTTCCAACACCACTGTGATTCTAGCTGCTCACCAATTTCCTAATCACCACCCTTTTCTAACACCAGAGCAGCCCTGCAAGTAACTTCCTAATTTTGTAGGCCTTTCTATCAATGTCTACATGGTTAGAACTGCCCCCCAAACAAATACAAGATGATACATTGTTGAGTCTAACATTTTAGACTCTCCTAGGAGGTCCAAAGACAGAAGAGCCAAATGTTGTTTGCCTGGTTACTGTTTTGGTGATGCACAGCAGTGGGTTATAGTGTTCTTATATCTGTATTGGTCTATCTATTTATCATCTATCATCTGTCTACCTATTTATCTATCTATTCATCTATCCATTTTAACTATCAGCAGAAATAATAATTTTCAGGTGGTACTAAGAATGTCCTAAATGCATAACATCATAAAATCTAGGCCATTACTCCAACATGCAAATGTGAAAAAATAATAATGAAAGTCCTAAAATCTCCTCCTGGATTTAAAATAAAAAAGTGTTCCTGTTCTGAAATTTTTATTCATAAAACTGCATGGACCAGCTCGTCCCCTGGGTTTTTATGACAAAGGGAGCAGTCCCCCATAGGGCTACATACATAGGCTGGAAATCCAGCCCTCCCTACCAATGTAATAGTCTGTACCTAACAATTGCATTAGAAATCCTCTCCATGAGACGAATTCTCTTATGAAATGGAAAGTAGTAAAGAAAACAAAAATTTCACCATCCTGCCACAGGAACCCATGGGGACTTGAAAGAACGTTGCCTTTTTCTATTACACTGTACTTGGGAATAAGGTTGAGAAGCCAGACGGTAAATTTGATTCCACCAAATCTGACGCACTCAGAGGAATTGCCTTTTTATTGCAGATAAATATAAAAACAGAACTGGAAGCACAATAGAATCTTAAAGATAAAACGCCAGGGGCTGTCTGTTAATAGATTTAGTCGCTAAACAGGGGTATTTAGAGAATAACCTTCATCTCTACAAAAAATGATCTCAGCCAAAGGAGCTCTGAATGTAAATAATTATGATGGTGATTGTGTCGCACTTGCCTCAGGTTGCGTTTCTGTTCCTTCTTTGAAGAGTTCTGTTTTATTCCTGTGCGTGGGGAGTCACAACCCAGTATGCAGGCGTCTGAGAGTGCAGTGTGAATCTTTACTAACAGAGATGGAACCTTATCTCTTCAGTTTTTTACCTGAATTAATGAGTGTAAGATTCACTGAAGTGATTTTTGTATTTTGCTCATTAGGAGCTATTTCTCAATTTTTATAATATGCCACAGCTGTCCATAAATCACAAATTCTGACATGCTTCGTTCTCCTCATTCTTTTTATTACAATAAAGGGAGAGAGAGGTGGTAAGTAGCTTTTTGAAAATAGCTTTCATTTCCTTACTTCTTCACATTATTTTCTATGTGGAAAATCAACTCTCTTTTTCAAGTCACACTGAGTGTCCTTTACAGACATTTCAATGTCTTTTTTTACAGAAGTTAAAAAAGGCTCAGGCCATTTTCGATTGTTTTCCTTTTTGAGTGGGTAGGGCTTTTCAAGGGTTTCCCAAAGACAGTTGAAATCGGGGTGTTACTTGTGTCAGCGTCTGAATGAGGTGTGTCACTGAGTTCCCCTTCTCCATTATTTACAGGATTGAAAGGAAAGTCCAAACTTCAAAGGAGCCAGGACTTATTCCCAGAGCTTGATTTTACTTCTATTAGGTCTGAAGAGGTAACTTTTCCAGAAGGGGCTGAGAAGGTTCCTCACTTCTGCTTGATAGTTTCTTACTTTCTTTTTTTTAAATAGTCTTTTCTGATGACAGAGCCAGAAGAAACAGGCTCACCTAAAACTTGCTTAAAAGGAGGATTTTAGGAAAATATAACAAATACTCTGGGAACTTCTGGCAACTCCCTGGTGGTCTCTAAAAAGCTTTTCCTGATCAAACATGGCTACAACATGTGTGGTCCTGGGGTCACCTGTACCCAGCTACTTGCTCAGAGTGCTGTGAGTACCAACTCAAGCACTAGAGTCAAGCCTGGGAATCTGCATTTCTAATGAGTCTTTCCTCCCACCCCACCCTGACTAATCCCGCTATAGGAAACCAGAAAACTGGAAGCCACAGCTTAATGCTTAATGGAGTATCTATGTGATAGCTTCAGGGCACATTTAGCCCCATGACTTTAAATGTATTTTCTTTCTGTGAAAGGTCTTTGAATTTTCAGATTTAAGCTAGCTTTTTATATCATCCCTTTCACTTTTTCTAAGACTATAAGTTAGGGGCCAATGAATCTTATTGCAGTAATTTAAAAACACATGTATTTATCTTTTTTATTAGTTTATTTAATTTTTGAATATATAGTATGGCTGCCATAACTCAATTCATGGTCCTTTCTCTAAATGGCTGAGGGCATGGCTGCATTGCTGCTCGTGTCTATGCAATCAGTCAGCAAACATGTGTTAGGGACCTTCTCTGTGTGAGGTGCTCCATCTGGAACTAGGGCTACAATGATGAGAAGGATATTGTTCCTTCCTGAAAGAAGGTTCCTCTTCTGGGGAGGTCTGGACATCGAAACTAATGGTAAGACAATGTGGTGTCAGTGTTAACCGGAATTGGGTGGAGAGCGATAGAAGGAAGCTTGCATGTAGAGGAGCTGGTTGTGGTTTTTCTAAGAGCAGAAAACAGTAACCCAAAGTTGATTAAACTGAGAGCAAAATGGGAAAAGATAAGAGCATGTAACACACAGCAAAAGGTGTGGGGCGGGGAATAAATCAGGACCAATGAAAATCAGTACATGGCAGTACCCGTGGGCAGTGACCACTGAACTAAAAAACTGATGAATTTCCAGGGAGGGTCCAAGAAGTGAGGGAGGCATGTTCAGGGCCTGGGTATAAGGAGTTGGCTGAGAGTGACTCAGGTGTCTTAAATTACAAGGTTATTCAAATGTGTGCATGCTGCTTTTGATGGTGAACATAACAACAGCAGAAGTATCAGAGGAAAGAGAGGTACAGAGAGGGGGTGGTGATTTGGCTGAGAGCACTGGAGGTATGCAGAGGGGTTCACACGGGGGCTACCTGAGCTGGATCTTTAAGAATGAGCTGGTGTGTGTTGGTAGAAGAAGGCAGGCCAGGCCTCCCAACCAGTTGGAACAACACCATGTTCAAAGGCTCAAGTGCACCAAGCTCACTCATGCTTTGGAAATAGTTTGGTGTGATGGAAGATAAAGTGCATATGTCAGAGGCAGGATTTGAGGCCAGAGAAGTGGGCAGATCCTGTGGGTTGTATACTCTACTGGGAGCAGTTTAACCTTCATTCTGGAGGGTCACTTGAAGGGTGGTAGAACATCCCAGGTGGGGTCCAAAAGGCATGGCTCTGGAAAAGCTAGGCTGCAATGGGCATTGGTTGGGATTGATGACAAAGGGCAGATAGGCAGTGCCTTACTGCTCACATCTGTCATAGATTCTTAACTCATGACTCCATGATACATTTTCCATTTAAATCAGATTCTTCTTACAGAGCCCTTTCCCCCTCCATCTGCTCCCTACCAGCTTAAGCTTGTGCCTGGGTTACTTGCAGGAAGTCATTTCCCCCACTGGGGGAGATACCTCTTCCTCTCTGCCTATCCACAGCCTCTTCATCATGCAGATGAAGTAAATTAGAGAAGTAAGCTGAGGCCCTTCCTTCCTTCCTTCCTTCCTTCCTTCCCTCCCTCCTTTCTCCCCCCCCCTCTCCCCACCCCACTTTGTCTCTCTTTCCCATTCATCAAACATCTATATTCGTGGCATTGTCCTAGGTACAAGGGATGAAGTTATAAACAAAAAAAGACAAAAATCCATTACTTCAGGAAGACTACATTTTCAATAGAGGACTGCATCAATAAACAGGTACACCAGTAACATATAATATATTAGAGGTAAGTGCTAAGGAGAAAAATAAATGGGCAGGGGGGTTGGAAATCTGCATGGCGGTGGGTGATGGATTGCAATTTTAGATAGGATGCTCATGGAAGGTCTTGCTGAGGAGGTAGTTGATAACATAAGGAGATAATTAATGTTCTTTAGAGAGACACATTTAGATTAATATTATTGGAATGTAAGTTTCTTCATTTTCACAAGAGATATTCTCTCACATTTCTCTTGAAATGTGAATCTCTCAGTTTTTGAATTTGGATAGTATGTGTATGGAGAAGTATTTCTCTTGCATAACAAAGCAATAGTGCTTGCATGGAAATTACAGGTGATTGACAGCTGGTCTTGGTTGGGGAGACTGCTGGGAGGATGGGACATGGGACAAAGTGTGGAGACAACACCCAAAGAAAGGGGAGTTACTACCCAGCCTCAGGCATCATGCCACATGGATGCGGGAGCTCAGGAAGGCAGATCTTATTTTACAAGGAAAATACGTGGATTTCAGAATGCAATCTCTTGAGTTTTAAATTCTCTATCCATCTCCTTTCTTTTCATCACCATCATAAACACCCTCATTATCATCACCATCATCACCATCATGTAGGTTGATGGAACACATCTGTATGGCTAGATTTAACTTGAGGAATGACTGTTTGCAACCTCTGTTTTATGGTTTAATTCAAGAGAGCAGTCTGCCCTGAAGGCTCCCCGGATAACGCTAACTCATTCCACTTTCTTTACATTTTTTCATTCATTTAGTGCTTATTGACTACCATGTACTGTGCTGGAGATATAGATATTCTCATATTAAAACATACCTTCCATAACCTTCAGTTACATTCTTTTTCTATTTGTGCTGCACATAGAATGGGAGAGTTTTGAAGCTGGAAGACATCCACTAGAGTCAAATTTATTTTGTTCATCTTATCACACAAATGAGCACTTTATTTTATTAGTATCTCATGCATTTTGTTTGTTTATTGTTTCATTTGGGGATGTGCTGCCTCTATAAAACATTTTTATGCTCCTGATAAAAAACAATATCTTGTACATTTTTGTATCTTTTTGGCACTTAGCTGAGTTTTGAACACATGGTAAGATGCTCAATAAATATCTTTTTTTCAGTTGACTGTTGAATTATGGAGAGAGCTTCACGATTAAAAAAAATATCTTAGATAAAGCCTGATGTGAAGTTCATCAAACTTGCACATTCCTTGGAGGGTAAAATTTTGGACAGATGATCATACGGGAGAGGGACCAGACTTTTAAATACGTTATTCTATGAAGAAGCCAAGCTTTGGAAAGTCTTCATTGTTACAATGTTGCAGAAAACCATTATATTGTCCTTAAAAAGCACACATGGCCATGGGTGTAAATTCATTTGTTCTTCATTTACATTATTAGATGACCACAGTGTAGGGGCAATTAAGAAAAAAAGAAAGTATATTTTATGCTATTGGGCTTGTTCTTAGAGTTGCTATCCTTTCTTCAGGGTCACTGGGTCAATTACAAGAGCTACAAAAAGGTCTGAATCACACTTTCTGGAAAAGTAACCAAGCTGATATCTTGGTTACCTCCTTGTTTGAATTCTTGAGGCAAAAATGGCAGCACTAAAGCTTTTGTTCCATAATTTGGTAAATACTAATTAACAGTTCAGTAAATTTAATTAGTTCTGTCAGGTGACTGGCTGAATTTTCAGCCTTTGAAGCTTCCCAGAATTATAATTTTCAGTACGTGTGAGGACTATTCCAATTTGAGGGGTAAGTGCTAGTTTACTGAATCTGAAATGGTGCCATTTAAAGGGGGATATATATGTTTCACGCACACGCCTGCCTTTCACTCCTTTTTTTTTTTCAGGAAAGTGTTAATTAGTGGAGAGGCCTTCTTACATTGAACAAACAGACTTTCGGCTGACCTAGATCTAGAATGTTTTATTTTCTCTCCCAAATCCCCAAATGAGGTGTAGCATCTCATTTTCATGAAGGTCTGGGGATGAGGGAGGATAAAGCAATCTCATGTTACATCAAACACTCATGATTTGTTAAACATTAAACTCCTAAAAAACCAGATTTTGGATTAAATGGTGAAAAGCGTTTTTAGGAAATGAATGCAAACTCATTTTTGCGTCTCAGCAGCTTGTGAGCTTTAATGCCATACATAGTGCGTTCTCATTGCTGGGTGGTTCAGCACAAAAGGGTCCCACTTTGTGACGGAAGGAGACTCACAGGGGCAAATCGTGGTCTCCTCCT
The DNA here is from genome assembly GCF_001890085.2 of Hipposideros armiger. Lineage (NCBI taxonomy): Eukaryota > Metazoa > Chordata > Mammalia > Chiroptera > Hipposideridae > Hipposideros > Hipposideros armiger. The sequence goes on along the minus strand of NW_017731818.1, from coordinate 1,350,790 downwards.
CTTCTTGGAAACTTGGATCCACTTCTTTTTCTCTCTTTCTCACTGAGACAGGAAGGGGATCCCTCCTTGACCCACCTGTTCTTATAGATTCTCTTGGATAGCATGTTGCAGAGACTATTGTTACTTCTCATGAGCTGTAAGCTGATATTAGATCAAGAGAAAATAATTTTCATTTCCCTCAGCTAAGGGTCATGCCATCCTCCAGATACTGAGCAGATTCTTCCAGTGCCTAAGACCCTCTCGGAGCCATTTTTGGTACCTCTGACATTTTTAGATATTTCTAAGTTAAGGCTGATGACTCAGTAGCTTAGCCATGTGAGGACTGCCCCACCATGGAACAATAAAGATACAATTCGTAACTGGTCTAGCCTGGTCTTGAGGGCTCTATCAGTTGGGTCTTGGAAGGAAGCAAACAGCATACCTCAACTTGGGTAATGTGAGGATAGTTCAACACGAACTTGATATAAAGGTGAGAGCAGAGTGTTGAACAATGGTAAGAAATAGTCAGAACCCAAGGTTATTAACAGTGGGGCAAAGTTACCACCCATGGGCCTTAGGGACTGAAGTATGAGGGGAGGCTGAGAGCTGTGGGGAAGGCCAGCTGAGGGGAATTGGGATCTTTGTTGCCCCATAGAGAGGAAACCCAGGGAATGAATCTCAGAGTGTCACTTTCTTCATAGAGCTCCTGCCTCCCATTGGCCCAGCCTAGCTGGAGTCTGAAGACAAGGGAGCCCATGGGACAAGTCCATCTCATCAGCCTTCCAGAGCCAGAGCAGGCTGAGAAGAGGGGAGAGTGGAACTGCAGGGACACAGAGAAGACATGCAGCCAATGGCATTGTATGTAGCCTTTCAGGTGGGGCAGGGTGAGGCTGGGAACCTGAAGGAAAACTCTGTCCCATCCTTGCTAGCTCCACACCCATGCTGCCCTCCTCTGCTACTCAAATCCAGCTCCGCAGTCCTGGGTCCTGGCTAACCTCAGCTCACATCATTTTCTCCGCGCCTCGCTGCTTTATGCGTGAGGCAAAGGCATGCCTCACTTCAGGAGCTTCTGTACTGCAGCCAGATGGGTGGGAAAAACCCGTGGAAAAGCATTTCCAGAGCCCCAAACTGCTAAGGCAGCACCCTGGCTTCCTGCCTCTTTGTTTTGTTTTCTCCCTCTCCTCTCCTTGCCCTTTGTTCTCTATTTCTAAGCCTTCCTGATTCCTGTAGTTTAATTACCAGGCTGTCCTTGCCTCCTTGAAATCATCTGGAATGTTTCTGAGACATCCACTGCTGACTCAAACCCATAAGGAAAATTCATGAGGATATGCTACCAGGATCCAATTCCCTGAAGTAATAGCCTCTTTCTGTTTCATGTCTAGTTAATTTGTTTAAATGCGAGACAGAGGGAGTTAGGGTGGTGGGTTGGGGTCACAGAAGGGAGACCAGATCCATGCCATATCTACAGATTTGCATTCCTTCAGAGCTGCTGATAATTAGGCAGATATGCCCACTCAAGGCAAAGAATAATTACTATTCCACTTAGTTTATGAGGAAAAGGAAGTAGGTTTTTTTCAGAGAAGGATGTGGTTGAGTGAATCTGAGGTGCAGTCAGAGACCCAAATGTGTCGTCTTATCTCTCTGGAGCTTCTATTATCCAATTTCTTTCCTATAGCTTTGTTTTTCCACAAAAGACTGGTGCATCAGGAAACCAGTCTATTTCAGTATCAGCATGGAGTTAAGGGCAGCTTTATAAATTACCACCTCACGGGGACTCACTCTAGGCATATTTTACTTTCAGAAATTTTCATTAGGCAAGAGAGTATAGAGGAATAACTACGGTTCTGTTCCTCAGGTGGTGCTTTTCCTAAGCTTGAGAAAAAGTTGATAAAAGAGTATATATATATATATATATATATATATATATATATATATATNATATATATATATATATATATATATATATATATATATATATATATATATTCTTTCTCATAATTTTACATTTTTACTGGGATCCCATCTCAGTTTTTTTGGCATTGATTGGATGCTGCTAACCTTTTCACTTAGGAATCTTTTTGGTATTGCTTTCAGGGCTCAGGAAGTACAGTAGAGCTGAGACTTAAATCCCCCAGGTCCTGGGCATCTGCTCACTCACTCTTTTAAAATGTTTCCTTTCTCTTATGCAGAAATTAATTTTAAAAATCAAAGTCTACCAACTTCAGAGGCATGGGGCAGGGTCAGCCCAAGCCAACCTGAGAAGGCCATGTTTGTGGGTAGAGTTCCTACCCCCCTGCCAGCTTCCTTTTATATGCCCCTCTCTCCTTTCCCCTCACCTTCTGCTGAGGAATAAGATATTCCTAGTGCCCTCTGGCTTCCCAGAACTGTCTACAATGATGCCCCAGTGTAGCCGGTGTGTTCCAACCTTCCTTCCCAGGGCCTCGTCTTCCACAAAAGGGGTTTGCTTTTCATTCTGTGATAGCTGGAGGATTACTGCATTACTCCTTCCAAGGAACATATATGATATACATATACATATACATATATAATTTACATATATTACATACATATAAATATATATCACATATATAACATATAATATACTGGGTTGTCGGAAAAGTCATGATGTATTTTTTTTCTATGGTTTGCATTGCAAAAATGCATCATGACTTGTCCGCCAACCCAATATATAAATGATATATAGCACATAATTATTTTAATAATGCGTTCTGGAGACAATACCATAATTCAAAGGAGAATTCTGTTGGCTCACAGTGGGACCCACAATAGACCACCAAGAGAGATATTTGGGGCCAGATGAATCCTCTTCAGATTGTCCCATGTGCTGTGGCTGTTGTTTTACCTATTCCTAAGACTGGATGGGCCTGGAACTCAGCTATTCCCTAGCACAGTAGTTCTCACCTTTGGCTGCATATCAGAATTATCTGGGGAGTTTTAAAAATATTGATGCCTGAGTATGGACAACTCTGATAAAATTAGTCTACCTGGGGCACAACCTGAAATTGGGATTTTTCAATTGAGATTTTAATATGTGGGCTGAGATTGAAAAACCCTGCTTTAGCACTAGGCTATGAAGAAGAATACATCTACTGACAGATATACACAAATCAGACTCAATGATCAGCTTATAGGAAAGTGGAAAGATAAAATATTACAAAGATACTGAAGAGGAAATATTTACCAATAATTTTTTTTTTCACGTGCATCTTCCAAGAGTAGAGCTTGATGTTTGGCACCAAGGACATAAAACATATGATTTTACCATTCTAGTCAACAAACTCAAATTGTTGTGAGACTTCTTGACTTAAATATCAGGGAACTTTATTGGGTACTAGGTGGGCTAGATAAATGTAGTCTTAAAATCTAGTGGAGGTGAAGAAAAACTGATATAGAAGTAAGAATCATCCAAGTCTGTATAACAAATAGTGTGTGACACAGATATAAATTAAGTTCCACAGAAGTGGTTACTTATGAGGAAGAGGAAGGTTTCTTGGATGACATGGCCTTTGAGCTGAACCATGAGGTAGTGTTGTATTTTGACAGTAGGAGAATTAGGTGAAAAGTCTTCTAGGCTGAGTGAAGACAAGGAGTCTTCAAAGAGCAGGGCTGTTTGGAGATGAGCACACACTTATTCTGGCACAAGTAGAGGTAAAGGACAGCATGTGGGGACAAGAAGCTGGTACAGCTAGTGGAGAGTAGTTTATAGGGGTGTTAAACTCAATGCTGTGAAGTTGGGGTTTCATTTTATTGGCAATGTAGATTCATCTATCTTTATGAGTTCAGAAGTGCCATGATCAGATGGATGTCTCAGAACAATGAGAAATCCAGGGTTGGTATGAAAGATGAGTTGGAGATGAAGAAGCTGAAACCAAAAGGATTCGGCAGGGGTAGGGAGACATGTGCCATCATCAGGGCTAGAGAGGATGAGAACATTTCTAGGAGAATGGCGAGAGGAACTAAAAGGAGAGGAGTGCTGTGTATGAGATGCATTTCCGTGGTAGAACAGATAGAACTTCATAATAAATTGAGTGATATGGGTGGTGAGTTAGAAAGAAGAACCAAAGAGGGCCCTATAGTTTCTACCCTGGGTGACTGAGCCTCCAGGAAGGCAACCCTTTCTCTTGTGAGTGGTTGAGCCTCTATGAGGTTCCATGGGGCTTCCGACAAGTATTGTGAAGACCCACATCTGCTCCATTCACCACTATATTTCTTGTACCTGGCCCATAGAAGACACAAATATTTGTTGAATAAACAAGTATTTGTTAAATAAATAAATAAATACAACTCTTTGAGAAAGAAGTACAGTTGGCTGAGCAAGTTTTCAGAAGGGGAAGGTAGAGTTTTTCACCATATTGAATTGTAGTTCCAATGAGGCAGAAGGTAGCTAGAATTGCAGATCTGAGGTGTAAGAGAAAGGCCAACAGTAGACCTGTAGAGATTGTTCTCAAAGGGACATCAACTGGGGATTCTGGATGTGTACATAAAAAAGTAGCTAAAGATAAAATTAGCACAGGCTGGATGCCAGACAGTGGATCCAGACACTGTGCTCGAGAAACTCAGAGGAGGAAGCATTTGTGATGTCTAAGTCGTATCCTAGGCTATTTCACGAGGTAGGTACTAAGGCAGGGTTTTTAAGGATGATCATATAGATCCTAGGAATAAAGAAAGGGAAAGATCCAGGTTGGAAAAAGCTATGAACAAAGCTATTGGGGCAGGGATCCATGAGGCATTTTCTAGATACTTGCCACTCCACAGAACTAGCAGCACAGGCCTCACATGGCAGCTTGTCAGAAATGCAAAATCTTGGTCCCTATTCTAGCTCCCCGGATTAGAGCCTGCACTTTAACAAGGTCCCTAGATGATGTGGGAAAACTTTAAATTAGGAGAAGGGCTGGCCTCTAGATCACGTTAGTCATAGTGGGGGATTTATGTCATGGAGGATGTCACATCGGGAAGGTAATGAGGACAGCTGAATGTGAGAAGGGCAATGCCACATATGATACTCCTTTAGGAAGATTATTTTGATAAAAGGGTAAGAGAGTCCTGAGAGCCTACTGGGCTAAAAGAGACCCATCAACCAACCAGTGAGGCAGAGAAAGTTTTATAACTTAGGGAAATGTCTAACACTAGGCTGTGGTTCATAATGGGTGATTCCCTTCGTGGTACCCGGCAACGGCTGGCATTGGATGATGGCTGCACATAACCACAACAGCCTAGCTGGGTAATGCGACATGGGTGATGTCCACATGTTTTTCATAACACCCTCCCCTCATAAGCCGGTTCCCCTTCCTCTTTGATGAACAACTGAACCTGTTTAATGGGTCTCTTTAGGTCTTCCCCAAACCACTCCCAATATGGCTGTTATGCAAGGAGGTAGCTTGATCAAACTACAATATAAAGTAATATTAGAATATATGTTTCCACTGCAATTTTTCATTTCACTTTATTTATTTCATTTAGTTAAATATGTCATCTCCATCCCAATATCTTTATATAAGTTTGATAACAAGATGCTTTTTAAAATTACTTCTGAATAAATCATAAAGAAAATAAAATGGCAATGCAGGAACAATCTTACTTTCCAATCCCCTCACTCATATTCCTAAATTACTATTCCATTTTTATTAAATTATGTCAAGTCAATTTGTGTCTATAGGTGATTTAAAAATATTAGTGAATTGGTTATTACCTCAAAGGAAAATTTAATTTCCTATTTTAGTATGAAATTATTAGTCATGATGTTTTGCTGGGTAACTTCTGAAAGCAAATTATGCTGACCTAAAATCTCTGTCAAGAATGTCACACTTCATCAAAACATATAATACTGAGAAGTTATATTTGAAAACTAGGGGAGCTTTCCATACAGTTGTTTCATTTTGATCTTTCCTACACGCAGTTTTAAAGGCTTTGGCCCTCATCACTTAATTTATTCTCAATCAAAAAACAGTAGGACTCCCAAAAGGCCATTACATGTCTGGGAAGAAAAGAAGACGCTGTGATCCACACAGAAGCTCAGAGAGCAGTGTTTCGGAACTCTTCTATTCATGTCTCTGAAAATGCTCAAATATAACATCATTCCCCAGTTCTTTGAGTTCACCCACAATAACAAATTATGCTTATTACACTTATTTTTGTTCACCCCTGTCAGTATTAAGCTATGAGTAAAGGAGCTGACATGAGAAATAATGAACTAGATGAAAGTGTAGGATGTTGAGCAGCAAGACACAAAGTTTACAGTTCTTTCCTGAACAGCTGATGCTTTCTATTTCCTTCTCGCATTCTAAACTCTCTTCATTTGTGTTTTCATCCTCAGCCTCCTGTTCTCTCCTTCACTGTCTCCCTAATGCATACCTCCCTCTCCACCCGTGTTCTACCCATCACACTGACAGTTGATGTATTTATTACATTATTCTTGTTAGAAGTGAAGATTCAGAACATCCATCCATATGAGTGGGATATCCATACAGAGCCAGGTGCTGGTTTTTATTGGAGGACTGTTACTTAGTACAACACTGAACATGCGATGAAATTAAGTCCTACCATTCCTCTTGCCCCTAACAGTTTGCATGTTAATAAGTGCCTATTATGGGCTGAATTGTGTTCCTCAAAAAGATAGGTTGAAGTCCTAACCTTGAGACCTCAGCATGTGGCCTTGTTTGGAAATAGAGTCTTTGCAGATGTAATTAGGGGAGATGCATCAGACTGCAGTAGGGTGGGCTCTTAAGCTGACTGGTGTCCTCACAGAAAAAGAAAAGAGAGACACACAGGGGAGAGAATGCCATCATCACTGAGACACATGAGAGGAGAACGCCATGTGACAGTGAAAGCAGAGATTGAAATGCTGTAGCTGCAAGCCAAGGAATGCCAAGGCTTGCTGGCAATAGAGAAGCTAAGAGAAAGGCATGGGACAGATTCTCCTCTATAGCCTCCGGAGAGAGCTCGGCCCTGCCAACTTCATTTCAGACTTGTAGCCTCCAGAACTGTGAAACAACACATCTTTGTTGTTTTAAACCACCCAGTTCGTGGTAGTTTGTTATGACAGCCTTAAGACATTGATATAGCGCCTGTCAGCAAAATAATAATAACAGCCACCTGTCACATGCAGTCAGGAGCCAGTTTTGACAGGTTGATATTCTCAAGGCAGTTAGATAGCTTTTAGACTGCCTTCTTGATCCTCAGAGCTGGGTCAGTCTAAACACATAGCAAACTTAATCAGACACGTGCGCTTCTCATAAAGCATGTAGGTGGCACCATATCCCTTTCAATAAGAACAGTAACTTCACAGTGGTATGTTCTCTCCAAGTGCAGAAGCTGAGAAGCCTTACATAAACGTAGGTGACAAGGAGGGTCTTTGCTATGCATCAGGAATGTTTTGGTAAATTGAATCATATTTTAAGAACTGAAAGAGAGCTTGCTATTTAAATTCTTTTGCAAAGCAGGTATGACTTTTTCCCCCACAAAATCAGATTTCTTGATTTCAGCTTTCTAAAAGTAGGGAGCACAGCCCTGTAGTAGATATTATTAGGAAAAAGGATCTTATTACTTGGTGTCAGGCTCAGAAAGATTGACCTGAGGGGTGTTCTCTCAGACATTAAAGGATCACAGATTTGGAATAATTTTACTAAGTACTTTTCACTAGCAGATTTTAAATTGAAGAATAGGATGAATTCTATTATGTGTATTTACTTCAAACATCTGACATTCTGTAAATATAGACCAGTCAATATATATTCTTTATACATGTAATAGTACTAGTGCTAATTTAAGAATAACTTAACTCCATACCCAAGCCCTGCTTGACTGCTAGGAGCCTACATTTTTCCAAAAAAGGAAATTCTTTGGAATATTCTGAGAGTTGAAGATAAAACAGGAACAAATTTAATTCAACAAAAAATGAAAGCAGAGGAATTTATAGTTAACTCCTGGATTTGCCCAGAATTATTGAATACATACCATGAGCTTCCGTTATATAGAATGCTTTTCAAAAGCAAAACCTGGATCTGTATGGAGATACAATTACTACTAGAGCCAGAACACACAGACAAAGAAAGGGTTAAGTAATATTTCTAGACAGTGTAAATGACCGAACACTAAATGAAAGGTCTGTTAGTGGGAACTAGACTGTTCCTGGGAAGAGATTTAGCTCCATGCTCCGATATTCTCTGCACAAATGGCCTTGACTCATTTTAGGGCAATGAGCAGTCACGAAGAGCATAATTATCAGAGCCATGAAGTTTTTGGATGATTTCATGCACAGCAACTGGCAAACCAGCATTAATAAGCGCAGCAAACTTTTAAATTTGAGAATTCTGGGAAAAGGAAAGCCTGTGAATTGAAAACCATTCCCCTTGTGATGCCAAGACTGCCTCATAGAGATTCTAGTTTCATTTCAGGCTCATATGTGAGACTGCTCCTGGGACTTTTCCATCAGAATTGATTGTGAATGAAAACCTGAACATGCACATTCTCTGCTGAACAAAACACTTTTTAAGTTTCTAAAGGCTCACCTAGAGCTGGGCCGAGGGCAACGCAAGTGAGGTACTTGTTTTGGGTGCAAAACTTAAGAGTGGGGCACCCAAAAACTCAGCAATCAAAATAAATAACATTGAATGCAATATTTTAAAAAAAATTCAAAATAAATACAAAAATTCTGTGATGACTAAAATATCAAAATTTTAAATACAGACAGGGTTGATGTTGCTGATTTTTTTCTCGTTGGCCTCAGGCTCCATTTTAGTACCCGTGCTTGTAAAAACACCATCAATAAACACTAGCCATGTATTTAAAACTTCCTCAATTCCATCCTAAGGATGAAACGTTTTCAGTCAAAATAACAATGATATCATGTTTTATTTAAAAGCAAGCCCTCCAAGTTTCTTTATTCACATATTCTTCAACAAATCTATATCTGGAGCCTCCGTTGTATCCCGGGCCTTGTGTTAACACATGTGAGAACACTTCACAAGTCATCAAATCCTATTCTTAATTTTCTATTTTCCTTATTTCATGCTCTTCAACTTTCATTTTCTCACTCTCAGTTTTGGTCATGGAGGATGCTGACAGATCAAATGAACAGCCTGAGCCTACTAACTCAGTTTTTCATATTTCCCTGTGTTGGGATTACCCTACTTAGTAAGCTAAATCACCCTGTGCTGATTCGGAGCCAAAGGAGGGATCAGCCCCATGAAGCGCGAGGCCCTGCTCCTTTGTGCAGAGGCCGAGGCTGCAGGCTTTCATTAGAGAGGGTTGTGAAGGAGACCACATAGCTGGTGTCACTTATAAAACGGCAGGCTCTCCTGCCAAACGGGAAGCCATTTATAGTTCACGGCTTCTCCTGGTGGGTTAAATGCTGTAAATCCTTATGAGTAATACCAGAGCCGTAGAATCAATAAAATCCAAAATGACCTTCACTTGGCCTGCTCTATAAGTGGATGGTCCCTGAGTGACAGACGATGTTGCTCCACGGGGGAAATGTAATCTGGCGAAAATGACATGGATCACTTCTGCGTTACTTTATTTCTCTGCCTTTCCCACTTTTAATCAGTTCTGGCAGGGCGTGGGATTCTCAGATATGTTTTCAAGTTTAATTTTTAAAAACTTCCTATTTCAGGGTGACATTGGCAGTCCAGTGAACTAGGAAGCCCTGAAATCTGTGCCGGGAGCGGGGCAGGCAAAACCAACTGCTCACCGGGACAGCTTCTCATCAAGGTATTGAATGGGGAGCCGACGACAGACAGAGTGTAAGACTGAGCATGGCCTCGCTGGAGATGCACTCAGGTCCAGGGCAAAGCACTAGGAAGTCCACGGAGGCAGAGGTGACCCATGGCAAAGGTTCTGAACCGACACTGAAAGAGTAGAAGGGGTAGCGGAGACAGTGATGGCGAACTTCCCCACCACCCTAGTTCTCAGCTTTGTGTCTGTATAGTTTCCCAGGGCTGCTGTAACAAAGGACCATAACTGGGTGAGTTAAAACAACAGAAATTTATTCCCTCCCAGTCTGGAGGCCTGAAGTCTAAAGTCAAGGTGTGGGCAGGATTGGCTCCCTTTGGAGACTCTGAGGGAGAATCGGATCCAGGCCTCTTTTCTAGCTTCTGGTGGTTGCCAGCCATCCCTGGAATGAATCCCGTGGTTTGGAATGGCATGGCACCTACTTGTGTCTCTGTTTTCACATGGCCTTCTCCTTCTGTGTGTGTCTCCTCTGTGTCTCTGTTCATATTCCCTTCTTCTTATAAGGTCACCAGTCATAGACTTAGGGCTCACTCTACCCCACTATGACCTTGTCTTAACTTGGTTACATCTGCAAAGATCTTATTTCCAATTAAGCTCTCAATCACAGGTAGTGGGGGTTAGGACTTCAACATACCATTTTGAAGACACATGTTGAACATAGGTTTTTCGAGACACAATTCCACCCACAACAGTGCCTTATAGTAAATAACAAAAAAAGTATATTTTCAGCTATAGGAATAAAATAAATACAAATTTCTCAAAGTGTTTTCTCATATTTTAGGGCAGTGTCTATCAGATTTGAATGAGAATTAGCACTGGGGTATTTATTTAAAAGGGCATATATACATGATCTGGGGAACCCTACATTGAGAAACACTGTTTTGTGTTCCCACTGTAACTCTCCCCAAATGGCCAGTGTCTTGCTATTAATTCCCAGATATTTTCTGCATTAGATAATTTTTATTTACTTTTGACTTAGTTTTATAATGTGGTATATAAAATGATTTCCATGGTCAGTCCTAATTCATTGTTAATACCATTCATTAATTGCAGGTCTATGAACTGAAGCTTTACTCCAGGAATTCATATGTCATTGCAATCCTCATCCATTTTCCAAATTGATTTGAGATCTATTCAAATTATAAAAGATATTTTCATTTGAATTGAAAAAAAAGAAAAACTACTGCCATTTTGTTTGAAGATAACAGACTGAATACAATAAAATGAGATTCATCTTAATGATATATCCTGTAGCATATATAGTAACAACCCTTAACAAAGCATTAAGAGCATCATTAGGAACAAGTTAATAGGTAAAAGGATACTGCTGCTAGCTTGAGTTGAGAATAAGATTTCTGGTAAGTTTTCTCATCTGCATAATGGAGATAATTATAGAACCTGCTAGGACAGAAGGGCCTGGGAGAGAGTAAACATTCAATAAATACTAGCTATTAGCTATTATTTTATTTAGTCATTAAATAATGATAACCTGTGCCTTTAGCAAAGATTTCATCCCCTATTTTACAAATGATTACCTAAGAAGCAAGAAGTAACCATAGGAGGTAAATCAGTGTTGCGGTTTTCCATTATCTTCCAAATATTTATGAATAATGAGGCCGGAGACATCTCCTTAAATACTATTTAGTTATGTTAGCAAGGGGTGTGTATTAAAACCTTTTATATAGACACGTATTAAATGTTCCCATGTAGCAAATATTTGCACACTTGGTAATCCTTTTCTCATTTTTCTTTGTGAGCCAAAAGAAACCAGAGCCTTTCTTCTTTTTATTTATTAAACTGTTAATATTTGTAATTGAAACTTAAGAGAAAAATCTTATACAGTGCTTCAGTTTAAGTACAATGCCACTGTAAAAGTCTTTTATTTACACAGAACCACTCTTTGGCTCTGTATACATAGTGGTCTACATATTTACACACTCACATGATGTATATACATGTATTCATCACAGTATACTCAGATACATGCCTTTGGAGGTGTGCAGGATGAACATAACTTTACAGCTTTTTAAAGAAAGAAGAACTCCCAAAGGTCAAACAATTGCGGGATGCCTCTGGAATTTCAGTCTTTTAATTTGCAGAAACGTAGCTGTGGGAGTGCAATGATCTTGACTTAGTTCCATGACTTTCCTTTGGGTTTTTAATTTTAATTGTTACTTCTTTGGTAATAGGGGATATATTTTTTCTTAATTAGTTACTATGTTTTTCAGAGGAGTTGCACAGCTAACAAGTAAACGCCATGTTCAGTGGTGGATTAGTAATCCTGACCTAGGTTGATGTATTGAATGTTAGACTGACACTGTATGAGTAATTCACTTTTGGAGGTTCTAAGGCTTAGATTCAAACCCTAAGCCCACTGAAGGAATGAGCAAAATCCTGGCTTAGAACCACTTTGTCCATGAAAGGAGACTTGAGGCTGGTAGAGTTTCCTGGAGCTCTCTGAACCATCAAATCCTGCCCTTCCTGTCAGTTATACTGTTCTCTGTCTTGATGGGAAAATCAAGACCCTCCACTGGGGAAGGCCCTTCTCCTGCAGGTTGAGTTAATGTCATAAATTCCTGGACCCCCCCCCCCCCCCCGTTTTCTCTCCAATCGTCCCTTCTCGCCCTTCTCCTTCACTTCAGGCCCTGACTGCTGATACTACTTAGACCTCCTAATAATACACTGTCCCTCTGCTGTCTCTCCCCTGCTGTTAAAATTATGTGGCTGGAGACCACACCTGTCACCGGCGCAGGCATTTCTGCTGAGCCCTGGCCCAAACACCATGCTTTCTGGCCCATCTCAATTTCAGCATGTCCGCATTTCTTAGTAAAGTTGCATTCTCTATCACCTCCACCCCAAGCTTGCTTCTTTTTCTGTGATTCTTGTTTCTACTCTTGTTTCCATGACGCTTTTAGGATGAAAATTCACTCATGGACTTTTTTGGTATCTTCCTTTCTCATCTCACTCTCTGCCCTGTCCCCCTCAGCTCCTTTCCTGCCGTCCTGAGACATGTGTCAGCAGTCCTCCTGTGTCTCTCCTCAGAGCCACAAACAGAACCTTTAAAATAAGCTTCTTTCAAATCATGTCCTTCTCCCTTTCAAGGGTCTGCCAGACGAATTTTTTAGAGTATGGCCCTACTGCAAAATCTTCAATGAGTTCTCTTATTTAAAGAGTAAAGACCAAACAATTGTGAATTTAAGCAGTCAGAAGAGGTATATAGGCACTAGGCACTAGGTACAATGTAAGGGTTTTATTCACATTGATGTATCACTTACTTTAAAACTCTGCCTACTCACACGTCCGGCAGAGATTTTTCTGGTATATCTTGAAAATTGGTATAAAAGTAAAAATTGGGCTAGATATTTGTTATGTTACAATAACTTGCCATATCATGGCAGATACATTTGGCTGTGAAAACTAAGAAGCCAAAACAGGGAATTAATGTGGCAAGCATTACCTAGAGTGAAAAAGAATTCATGGTGCTTTAAATTTAGAAAGACAGATCTATATATCTTGTAGGATCATTAATCAATTTTCACTAAAGTAGCAATACAATCTAATTTTAAGGGTTTTCTTCTTGGGAAAAATATGTAAAATTATAATAAAATCTTCCTATTATTTTCTAACAGCATGTGTGTGAATACTTCACAATTAAAACGATTTCCTCAAAATTCTAGATCCTGTTCTTCCCAGGACTTTTAGTTTTCTTCACATTATAGCTCATCCCCACCATCCCCTGGTTGCTATTTAACTAGTATTTACTTACCCTATGACACCTTTAAGCTATTGGGCTGGTGCCACGTTATGGAAAAATGAGAATTTTCTCATGATTTCTATCTTTTGGCTTTGCAAACTTAGAAATTACACAGATTTAATTTTCATAGATTTTTTTTTCTTAAACAGTTTCGAGCAAAAGTACTGATATTTCATTCCATGTCAGCCCACTTTTATTTCATTACTTTGACTTATAAAGAATGTCACTCTTCCACCCTTTTGACTTCTTTTCATGCATTTGTGTTCTCAGGGTTCCAATAAAACAGTGACCCTAAGTTACAAAATCTTCACATTCAACTTATTTTTCCCTTAGTAGTAAATTTCTGGAGGTTAGCTCTGGTTGACTATCACAGGCCCCAAGTGAGTAGTCAAAGGGATAAGTTACATCGTGCGGATATATGAAGGACAGCAAGCATCAGGAAGGGAGTAATTAGGAAAGTAAACTCCTAAAATAATACTCCCATACTCTGTGCTCATGGTAACAGCATTTAATTAACTGATGCAAGATTTACACAGCCCCCTTCCCCCTTCAATGGTTAGAGCACAACGCCTCATTTCACAGATCATGGCCTCACTCCCTTCTACACTAAGAGCAATGACAAGACAGAATGTCAACCAGTTAAATATTAGGATCAAAACATTGCCCAAACATCAGCTGTCTCCCACTGTAGCTCAGCACTTAAATCAGCCTCAAGTATGTGATATGGAAATCAATGCATGGCTGAGCTCTCCTCAAGGCATGTTCCATGGGTTTCGTATTGATTTCTAAAACTGGTGAAATCTCTTCTGGCCACTCTGTGGCTATCTCCTCATCTGTGAAATTCAAGATTATTATGAGGATTGCATGAATGAATGCAGGTACATGTTAGTTCTCAGCAGAGGCTGGCCACCACCACATGGCTTCCTCAGAGCACCCTGTTGTCCTAGAGAGAGTTCAATGATGTCATTATGGGGCACCTGGAGGCTATGGGACATGGAGGGCCAGAAAAGCCTAGACACAAGAGTAGCTAAAAACAGGATCAATCCGGTCAATTCAAGTAGTCTCTGCTGGTGTGGCGTGTGAATTCAAGGACATCATGAGGTAGAGGGAAGTAGACAGGCAGAATAGAAGACAGTTGACGCTCTGCAATGATGGTGCCAGAAAGCAAGCAGCGCTGGTTAGTTCTGCTTCTGGGGCAGTGGGTTGTCTGTCCTCTTTTGCATTTAATGCTGCCTGTAGTCCCCCCCCCCCGGCCAAACTCTCTGGTTTTAGGATGGGATTATCTCCCAAATCTCTGACCCTAAAGTGAGAATTATCCATTTAAGTATGATTTCTATTTTTTAAAATGATCATTGCCAGTGAAGAACTGTAATAACAATACCACCACATGGCAGCATGAAAAGAAATCCATTGCAATGCAGAGATAACAGCTAAACAAATAAAAGCACACAGTAGCAATAATTGGGGCAGAAAGCATGAAGGGCACATAAGTCACCTTTGTTCATGCTTATTGTGTGCCACTGAAGGTCATAGAATGCCTCGTGCTACGAGAGAGAGAGGTGACATGGCAGATGGTCCAGGGAGTAAGAGGAAAGAAAATGGAAACAAATATTAACGGAGGGCTCGTTGTGCATTGGGACTGGTTGTGAGGGTTTCTGTGTTTTATCTCATTTACTTCTCATTTATTAATATTATTTACTCATTTACTTTTATTACTATCATGGCTTAAAGGCACTGTCTTTGTTGCTGGCACATCCAGGTTCAAATACCCACTCCATCACTAACAAGGTGTGAATTTGGATGAAACATTTAACCTCTCTTCATCAGGTATTATAATATTAACTTAGTCTTATAAATGAGAAAGTTAAGGTTTTAAGACATTAAGATGACTTCTCGTATGGGTAATAACTCAGACTAAAGCCTTCTCCCTTTCTATCATGCAACTGGAGAGTTTTCATATTTCTTCTCATAAGAAATGGGGAGGAAATATGTCAGTTCAAAGGCTTATGGGACAGTGAGATAGGTGACCACAAATTTGTCTCAGAAGAGGGTGGAAGTCAAAAGACATGTGGAAATTTTTTTCTTCTCATGGTACCACCTTTCTAATGATAGACATTTAATTTCCTCCTGCAAACCTGTTGAAGACTGCCCTGTATAAAGGTTTCTCTATGAACTTTTATTTAACCCAGATATCAGATAAACAGATTCAAAAGAACCTCTTATTCATACTCCAAGTTTCTTTTAAAATTCTCAAGTGAATAAGATATTAGAATGCAATAACAGTGTTAGTTCCAAGCATGCTTTACAAATGATACACATTTTTTTCCTTTGTAAACTCAAATTTGCTGCTTTTGGATTTTTTAACTTGCCCTGAAACATGTTAACATTGATTCTTCTGGTTTTCTGATTTTTATTGCAGAGAAAGGAGATATTCCATGACTTTCTGTCACAGAAGGTCACTATATAAAACACCAACCCTTCATTCAGATTTCTGAAAAGTTTTCCACCCTGGGAAAAGCAACAAATCAAAACACCAGCATCACTGTGCAGATATTTTACAGCCCAATCCAGTGAGACTTCGCAATTTTCATACTGAGAAGTAATATATGACCTAGACAAGACCCAGACATAGGCTCATGAGAAAGACTACGGGACTTTAAAATTATTGCCTTGATCATGAAAAAGAAATATGAGTAATCACTGCCATCTACCAACTCAGGATGGTCTTTGGGGGTAATCAGTGTTTGAGAGAATCAAAGAACATCTGGAAATCAGCATATTTTGAGCGAGTTCACACTCTGCTTGGTTCATATTTCAACATATCTATGCACGAGGCAGTTCTGCTGCCCTGAGAAAAGCAGGCTGCATGTATCCTCTGGGATTAGGAGATTTCAGCAAGGCTAGAAGGGGAACATTGGAGATAATCCCCCCTTGCTGGACTCCAAGGGCCACACCTGCAGCTCTGGCATATCATGGCTCATTGGAACCTGCTTCAACTTTTCCCAGCATCTACCAGCAAAATGCTTTGGAGGGCATTTTAGTAATAAAAATTAATATGCAATCTACATAAGAAAATGTCTCAATAACACTGCCTGGGCCTCTGTCCAAGTAAAGATCAACAAACCTCTCTCTGACCCTTCTCTCCTCACCCCTTATGCTGCAGATGAACCAAAAGAGAGAGAGAAAAAATCACATTTGAGTGAGCAGCGTCTTGCAGTAAGACAGGAAGAGGAGACGAGGGGGTATTAACAGATGGTGCTGATTTTGGCATCGATATTTTCCCTAAAGTTCAGATAATAACTCTAGAGTCTCTACAAGATGATTGATTCCCAAAGGGTCTTTCTGTTAGACACATCCAGTTCAAATCCACGCATTCCTAAAACAGCCCATATCCTGAGACATTTTTTGGTTTTGGTCTCACAAGCACTGAAGATTCACCACACTGTGTAAGAAAGATCCTAGCTCTTTTACTACATTAGATGCTAAAAGAGGTTCCAGGGATATTTTATGTCAAATATTTATCCTCTTAGACATCAAACCCACAAACCTATAAATTTGCATCCTAGTTTGTCTTAGGAACAAATTATGTATGTTCTTCCTAAAAGTATCTAGACATTTTTGAATACATTTGTGATTGTAGCTGGCGCTCCTTTCTGACAGGTAACATATGTCAAGATGGCTCTGAGACTCACAGAAAAATATCTCCAGGAGGATTCACTGTTCATTTTGTTTACTTTGTATGAGGGTTTGTGGGCCTTGAGCACATCTGAGCCTTAATACTAACTGCTTTTCCCTGCTTTCCTAAGATAGTGTCTTCTTTATCTCCTTGACTACACAGGCAGTTCTCTCTGGTCCTGTTTTCCTCTCTTCATGGCTTTGTTGCAGTTCAGAAAGCAGAACCACCATGATGCTAGAAGGATAAGACAACTTTCTAGATTACGCTTAGCAGGAACCCCTTGGGCCACAGCAACCTCCTGAACCAAGAACCATGGACTGAGCCCAGGATCAGTAAGTGCCCATCCTTCTACCTCAGGACAACACTAGCTAGTGGTTACATTTGTGCTGTGTTTGATAGTTTCTTAGCTGCCTTCACATACATGTAATCACTTAAGCACAGTATACACTCTATAGGCATAAATGTTATATTACCGTTTGTAGATGGACACTCTGAGGCTCAGAGAAGCATAGCAAAGGGCAGAATGGGAGCTTGAACCTGGATTTCTGATGCCAGGTCCAGTGCTGGCTCTAGAACATTACACCTGATTTACCCATGAGGTGAGGGCTATGGGGCTAAATGCTTATTCTCTTTGCCCTAGACCTGTGGTTCTCAAACTAGTTTGTATTTCAGAGCCACCTAGAAGGATTGTTAACATCCAGGTTCCAGGCCCCATTCCCTCAGTAGGTCTGCAGTTGGGTTAAGAATTTGATTCCTAACAAGTTCCCAGGTGGTACTGATGTTGCTGTCCCTCCCGGGTACTGCACTTTAAGAACCACTATTTTATAACCTAGAACAGAGGCCCTCCATCTTGTTTTCACCCTAAAATTTCATAGGAAGCTTAAAAATATCTATGTCTATATCTATATCTATATCTATGTCTATGTCTATATCTATGTCTATATCTATATCTATGTCTATATCTATATCTATATCATCTCTATCTATATCATATATATATATATATATATATATATTGAAGCCTAGGCCCTACTTCATAATGATTCAGTTATTGCAGGAAGGACCTGTGGGCATTATTTTAACATTCCAGGTAGTTGTGATGTGCAGCCACATTCTAACAAAGGCTGGTAACAGTTGTTCTAGGGCAGGGGCCAGAAAACTGATGTCTCCAGCTGGTTGCTGTTTTCGTAAATAAAATCTCTTGGCACACAGCCATGCCCATTTGTTTACATGGCTGCTTTCATGCTGCAATGACAGAGTTGAGCAGTTGTGACAGAGACTGTTGGCCTGCAAAGCAGAACATACTTGTTCTCCTGCCCTTCATAAGTAATAAAAGCAAAATAGAGAAAACGATAGAAGATACCATGGACTTTTTTCTACTTTCAACAAACCTTTCCAAACCTTAATCAAGGCAAGGTGGGGAGTGTTAGGAAACAGGCGAGAAGGTGAGCTTTTCTATGAGGGACTTGACTCAAAGTTGTGATTCCATCTTTTTTAAAAGAGTTTTTTCTCTACTTCTCTGTTTCCTGTATATTCATTCTCCTTTTCCACCAGCCAAACACTTTCTCTTCTTCCCTATCTGCAGTTACACAACTTTCTTTTTTCTTTTTTCTTTTTTTTAAAGATTTTATTGGGGAATTGGGGGGGATGGGAACAGTACTGGGGAATTGGGGAAAAGGAACAGTCAAGTTGCTGTCTTTTTGTTCTTCAGTCTAGTTGTGGAGGAAGTCGCTTCACTGGCCCATGTTGGTATTGTGATCATTGTGCTTTTCCTGGCTGAGGCAGATGGGTCACCGGCCTCTGGACGGCTGCTCACAGCAGCTTTTGGCAGGTCATACTGGCTACCAGCCACTCACGGCGGCTGCCGGCCGCTCATGGTAGCTCATAGCAGCCCACTGTAGCAGGGGCTGCAGCCTACACTGTCACCGGTGACTCAGAGCAGCCCAGCTCCAGGTTGAGCTGTTGTTCACCATCTTAGCTGTAGAGGGCAGAGTCACTGGCCCATGTGGGATCTGAACTGGNGCCCAGCTCCAGGTTGAGCTGTTGTTCACCATCTTAGCTGTAGAGGGCAGAGTCACTGGCCCATGTGGGATCTGAACTGGTGGCCCTGCTGCTCACAGTTCGTGCTCCCAAGCCAACTCTTAACCAACGAGCCACTCGGCCGGTCCCACAACTTTCTTAATCACCCAGTAGGACACTGCTTCACGGCTATCTTTCATTTCCTGGTCTATTCATGTTCGTTGTGTTGCAGTGGAAAAGGAGTGGTATTTGGAGTCAGAAGATCTGGATTTGAATCCTACTTCTGCTACTGAGCTGTAAAATCTCAGGGAAGCTTACTTAGCTTCTGTGGACTTGGGTTTCCTGAACTGGCAAAATAGACATGATAACACCTCACTCATTGGTTACTGCAAAGATTAAGGACGATTAGTCAAAGTGCATTGCAAACTGCAAAACACCTCACACATTTCATTTATTATCATTAGCCACCACTTCTTAGAGAAACACAAGAAGTGCACTGCAGGCCACTTCTCTGATTTCCTCTTGGGATACCCCAGGAAAGGACAGGAACTGTCCAGGCTCTAAAACTGGGTTTATCCTACCCAAAACCTTCTCAGGCTGAATTTTTGTGACTGACTCAGAATCCCAGGATGAGAACTCAGAGCCTGTGTACTATTGGGTAGTCAGAAAAGTCATGACGCGTTTTTGCAACAAAAAACATAGAAAAAATACATCATGACTTTTCTAACAACCCAATAGAATGCTGACAAGATTCTGCATAGCGTTGGCCTTAAGCAAAATTTATGCACATGGCTGCACCTAATGCAAAATCTGGAAGAAGGCAAAAAAAAAAGGAGTCCAAAAACCATGATTACCGAAAATTTCAAAGATATAAATAAAGTAGAAGAAAGACATAGTAGAAAATAAAGGGAGGCTGTGAGCATTTTACAGTTAACTTCAGTGGCTCAGAAGCCTTCGTGCTCAGCGTTATATTAAGAGAGTAATACACACAGATAGTAATTCATAAAGCATATGAAGAGCCTGGAATCCTTTTCCACCCCTGATGCACAAACCAATTTCATCCCCAAATCCCTCATCTATTGCCCCTGGGAAAATCTGTCATGTACAGAATCCTCACAATGATTTCCAGAAACTTCATGTAAACATACAGAGAAAAAATGTTAACCTCTCGCATAACTCACATGTAGTGGCCAAAGAGAAAAGTGTCTTTCTTATAAACAGAGATCTTCACATCTGTTACTTCTCTTGCAATTGCTTGACAGAAAATTCACTCATAGCAAAACTCATTATTGGTCAATTCAGTCAGAATCACTACACTGATTCTGTTTATTTAAAAAAAAATTCCAGAGAATTAAAAAAAAGCCATGAGAAGTAATCTACTTCGTACACTGATTTGACAAAATGGCATCATCATTTCCATCAAGCCATCATACATCTTTAAACCACACATTACAAGTTCTGCTCTGAAGGCAGAATCAGCCACATTTTGGAATCTCCCTGTCAGAGACCAACAGCTGAGCCATCCCCATGCCAGACGGAATAAAACTGGCAACAAAAACTATGTACAAAGAGATTATGCAAAGACTTCAAATATTCCATTTTGATAAAAACTTGTAAAATGAAACAGTGAGAATATAATTTGAACAATCTGTTAGACCCAAGCCTGCCAGTATCTTTCACTTGCTCTTTTTTTTTAACCACTTGCAACTTTCACTATTTATCATCATTGCAGATCTAGAAATACCATTTGGATAACTAATTTCTATACTTCAGTTCCATTAGGCCTCCTAGTGATCAACTTCCAATGGCCTTACAAGTACCAAGTAGAAGAAATAGAAGCCAAACTAGGATGAGAGAAGGGAACCAAAATAATTATGAGAGAAAACAAACACTAAATTCAGAAATATAAGATACAGTCAAGGGAGCATCCAGTTTCAAGAACCCAAGTTTGGGGAGACCTTTTCTGCTTCCCCCCTATCCATCTATCGCTTCCTTTAATTCCTGTTACACAAAGTGTTACTGTTATGTAGTTAGCAGTTACTAGTTCTCAGGCTGAGAATGGAGATCAAATCTTATGTGACTTAATTTTTCCATAGCCCACTGAAGAAAAAAAATAAAAGAGCATATACTTTGTAATATTATCCAAAATTGGCCTAATATCCATGTTGCAAGTGCTTGAAGCTTTCCCTGAGGAAAGACTTTCTTGCTTGAAATAGCCTGGTAACAAATTAGTTTACCTTTCATTTTTCCTAAGTAATTATTCTTGCTTTTCACCTTGACTAGAAATCTTACGTTTTTGTGTTTAACTCAAGATTTTCTTGCTAGCTTTTTTCCAATATTATTTTGAAATGAGAGTTATATATGAAGTTCAAGCAATAATTCCATCAGCTTGACAGACAAATGCTGCTCTCCAGATAAAAACATGATGATCTCTTTGCTCCTAAATTTGTTCCCAGAATACAGATGGATCTATACTGGGCCCTCTGCCTGGCCCTGCCATGATCAGACAGCTGCTCAATATCTGGTTGAGATTAAGGAAATAGACTCAGCTATGGATCCAGGCAAATAAATGGGCCCAGATGGCCAGTGGGTACCCACCCTTGGTCTCACAGAGTAGTTGCTTTAAACTAGGAATTGGCTAACTTTTTCTGTGAAAGGTTAGGATCAGCCTTTGTTCCATAGAAAGTATTATATTGGGCTTTGCAGGCCATATGGTCTCTCTCACAATTACCAGTGCGAAAGCAGCACAGACAATACCTAAATGAATGAGCGAGGATCTGTTCCAATAAAACTTTATTTACAAAATTAGGTGGCATGGCCTGTGGGCCAGCGTGCTGATCCTTGCAAACCAACTTGTCTGACCAGTTTGAGCCCAACTCATCCAGTTTCTGGTTCATGCTTTACTAATCCCCATCCTAAAAACCACTTCATTTTGTTCCTCAAATCAGTCTGCCAACTGGAGCTGATTTATAACTCCCAAATCAAACTAAATATGATAGGAAAAGGAGGCAAATTCTGTGAATTATTTTTTGGGGGAGGAAGTCCAATTTCTGAGATCAAAGGGTGATATTAAACTGGTAGAACCATTTTACATGGTCACTTAAATATTAACCATCAGCCTCTTAAGGAAATCACATAAGAGCACAACCACCCTACCAACAAACCCTTGAGGTCACACACTATAGTGTTGGGAAGCAGGCTAAGGTCTCCAGAGCTTATGCACACAATTTCCCCTATGCACCTTTTTGGGATTACAGGGAAAAACATGCAGCACAGAGCTCAGCACATCGTGAATATTATTATCCATCTTTAACAGATAAGAAATTAGACCTGTGCTTTTTTTTACTATGATGTACCTACAGATCATGTTGTGGACTTGTTAAAATGCAGATTTTGATGCAGTAGGTCTGGGGTGGGTCCTGAGGGTCTTCATTTCTAACAGGCATCCTGGTGCTACTGACGCTGCTGGTCTAAGAATCTTGCCTTAAAGAATAAGGGCCTGAAACAGTGGTCAGCAACCTCAGCTACACATTGGAGACCCCTGGGGAGAATTCCAAACACTGAGGTCTGGGCCAGCCCCAAACCAAATGGACCAGCATCTCTGGGGGCAGGGCCCAGACGGCAGTATTTACTAAAGCTCCCAGTTTATTTTAATGTAGCGTCAAGATTGACAGTTGCTAAATTAGAGGCTCAGAGATATTAACTGACTTGCCCAAGGTCACTTGGTTAGTGGCCAAGCACGGGTTTTAAACGAAGTAAACTTTTTGCTTGCCTGATAATCATTGAAAGTGATCTCACAAATCATTACTAGACAGGACACAGGCAAAGTGGGGATAGTTTCCAGGATCACAGCAAAGATGAGGGAGGAGCAGAAGAGGAAAGATGAGACTGAACTTATTCAGACACCGATATCAATACTGGGCAAGGGAGCACAGATACAGCAGGCAGTACAATCCATGGCTTTGTCCCACTGTGAAGATCCCTCTTATGGCTCATTCTTTCTTTATGAAAGCAACACGGCCAAGGAGCCTCTCGGAAGGCGTATTTAAGTTCAGAAATGTGCAGCACCTTCAGTTCCTTTGATGAATCACCACATGATGAAACCTTAGCGGCTGAGGAATCACTTTTGGCTTCCTTTCTGCCTCTTGGGAGGTTCAAAAAGTCATCTTTATGGGAATGGGCAAAATTTCTGATCCAGGGATTTCTGTCCTGAACAAAACCAAAGCAAGGGAAGGAGAAGAAAAGAGAAAAAAAAATTCAGGAAATTATGGGACAGCCCAAGGTATTCTGGGCCTCCTAAATGCATCCAGTTCAGCACTGTGAGTAAAAGGTTGTTTTCACTGGAAAAACCACATGCATTTCAATGACATTTACACAATTGTTCAAGATCAGATCCGTTTTCTCACTCTCTGCAGACCTGGGGAGTACCAACCCACCCTTAGTGAAGACCTCAACTGTGTAATGTGGGACATCCTACCTCAAAGGGGAAGTAAAAGTGTGACTGAGGAATTGGACGTCTCCCAGACTAAGCAAATGGCAGCTGCAAAGGGTACTGAGAGGTGCAGACTCACTCCTGGGAACCTCATCCTTTTAGGTAGAGGAAGTGAGGGGCCCAGGGTCTGGTGGGTCCTGGGAACACTGTGAGCTCATGTGAAAATTCATAATGCTGAACATGCAGTGAGAACTCAGTATTTTGCCAAATGTTTTCAGAGGCTTAAGTTCAAGCTTTACTCCCCCACCACCCCACACTCCACCCCTATTCTTTTGGGATATTCTTGTGGATATTTTATTTAGGTGTTTTTTTTTTAATTCTCTCTCTCTCTGACTCCCTTTAGGACAACAAACAAGTATTAATCCTGCCCTAAAAGACACGAACCAGATATTCTGAAAAAGAAGTAACACTTTGAGGGCTCCCATGTCTGTGGGAAGTGCTCACCAGCCTTAGGTCAGCCGGGCTTTTGGCCCAGAGTGTTTTCTCAGGCACTTCCACGTCTGAACCAGAACCCACTGGCCAGTGTTCAACGGGGTTACACATCCCACACTTGCACGGAAGCTCATGATTGTGTCACTAGAAGGGTCTGCAGAACCACTACTGTCCAACCATCGCTCATTTTACAGATGAGGGGACCGGGGGTGTTCAAGGTCACATAGTGATGCAGGGGCAGGAGCAGGACTAGAATCAGTTCACCAGGTAGCTTCCACCCCATTTCTCTGGGTTGGTCCTCAGGGAGCTGCATTTTAGTAAGCTTCTGATGTAGGCTCCCCAGGCTCCATATATTCACAAATGCTGGCCTAGTGGGCAGAGATGTCCTTTAAGACAATAGCAACAGATCTTTTCCTAACTGTTGGCTTTGTGGCATATCTCTAGGAAGGGGGAAAGATGACCCTCAGCTATTTTCTCTCTTAACAAAATCAGGAGAGAGGGAAGGGAAGTATACTTCGATAGGAAGTCAATTTTAAAGTCCCCAGGAGAGCAGTGTGGCCCTACAGCTTCTCACATTTAGAAAACGTCTCAGCTCAATTCCTCTGTCTTAAGAAAAGGAGGCACTGAAGTTATTTCAGGAAAGGGAGAAGGATGTGAAATGATTTGCACTTAGATTCAATTTTATAAGAAGCGGTGATCACACGACACTTACTTTGTATCACATATTTTGTTAATAAAGTGAAAAAAAATACAAAAAACAACTTTTCACAAAAGAAAATGGCCCAATCACTTTTGAATCTACATTTTCCCATCAATGTGACCATCCAGTGTTACCGTAACAATGAGAGTCTTGAAAAGAGGACCGAAGTCACAGTGAAGTGTCAGTTGAGCAAGTAAGTAGACATTCCTCCCAAGAGCTTGGCATTTTTTTTAGAATGTTTTGCCTTTGTTTTTGCTCTGACTGCAGTAAATTTACCATGATAAGAAAACACCTTTTTTTCTTCTTCTTATTTTGTGGCCTAGAATTTCATGAGAGAAGCAACAGCTGTGAGTAAGTGATGGGAGGACTGTGAATTCAAAGGAGGGAGCAGGAGAGAAGGAGCACTGGAGAGTGTTTTTCCTTAAAAAAGAGATGAAAGGGGCCCACAGCACTGAAAAGAGTAAAACATCTGTGGCGGGTTGCTCAGTAATTAATCATCTCCAGGAGATTCCACCAGTCCCCAGCCCTGTCCACAGAGCAGTTTCGCTGACACAGAGGGAAAAGGCACTTCCACAAACACAGCTAGTAAAACAGTATTATAGCCACGTAAACAGCCGGCTCTAGCAGAATCCAGTGGGCCCTTATTTTTAAAATTATGCATGGGATCATTCATGTGTAGAAAGAAATTATAAATCCTCCTCTCCGTGCTTTCGTATAGGTGAGTCCTGGAGATACAGTGAGAATATTTGCTAACTCATGTTGATATTGGTAGATGCTAAATTACAAATACAATTCGGATGTGAATGTCCCCTGAGAAAGTTATTGTTGACAAAATAACAGTAGGGGTGGATGTGGGCTCTCTTTTTCCCACACATTTCTAGATGGTATCATTGGAGGGGAGGATGAGTTATTCTGACTTAATTGTCAAGACTCACAGAATGCTAGTGTGTGCAAGCTGGAAAGGATCTCAGAGGTTTTCTCATTTACTTATATCCATCTGCTTTGCTCTCCCCTCCCTGCCATTTTTACTAAAAGAGGAAAGTTGGAAGGACTCACCCAAAGTTCTAGCACATTCTCTGAGTTTTCACTAGAAAATGGAGGCATTTAGGATAGAATTCCTCTTGCCAGCTAATTTAAAATTATCTTGGATGAAAAGGAATCAATGTAGGTTCATCAATTATGGTGAGTGTACCACTCTGATCACCTTACACCTGTTAGAATGGCCGTCGTTAAGAAGAAAAAGATGTGTCAATGAGGTTGTGGAGAAAAGAGCACTTGTGCAACGTTGGTGGGAATGTAAATTGGCTCAACCCTATGGAGAACAGTATGAAAGTTATTAAAAAAAATAATAAAACTGTCATATGATTAAGCAATCTCACTTCTGGGTATATATCCAAAGGAAATGAAAACAGGATATTGAAAAGATATCTGCACTTCCATGTTCATTACAGCTTTATTCACAATAACAAAGATGTGGAAACAACATAAGTGCCCATCAATGGATGATAGATAAAGAAGATTATGGTATGTGTATAAACACACACACACACACACACACACACACACACACACACACACACACACTGGAATATTATTATTCAGCCATGAGAAAGAAGGAAATCCTGCTATTTGCAACAACATGGATGGACCTTGAGGGCATAACGCTAAGTGAAATAAATCAGGCTGAAAAAGACAAATACTATATGATATCACTTACACATGGAATCTAAAAACATTAAACTCATAGAAGCAGAAAGTAGAATGGTGGTTATCAGGAGCTGGGGGAATTGGGGAGATGTTCAAAGGGTACAAACTTGCAGTAAGAAACAAAACAAAATGATCATGGGGGAGGCTGTGCCTGTGTGGGGACAGGGAACATATGGGAACTCCCTATTTTCTGTCCAGTTTTGCTATGAACCTAAAACTTCTTTGAAAAATAAATCTATTCAGACAGAGAAAAAAAAAGATCCACCTTTTTTGTTGCAGTGAATTCACGATTTGACATTATTTTTTTGTGATTGTTATTTTGTGGCTTTTCTTTATTCTAGAATATATATATATATATATATATATATATATATATATATATATATATATGTGTGTGTGTGTGTGTGTATGTATATATACATATATATATATATATTTTTTTTAATGCCAAAATTTCCTGATCTTAGTGGAATAAAGTAAAGACAGGCTTACTACAACCAGGATGACATTACTTTAAAAAAATTGCATTACTGGATGTATTACTTGAATCAAAGTTGAGAAGCAAAGAAACAGCTTAGCCCTAAGCCAGTATGATTTTTGCATTGGTTACTTCATCACTGAATTCTGCCACCCCCATTGGTAAACTGAGTGTATTGAACTGTATGTACTTTAACATGGCTCCAACTCTAAGGATCCCTGAATGGATAGCAAATGTTTTGAATTGTTTTTTTCCTGTCAGTGATGGCGAATCTGCACTTTGGCTTGATGCTGTCTTGCTCAGTCCTCATGTGAGCCTCTTGAGGAGGATGTTCCAAGTTCATGGTGAGGAAAGAAGCCTTGGCCGGGACTTTTAA
Source organism: Hipposideros armiger (assembly GCF_001890085.2). NCBI lineage: Eukaryota > Metazoa > Chordata > Mammalia > Chiroptera > Hipposideridae > Hipposideros > Hipposideros armiger. The sequence continues at coordinate 1,323,427 of NW_017731818.1, read as the reverse complement.
GGATCAAGACTTGGGCTACATTTGCATCTTATTCTATTTACTTGAACAAATGGTCTTGTTTTTAGAGTTGGTGTGAGTCAGCCCAAAGCCAAAATTGACTTTGGTGTTTCTAAATAAATCAGAGTCCTGTTTGAGTGACTCAAAATGAAAAATTGCTGATTACAATTCAAGATAATGCTATAATTTGGACACAGAAGACAAAAAGAGGTAATAAGGATTTTTAACCCAAAGTGAGTAAATCCTGGAGGAATTTTCTACAACACCCACAAACATTTTAACTAATGTGCTGAAAGCCTCTTATTTTAAATCAATAGAGCCATAGTTTTACTCCTAATCACCAGGTCAACAAAAATAACTTAATGGATAATGCTATTATTCTATGGGAAGAACTTATAAAATGAGGACATTGATCTCATTTGATACCAGCAAAGTAATGAAAAGCAAATTTAGGAGGATAGTTGATTCCACATTCCGTAAACACACAGTAGACACCATCGCGGACCCCACTGCCCTCTGTCCCAGCCTTTCACCAAGATCCTTTCTTCACCTCCCTTAAGTGAGTAATGCTCTCCTCCAGGCTTCAATGTGGAATTCTGCAAAGTTGCTCTGGGTACCAGACCTAAGTGTCAGAAAGGAAAATTCTCTTCCTTCCTTCCTCCCTTCTTCCTTCCTTCCTTCCTTCCTTCCTTCCTTCCTTCCTTCCTTCCTTCCTTCCTTCCTTCCTTCCTCTCTCTCTCCCTCCCTCCCTCCTTCCCTTCTTCTCCTTCTCTGTTTTTTTTTCCAAACTGAAGATCTTATGCAAGTACAGCAGGTCCTTGAATAACTGTTTCATTCAATGTTGTTTCATTATAACACTGATGAGATATCATAGGAATGTAATTCCTGTTTATGTCAAATAGTCTATGGTAAGGTTGGTTTCGTTATATGTCATTTAGCTTAAAATCGCAGAACATATCAACGTTAAGTGAGGATTTACTGTAGTGTGGGTAACAAAGAAGAGACAAAATAGCAGCAAAGGCACAAAAATGCCTGTTTGCCTCTTGTCTGACCTTAGACGGCAGTAGAAACATCCCAGAGACCAAGGGGACTGCATTAGACCCCTGGGAAACAGAAAGCCAACACTGGAAGTCTCTTCAAGGGAAGCATCAAATAGCTGTTTCCAGTTGTTTCAAGCTTTACAAATGAGGCACGATATGTGAAAACCCTTTGTCTATTCTAAACCACTCCACAAATGTGGACCATTCTTCTTATTTGCTGAACCAGGGTAGGCTGTTAATCAGATTCTGTTTCAATCTGGAGTTATATTTTGTAAGATAGGCAGGTGGGACAATTTGGTGGACATAAATCCAAGACAGAAATAAGAAACCTGGGCTCTTGTTCTGGCTCCCATGTCATTGGACAAATCTTAATTACTTTGTGCCTCTGTTTCTCCCTTTATTTTTAAAAGGAGAGGAGAGGTTAAGATGGGGGAAGCCAAAAATAGCTGCGAGAGCCTTCTTCTATTTCTTGTCATTCCCCGAAGTCACATCTATTCTCCAAGCACTGCTCATTTTACAGTTAAATTATTGTCGATGACTCGTCCCTGTGTTCACCTTCAAGTGAGTTAAAAAAAAAAAGGCTATTTCAGATGCTGTTCATCTTCACATCCGATTCAGCCACCTAATTTGAGTTTTTCATGTCATTTGCTGGTATTTCTCCCTTGCCTGGCTTAACTGCTTTTAAAAAAGGCTTTCAGGGCAGTCCTTGGTGGTGACAGGAGGCCACAAGGTGTGCATTCCTCTCGGAAATGAGTCACTGGAGACGTGGTGAGTCCCTGGCCTCTCTGTACTCCATCATTCCTCTGGGTTATTTTCACCCACCACTTAGCTGCATACTCCCCAAATACTTTTAGAGGGCTCAAATCTCTTATCAACTTCCCAAATGTTCACCCGGGGACTTTTCATTGTGATCTTGCTATGTGGCTGTATCTTAGAGAAAAGCTCCAGCGCTAACCTTCTGTGACAACAGTGCAGACGCCAGTGTTCACTTAAACTTCTAGTCCTCAGCGACGAGTCCTAAAGGCACTAAGACAAGCTTTCGTAGCCTTTGCTCTCCTTAAATGCTGAGGCATGAAGCCAAACTAGCCACTTTCTTTTTTTTTTACTTTTGTTTTTTATAGTTACTTTCAGGTGTACAGAACAATGCAATAGTTGTCCTTTTCACCCTTCACACAGAAACAAATCCCCCCCGCCCCCCGCATCCACTGCCCTTCCACCTCCGATATCATACTTATCTATTACATTCCCACAGTCTACTCCACGTCCCATGACTATATGTATATATAATTATAGTTGACATACATTATTATTCAACATCAACTTCAGAAATACAGTGCCGGTGGTCAAGCCTCTACACGGTGTATGAAGTGGTCTCCCTAACAAGACATGAGACCATCTGGCCCCCTAAAAAATATTTACAACATTATTGATTATATTCCCCAGACTGTCTTTTCTATCCCTGAGGCCATATTGTAGTTACCAATTCGTATTGTCTCATCCCTTCCCCTTCCCCTTCATCCCCACCCCCTCCCAACTAGCAATCCTCAGTTCTTCCTCTGTGTCTCTGGGACTATTTGTGTTTACACTTCTCATTTATTCAGTTTTTTAGATTCCACGTGTAAGTGAGATCATATGGTATTTGTCTTTTTCTGACTGACTTATTTCACTTAGCATAATGTTCTCTAGGTCCATCCATATTGTTGCAAATGGTACGATTTCCTTCTTCTTCATAACTGAGTAATACTCCATTGTATAAATGTACCATAGTTTCTTAATCCAGTCGTCTACCGATGGCAAACTAGCCACTTTCTGTAAAGACCAAGGGCTGGGGCAATGGAGTTACCCACAGGTTTTGTGTTAAAGCCCGAATCCCAATGAGTAATTGAAATGTTTGAAATTAGATATTGTTCTTGTTTCTGATTAATAATCATACCAGCCATGCTTAATCTATTTTTATCATTATTATTAACATCAATACTATTAATAAGTAAGCTTAATGCAGACAATGGCTAAGCTAGGAGCTTTCTGCACTTTAGCTGATATCATCATAACAACAAGAGAGTGAAGGTACTATTATTTTTTCCATTCGCCAGATTAGAACATGTAACAACAAGGTCAGTAATTTGCTTATGATCACACAGTTAGAATTTTGAACGCTGCTTGTGTGCCCCTGAAGCGTTGGCTTTAGCATCTATGCTGTAGAACATGTGGAAATAAAAAGGAGCTGCGCCTCTCATGGGTGCTGCACGCTCCTTACAATGGGGCTGGGAGAGATGGCAGAAGTAGGGTGAGCAGTCAACACCACTGAACCACGTGGGGTGGCCTTTCCCTCTCTGTCTGATAGTCCTCACTTGCATCATACAGATGCAGGCCTTCTGAAGCCGAGTACTCCTTACTTTTGCTGCCTGAGCTTGCCCTCTGTTGGTCTGAGGCAGTGGGTGAATGAAATGCATGTGTGTGTCCTGTAAGCCAATCGAGCAGGCCTATATTAAGCACTTTGAATGTATCAGCACTAGTCCAGCAGATCCAGATTTTGGCCTGTGCAGGTTTCTGAGTGATCCGTTGAAGACAAGGCTGATGACAGAGCTTCAAGTTCTCTGGTTTTGTAACCACGGCAGCACCAGTGCTGCTCGCTGTTGAGCTGAAGCCAGCACTCAGGAGCCCACAAACTTGGCAAGTGTATCTCCTTCCAAAAGTTGCTTTGTTCTTTTAAGAAAAATGGTATGAAAACATTATTTTTATTTTCTTATTTTTGTTTATATTTCAATTTACTTTTTAAAAGTTGTGTTGTTTTTATTATTATTGATGAAATACGATGAAATGTATATTTTACTTGAGTTGAAAACATAGGAATCACCACAGTTTGGAGCATAATATTCCACAAAAACAATGGAATAAATGATTCTGAGCAGCTAGCTGTATGAGGCCCACTGCCCATGAAAAACCATCTACAATGACTCCCCCTCAGATGTTCCAGGGAGGTCTCCAGCTCTGTTCACTGTTCCTTTGCCCTATCAGCCTGGGTGAGTAAGTATATGGAGGAGCTCTTTCCAGGTGTCAAAAAGGAAACAAGGTGAAGGGTGTACCTGAGTTTGCCTTTCTGAACGTTAGTAGCTCTGGTTACGCGTGACGTCTTCTGGCTGGGGTCGGGAAGCTCAGGCTTAAGAGGCTTTAGAGTGCTGAGATGGGACTGCTGACCTTTCAGACAGGAACTTTAGGGGTAGAACTGGAACAAGACCAACCTTGGATATGCGGTCAGGGCATCCAACTACCATATGACCCAACAAAATAAGACTTTGTAGAATATTTATTAGAAACAGAGAGCTTGGATAAATAACTGTTCCAATGCTCCGATCCAAAATAGTATGATGCTTCATCAAAAGATCTTAACACATAGCTGGTTGAGGAATTTACTGTGTGCACCTGTGTGTGTATTTTTCTGTACATTATTAAGGAAGTATATAAAACTGGTCCTCTGACTGACCCTCCAGCTAAAATCAACTAACTCTGCTACATAAAATATAGGAAACATTTTAAAGGAAAATCAATGAGTTGGAAAGAAAGTAAGAAATCCTCAAAGGCCCAAAACTAAGTGAAAATAGGAACCTGGAAAAGAATACAAGAATACTCAGTTGGCTTTTGACTTAAGGACATTTCCTAGACCCAAATGACCTGAAGTTTTGGTTTTCATAGATTTACAGGGTGGGACAGGGGCCAGAAGATTAAAGTGTAGGGCTTCCCTAAGGCTACCAATCTATATCCCAAAAAGATGGAATTCCAAGGGGTTCAGTCCTTAGTATAAGAGTGAAATATAGTTACCCTTCACCACAGGCCATAAAGATTTTCTATTGCATAAGTTCCAAGAATATAAGCTCACAACCCACCCCTCCCCGCCCCAACAAAAGAACACATAAAGCATAATATATATAAGGAAACAAAGCACCATGTACAAGAGCCAGCAGAAATATCAGATTAGACCAGCAAACATTTCAGATATTAGAAGTATCAGGCACAAAGACAGAAAAAGATACGATTTAGAAATGTGAATAAGGAGTAAGGTACTATTAAACATAGGACAAAGCATATTTGAAAAAGGTCCAAATAAATATTAGAAATGAAAAATGTAATCATTGAAGTTAAAAACTCAGTCAATGGATTTAATGACAAAGTACATATAACAGAAGAGATATTTAATAACCTGAGAAGTGGAGCCAAATAAATTATTCTGAATGTAGAAAGCGACAAAGGAAGGTTAGGAGACATGGAGGACAGGATGAGAAGGTCTGACATGTCTAATCAGTTATGGAATAAGGGCAGAGAAAGAGGGAGTGAACTAGATTGAAGCAATATTTGAAGACATAATGGCTTAGAATTTTCCAGAATAATAAAAGAGACCAGTCATGAGATTCAGAAAGCCCAACATATCTTGAGCAAAATAAAGAAAGAAATAAATTTACACTGAGATCATTATAATAGCATTACAGAAAAACAAAGAAGACCTTAAAAGCAGCTTGAAAGAAAATACAGATTACTTACAGAAGGAGGACGTCTCAACAGCAACAATGGAAACCAGGAGACAGTGACATGTAAGCAGCAAATGTCTTCTAAAAATGAGGGCAAAGACATTTTCAAACAAAACCTCCAGTAAAGTAAATCCTATAGTGTGTAGTCCAGACCAAGAAAAGTGATTCCTGATGGATAGTTTGATGCAAGAAGAAATTATAACCAAAGAAAGGGTAAACTTTATTAATTCTATATAAAAACCTCCAATATGAAATAGTAAAAATACTAACAATCTAAAATCTTGTAAGAGGTAAAAAATTACAAGATAGAAGTAAATTACCCAACAATAATGGCATACAAGTATACTTTGGGAGGAGAATGATCAGAGTTGAGGCGTTCTAAGGCCTTTGTCCTCTTAAAATAGGATAAAGATATTAATGGGTTGATGAAACTTGGACTTTGTCAAGTGACGACACATGCTAACATTTCAAGAGTAACCATTAAAAGAATAAAAACTAAAGTATTTAGAGGCCAAACAATAAAATAGTGGGATGAGAAGAAAATCCTCAATCAATCCATAAGAAAGAAGAAAAAATAAGACTGCAAAGATGAGACAAATAGAAATCACAAATGAGACGGAAAAAAATAGACACAACTATATCAGTATTTCAAGTGCATTTAAATGAACTAAATGCTCCAGTTAAAATACAAAGATTGGTAGTCTGGATTTAAATATAAATCCAGCTATGTGGTGTTTACACGAGGCACATCTAACACACAGGGAAGGGCTCAGAAAGATTGAAAGTGAAGACACGAAAAAAAATACGTCACTCATATATTACCGCCCCCCCCCGCACCCCCCCCAAAGTCTGATATACCATGTTAAATCAGAAACAAATACACTTCAAGGTAAATAATTACCACTAGAGAGAAGGAATCACTTCGTAATAATGAAAGGGTCCATTTTTAAGGAAGATAAATTTATAACTATAACTATAGACTCAAAATATATGAAATAAAAACATAACTACAAGAAGAAAGAGATACATCTTCTTGCATAGTGAAATACCTCCCTAAGTTACTGATGAACAAGCCAATGAAAAAAAAGCCAGTGAAAACAGATCTGATTGGAAGACTGTTCTGAAAAGGGTCATCTTATCCTGTTTTCTCCCCTCTACTCTTTCAGGACACAGAGAGGAGTGGCACTTCTCTGTGGGAGGGTGAAGTTGAGGGCAGGGCATGATGTGAGGGATGAGGAAGGCCTGGAAATTGGTGGACATATTTTGTTCACAACTGGGTGTCTCTAAATTTTAAAAAGTAGTGATGAATCACAGACATTTATATGAAAGTATCATGCTTCAGCTACAATTTGATAAATAACTGTAAGAATCTTTGGGCTGTTTACTTATTATTACTTGTCACAAGGAGTGTATCATAATTAAAAAGTAAACACACACACACGCGCACACACACACACACGCCACTCCCTTGTCATACAATAATCAAAGTTATCCAAAATCAGATTCTTTAAAACATATTCCTAAAGATTCATTTTACTTCTCACCTTCCAGAGTCATGAAGAAGGAAACTTTTTTAAAAAAATAAAAATACTGTAAAGAGCTTTCTATTTTATTTATTTTGTCAAGAAAGCTTGACAAAAGAGAGGACAAAGTTTCTTTCACTTGAGCCCTCACCATTAAAATCCTAATGAAACACTTCTGGTTCCTTGAAGACCATTGTATAAAGAAGATTTGATTTTCCTGAGTAGCTGGAAACATTTTCGTGAGGACATGTCTCGCACTAAACATAGCCTCTGGGTTTTTTGGATTTTATGTGTGGAGATCAATTAAGGCAGTTTCCTGCCTAGATGCATTCTTCCCCGACCTGCTCTGGCTGCTGCGTGTTTACCTCTTTCCTCCAGCACTCGAGGAGCTGCAAGGAGCAAGGAAAGGAAACGCTCAGCTTTTTCAAGTGCACAGCTGAGTGTTCTTCACTGAAATGAATGCAGGCTGCTTTGGGGAGTTTTCTTAGGTCGACAAACTATAGAATAAAACTTACAAAGTCATTGTTTTCCTGCATCATTACACATAAATAATTTATGAATTTATACCATAATTTTTCTTTCAATTGAATCAGAGATCCACGATTTTGCAAATAAGTCCACGCGGAAGCCAACGGCACGCGCACTCCTGAGACGTTCTTCGCAAATCAATAAGTTTATTGTTGCTGTCAGCCTGTGCATTTTCCTGGATTAACCTGTGAAAAGTGCTCTCCTTCATGAGCGATGTTCAGGAATAAACAGATCTTGTAAAATGAGGCGAGGGCAATTTCCAGAATGCGGATTCTTGGTGATCTTAAATGATGATGTATGAAAGAAAGAGAGAGGGAGAACAATTTGATTTGCTCCAACTAGGCTGACCCAGAAAGGAGGAGAGCAGAAAAATTGCTTTGCCTAAGCAAACATGACATCACGTCAGACAAGAGCGGTACTCACGATATGCAACATCGAAGCCTCATTTAAAATACCTATATATTGCCTGGCTCTGAAAGACATTTAAATGCCAGTAATAAAAAAGTCTTTGCTCATTCTGTTTTTCTATTGCCATTTTTCTCCTACTCACTGGCAACAACTTCTATATCTTCTTTTGAGATACTGTCTTAAGATTTGGGGTGAAGCTCCTTTGCTCTGGTTGAATTATGGCTGAATGCAAAATTCAGGTAGGTAAAATCGATGCTAAGAATCAACCTGACTTGGAAAGAGATGCTGGTTTTCTAGGGCATGTAGACACTCCCTTTGTGACAAGAACTTAGATTCTTCCCAGAATTCTAAAAAAATTTAAATGCAGTCTTTATCAGAACAAGATCTGATTTAAATTATAGCTCGTTTTTTCTGTCGTCCCCCAAAGTGTTGTGAGCCATTTGATTATGTTCTAGTCCCCTATAATTGATGTCTATTAGTGCCCAGTAAATATTTATTGAATAAATAATTGATTTTTCTCTTATTCAAATAAGGTTTGTCTTAGAGTTGGAGAGAGTAATGAAATAGATTTTTATGAATTTAAAAATCTTTCCTTGGTCATATATGTTTGCAGTTGACAATATTACTGTCCACTAACTCGTCCATTTTCAGTCTCTGCATGAGACACAGAGGGACACACATCCCTGCCATCTTGACTGGGTCATGTGACCTGCTTTGGCCAATGAGATGTGAACAGTGTGTGCTGTGCCCCTTCTAGGTGGAGGCTTCAATGGCCACCTTCACCATGTTCTCAATTTTCCCTGTTACTGGAACAGGTGAGGCTCCCAATCATGCCTGCTCTGTCACCCTGGGCCTTGGAGTGAGGGTGATGGTCATGTGTAGCTGACCCACAGCCAACCCAAAATGGTAAATGGTATTTGGCATGAACAAAAAAATAAACTTGTGTTGCTGCAAGCCATGTGGGGAGAGCGGAGTGGGATGTGTGTTTGCAGGTGCTGCATTGCCTAGCTTGGCTTATCCGGATCGATACAGTATTGGAAAAGCTTCCAAAGATATTAGACAAATCCAACTTCTGAAAAATTATTTGTTAGCCAGCAATATAGTGGTATTGCCGCAGCTGCTGTTTCATTCATTTACTGTCAACCTGACTTTTTTTTAATAGGTTGGCCAGTCTTTTAGTAAGAAAGTACTCAGGCAGTCAGAGCCCTTGACAATAATGACCATGAATGAGCTTAAGTAATAAAATTATTGTGTATTGCGGATATCTTTCTACCTTTAACATTTATGAAGGGAAGTCAATTTTCACTCAAACAGGTTTCTTCTCATCTGGTTTTCTCCACAATGTTTATGCCTGAGGTTTATTGCTAGCATTAAAGAGTGTCCAAGTATGTTATGAGAATAGCCAAATTCCCAGTGCTTTCAAATGTATTCCATAGGCCCCAGAGCCAGTTAAAAGCTGATTGATTATACAGAAAATACATCAAAACTGGTATTTATGAAATATCCTATTTCTTCAGCTCTCTCTCTCATAAGCGTGAACATCACATTTGGGAGTTGTGGTGCTAGTGTCTCTCAGACAGCTCTGAGAAAAAATTATTGCAGATTTTCCGTGACAAGCGAAAGGTTCTTTAAGCTGTTCAATAATTTAATGAAAGGTCTATGTCAAGCGATAATATCTCTCATGAGTTTGAGCAGTGTAGTATGGCTTGTCTATGTAGGCTTTCATAATCAAGTTACCAAAACACCTATCACATAGCTGAATAAAGGACAAATACTGAGAATGAGGGTGCATATGGACTTTTTCATATGACCAGTGCAGGACTGACAACCAAATTTCTGTTTAATTTGTACAAGATATGGGCAAATGTTTTGGCATCAGATGGGAGAATGAGCTATAAAATATGGCCTATATCAAAGATGCTACAGATGTTTAATGTTTCCAGTTTGCATATTTGGTCAATGATAACTCATTTGTTCATATACCTTCCACATATTCTTTATGGGTGTAGTCTATGTTAGATTACAAAATCAAAATCCTCTTTCCTGCATGCTAACATTTTATGAGACTTTATACTTGATGCTATTCCCTAGAGGAGACACAGTGTGTTGAAGTAATTTGATAAGCGATATTTTTGTGCAAACAGTAATTCTTGCCTTTTTGATGATGCTAGCACTAACCACATGTTATGATGTGGACCATACATGGTAGTTAGTGTTACTAAGTGCTATGCAACAGAGAAGAATATAATAAGTATAGTTGTTGATTGATTGATACCTATAGGATACATCAGTTTGCGTTTAGCAGAAGTCTAGGAATTATGAAAGAAATTTTCAAGTTTGAAGAGGAAAATAAGCATATCAACATACCATAAAATAGATGTAAAATCTCTATAGCCGTATTTGGGGTCTTAAAGTGTAACATTTCCTTTTTATGATATAGTTAGAGGTCAGCAAAGCTCTTGTTTAAGTGTTTCAGAGGACAAAGGAGAATTTAACACAGAGTTGCAAATGGTTTTGTTGGTAAAACTACCTCCAAAATGATTGCAGACCACTTATATCTAACAGAAGCTGTGCAAAACTTTCCCCAATTAAAACACGTGGCATGACTTTCTTTTATTGTTGGAATGCGTATGATTGTCTGAATGTGTCTAAGGCTGTGTGGTGTGGACTGAGCGCTAGCATCTCCCAGGGAATTCTGCAGCCAGCGTGGTTATTCCTTTCTTTCTCCCTGTGGTATATGACCCACAGCAATTAAACACAGCCTTGCCTGAGCTGCAAGAAATGTCTATGCACCTCCTATTTTCACTATTCTTCCACAAGCCTGAAATAATAGCTTCCCAAGGATGTAAAAACAGTCCACTGTCCATTGGGTGTGAGCTGAGAATTCCACATAAGGAGCAGGCATTCAACCCAGGCTTCCAACAGTGCATACCACTGAATTAGATTTGTGTAACTTTCAAGCCTGTGGAATAAGCAGAACGTCCTGGAGATAAGCCATCACTTTATATGTGTTTCTTATGACAGTCACCACTTGGGCCTCATCAACCACAAGCCTCCTAAATGGAAAGAAGCTTGTGTCAGATGACTCTCTCTGCTGCCACATGCTGCTGATATCGCCTGGAGAAGGGCAGAAAGCAGAAACTGAGACCGAATGAGTTGGGTGGTTTGGTTTTAATGTTTTGTATTTTCTCCCTGCTTTGAAAGCTCACTGTATTTTGCTGCTGTTATTACCAAGGGTTCATTGAAAATGAAACTGGGGTGTCTCAGTGGGGTTTAGCAGCAAACAGATAAAGCATGTTCAGGCAAGACCAGGCAGTTCACAATCTGAAGTGGACTGAGCAGTAGCTGTTTGTTTGCTGGGGTGAATGGGGCATAATTTATTCAGCTGAAGCAGAGGCGGAAAGCCAATCTGGCCTTGACCCATTTATCTTTGGAAAACTAATTAAAGTGGAGAATCTGGTCCACTGTTGTTATTGAGTTTTTATTTATTTATTTATTTATTGTACGGGCCGAGCAAAGGCTGAAGTGTGTGTGTGTGTGTGTGTGTGTGTGTGTGTGTGTGTGTGTGTGTGTGGAGGTGGGAGGTGGAAAATATCAGTTTCACCCAAAGACAGTGGCTGAGGCTGTAGATAATAAAACAGTTTCTTAAACAGCCTGACATCCTTTTGAAATGCAAACGAGTGGACTGAGCCGGATGCAGGATCCTTGGAGGTGACAATGAAATGCCATGGCAATTTAAAATGAACAACAGACAGTTTCCTGAATCCTTACAACCAAGACTTCCTAAATCACACCAAAATAGCCCCAAAGAGGCATGGAAGAACATTTTTATGACCAGCACTTTACTCTGAAACTGGTATTAATCATCAGGCAGGAAATGATGCCCGAATGTGAGATGCTTTGTCCGTTTTGTTTCAGAACAATACAATAAAGCGCATATCTTGATATTTTGCAAGTACTTAAATCTACATGCAACAATATTAATAACACGCTTTCACCAATGGCATACGAATAAATTTCAAAAGTTGCATTGTACTTTTTTGAAAGAATCATATCCAATAATGGACATCTGATTTTTTTCCCCCTAGAGAAGATTACATTATAGGAGGCAAGCAGAGAAGTTCAGGAGATGGAGTGGGGTGCGGGGAGATATTATGATTTACATTCGTTCCAGCATGTTCAACAAGTCAGTCCTCTTGGGGGAAAGCTACAAGGATAATGATAACCATCAGATAAGGCAATGGGACTGGTTCAACTGCTGGAAAATCTGGAGTTATCAAGAGAATGTGTTGAGAAGGGCAGGCACATACCACCCTAGTTATAGCAATTGGACCAAACTAATAGAACCCTGGCCTGTGCCGCTGGTGACATTTTCTCCCCCCGTTTCCTATTTAACGTCAGGTAACCTTAAGCTATCTGTTGCTCCTGTTCTTTCCTCAAGGTCTTTCCTTCTAGAAATCCCTGTTCCAGATTTACCTCTGAACTTTCTCATCTCATCAAAACTGCCCTGGGCTCAGAGAGTTGGGATGATGAATGGGAATACCACTCAGGGAACAACTTCCTTTTAGGCAAATTTTAAAGGAGGAATCCTAGACTTGGTGGTACCACTGCCTGAATTTAAGGCCAGGCAGACAGGTAGCACCATGATGTCATAGGTGTGCTGCATGGATAAATACCAGGTGAGAGTCACCTTCTCTCCTGGGTCCATGATGCTACTCGTATGTAGGGTTCAGGCCTTTATTATGGGGTATTACCAGCATGGAATAGTATTAAGAAAAAACAGGTTAGATAACTATATGATTACTATGGTTAATATATAAAGTCAGGTGAGAGAACCTCAGCATTCTTGTCCTCAGCCCCAGTACAAACCACTTTGAAGTAAAAATACCCTCCCTAAATACTCTAAAAAAATATCAGTATATTCAAACAAGGAAAGAAAAGTAAACAACCTATACCACAAAGTATTTCTTAACCCCTTAAATTCCCTATGTCCTGGCTAATGGAAAAATTAACTCCTTATAAATGAGAGCTGATCTTAGTTTGTTTTTTATTATCAGCAAGGTAATTATTCACTCAGCACAAGAAGCGAAAGCCAATCTAGTCTATCAGGGAAGAGCTAGTTTTTCAGGCAGACTACACATAGTCTGAACACTGGGAAAGAATTTAAATCAGCCACCAAATGAGCTAGTCTTAACACAAAGCTTAGACTGAAAACCTTGCTGTTGGGAAATGCTGCCAAATGCTTGTTAACCGTAAGAACGAGGTAAAGAAAAGGTTACTAAACCCGTTGGTCAGGCACAGTGTTGCTCTCTAGACAATTGGCTCTCTAGACAGTTGGGAAAGGGGAGGTGAAGGTGGAATATCTCAGGAACTCTCGGGAATGACCATATGGAGACAAATGGGGGTGAGAGGAAGAATAAGAAGACCAAAGCTTACACTATGTTGCATTGTCCTCCACACAATCCTCTGGGAAGCAAGAGGAAAACAAATTTAAAGGAAAAAGAAAGAGAGATTATTCTATACATAGCAGCAAAGCACAGGCACAAAGGTTTAGCTTTGTAGGCTGGCACTCCACCCACCCCCACCCCAAACTCCCTCCGAATGACCTGTAGAATATTTGAGAAGTCCGTGCACACAGTACAGTATTGAATACTTACTGGAGAATCGGTGGTCTAAATCATCACCAGGTTGATGACTTAACATCCCAGTCTGTTTTTTTTGTTTTTCTTTTTAAATCTACTTTTATACAATATATTCCTCTAAGACACACAATTTAAAGTACGTTTTTGTTCTAATGAATCAGCTCGAGTAAGTAACAGATACTTCCTGCTCAAGTGCATTCAGGAGCCATACAGTACAGCATGTCGTGCTCTCGTTTTCTGAGCTGTGCCACTAATGGCCTTTTACAAAACATAATCTGAAATACTTCTGTATGGTTGGATCTGCTATTTTGTGTTGATTTATTTTTACACGCTGTACTTCCAGGGAAGTTCCAGTGGCACTTTCTTTAAAAAGCCATAGTTTTACATCCAATTATTGAAGAGAATTCACAGAGTATAAAGTTAAGAAAAAAGGAATAGAGCCAATCTCTTCCTTCATGCGCATAATCACCTCTGGCTTATTTAACTGGAAATCAGTAACAACTGGCGGGGACAGAAGTGCCGCTAGGTTGAGTGTTGGTAACAGGAGATGCGTGATGGTGGACCAGACTGTTAACCAAATTAGTTCATGACACTCATCTCCTCAACAAGTCATGGCTGCTGGCAGGAAGGACTGTGATATTTCCTGATGAGTCAGCTTTCCATCAGCAGCTGAATTCATACACATATATTCATTCATGACTGGATAATAAAAATAACTTTTGGGTAGTATGCCCGAAAGCTACTGACTACCAAAACTGCTTTTTAAGCCCAAATAACTTTAGAGGAATGGAGCTCTCATTTCCAATAAACAGAAACAAATGAAAATGTTTCCTAGTGATATAAAAAAATGTACAAGTGCCTTATAAATACAATAGAGGTTAAATGATGGAATTGATGAATTTTAAAGAGAGAGTTTTATTTTGTTTTCAATTATTTTATATACACTTTAGCAGCAGTTTACCCAGCTTGGGGTTAGAAGCTTAATTCCTAAAACCCCGTAATTACCAGTTCACATGAAAAACAATTCTGTAATAACTGATATAAGAACAATTGCCAACAGATCCCAAAGTGAATACCATCGGGACTAATTTTAAATGGTAGTAAGAAGCAGCTCTCCGAGAGCTTTATAGTTCTTTTCACTTTGGTGAAAGGGGTGGGGTGATTGCAATAGTCTTTTGATGCTGTCCTTTGAAGCATTTTCTTTGCTGAAACACTCAGAGAAATTAAGGGATGTCTTTTCCAGTTATTCTCCTTTTCTGGAACACATGCTTCTTATAAATTTCAAGAAAGATCTTTTCAGGAGAAAATTAAAACAGAAGTAGGTAACATGAGACTTGTTTATAAACGGT
>NW_017731818.1:1306105-1307157 GCF_001890085.2 Hipposideros armiger | reverse complement strand
TAAAGTGGGAGACTGAAACAGTTACCTAGAAGATTCCTTTTTCAAAGCCTACATTGAGGGTGGTGGGTAGGTGTATTATTTGCTAATAAAGTGTGATAAACTTATAGCATAATTTAGTGGTTAACAACAATTCCACTTACCCCTTCACACTGGTACTTTGTGGATAGGCCTTTATGTTGTAAGGGCATTTGATTTTTATAGAGAGCATTGCTAAGATATACTTACTTTGAGGCCAGACTCAGCCAATTTTATCTTATGAGTTCTACGCTGTAGAAGGATATTAACTAAAATGATAAAGTAATTTATTACAGAGACGATAAAAGTATTTTCATAACCCTTGAGATCTGAGTTTATATGACATAATCAGATGTGATTCAAGTGTTTTATGACCTTAAGGTTCTTATCTGCTAATTTCACATCAAGAAAATTGGCAAAGGAACATTAACAGCACTTACAATTATGGGTATATAAATTGTTTACAGTACTATAAATACTATAAATTGCATTGAAAATAATTGGGCAGTATTTCTCTGAAATTATGAGATTTTCTTTTTTATAGTAAAATTTGATTTTTAAAACACATTAAAAATTTTGTTTACTGTATTTATGGTTGTATTCTCCAAGTAAATTGCTTTGATGATATCATTTGGTCCCCTGACCCACATATAAATGCATCAAAGAGTGACTACTAAGGATTTTAAATTTTAAAAGACACACAAGAAAGAAAAAATGGTAGTAACGTTGATTTGGGGTCTATTGGCAAGGTCTTTCACACAGAAAACTTTACATGTAAGGGGAAGTCATAATAAAGTTACAGTGCATCATAATTGAATAAATAACTGAAGCAGATGAATAAGAAAGGTGCTATTGTATAATTATATCTCTGGAAGATATAGTAACTTAGTCTTCAAATTAATATTTCAGAAGAAATATGAAGTTGAAAATTTGGCTACTCCACGAGTGGATTAATGGTGATAAGGCTACTTAGATAATCTAATTCTTGACCTAACAGGAAGATCTCATTACTTTTCAATATTCTAATTAAGACCAGG
>NW_017731818.1:1302873-1304690 GCF_001890085.2 Hipposideros armiger | reverse complement strand
TCCAGGATACTTTTTGGGACTCTTAATGTCAGCTAAGTCTTAACTTACATGTGTATGTTTAGAATGCATTCCTCCTGGTTTTGTAATTTGATTCTGTGTTGCTTAACTCTAAAATAAGCATTTTTCATCAGGCATTTTATGGGATTCCACTGAAGTACACAGAGGGCTCTTGAGTGCCATTCCCAATGACAAATTCCGTCTTGAGACACAATTCATTTAGTTTTCCCACTACAGGCAATTTCTCTTTTGTTGTATTCAAAAGTTCTCCTCCAGCTCAGCATTTTGCAGAGCAGGAACACTTGTCTTGGCTTTCTTCGAGATTGGTCTTAACACAGTATTGATTATTCTTCTCTCACACAATTTCTGAAGTTGATGGTGTAAACCAGTGCAATAAAGATACTAGGCCCTTTTCTCCCTCGTGCCTAAATCACTTTCCAGTGACAAGGTCATGGCTGATGGAGGGCATTAACATTTCCAAAGCTCCAGGGGCTCTGTTGAGTGGACTGTTTTGGTTTGCTTTGAATACGACAGCTGAGTTTTAAAAACTATAAAGGCTGTGAGGCAAAACAATATTGATGGTCTTGCAGAGATTTCTTGAAGCCAGGTGCTGAAATAGTTAACAGACCTTCTTAAATCGCCCTTTGGGAAAAATCTGGCTCAGGAGTTTAAGTTAAATCAAAGGAACAAGAAATGCCCTGAAAGAATATTAGTGTTCTAGGGGATATTTCATCATAACAGAAAACTTTACCACTTGTTTGATTGTTTTTGTTTTTTTTGAGGGTATTAATTATAACAGCAGAATATAGGTTAGTTAATATAGCCTAGTAGCTTTCTGCTATTTATATCAGATTTAGATTTTGAAGATGGCTTCAGTGCAGAAATTTCTGGGGCTATGATCCAAAGTGAAGAAAACACTGACCCTTAACAACTAACCACACATGGGTGGAGGCCTACATAACAATCTGTTACAATAAGTCAAGATAGAAATCTTGAAGGTCCTTCAACATAGATTTGATTATACCTTTAGGAAACGGGACATGCCATAAGAGAGACTTTTTAGTGTGGAAGTGCCAAGCCTGGGAATCCAGAGGTGTCTTTCAGAATTTTACAAAACTAAAGAGAAACAGTGGCAAAGGGGACCAGAGCATTGGCTTGCCCTGTCTTTGCTTGGGCATGATTAAAAACTCCTGTATGATCTCCTGCAGAGAATATATCTTAAATAACACATACCTGTCATATAACTTAGATGACTTACAAAGTGAAAATGGATAATTTCATTTTTAATACACATATGATTAAAACATTGGGTTCATGCAGAGGGTGACAAAAGGGATTCTTGTACCGAGCATTTCGGCTTTTTCAGAAACTTTTCTGAGCTTGTTATTATAGCAGTATAGACAAAAGTTCTGTGTCTCTTGAGGTCCAGGGCTACATTACTATAAATGACCAATGAGCCCTTTTCCTAGTGGTGTGGGTACCCCAATATTTTATATTTGGACTCAGGGAAGAGATGAAGGAGGAATAATGTGTGTGGGGGCGGGGGGAGGGGGGAGGCCTTAGATTAAATGATGGTGGATAGATCAAGGTTCTCTGCAGGATGGTCAGGGCTGGAGATGTAGCTTTGCATCCTCAGCCTAAAGATGGTAGTTGAAGGCCTGAAACAGGTTGTGTTTACCAAGAGCAAGTACGTAGATAGGTGGTTGATGCGGCTGAGGACAGCCCAGTGCCATGCCAACATCCGAGGGTCCTTGCTGAGCTTTAATGACCTGCTCTGTCAAACAGGAATAAAAATATTATTCACCACACAGATAGGCTCT
>NW_017731818.1:1210216-1302577 GCF_001890085.2 Hipposideros armiger | reverse complement strand
GAGGTTCTCACAAGATGGGTGTTCCAGGGAACACACTCAGGGACACATTGGGTAGCTGGCTCTAACTGGCCAAGAGAAGTGATTCTGATGTAATTGCATTTACTTAGAGGTATCCGTGAAGCCATTACACTCACCACTACCTTTAATTCGAGAGAAGAAATACCAACCTAAGACAGTCAGGGTCTTCTCCTTGCAACAGAACAGAAGTTTCTAGAGAATATAGCTGCAGGCTAAGCCACCTCATTGTGGAACAAATCATTAGCTCTACTTCTTGAAGAAATAGAATCAGTGTTACCTCCTGCCTGTGTCGCTCCAAGGGATGTTTAAAGAGATAATTAGATAATTTGGAAATGTATTTGGAAGTCCCAGTGTAGACAGATGCCATAGATGTATGAAGGAATTATCCTTCCCACCTAGCTGAGTTGCAAAACCTGTGCGTTTCCAGGAGGTATTTGGTGCATGAATCCTCTCTCTTAGGGGGATTACTAAAATAATATCTCAAAAGTCTGTTGGCATTCTGAAAGTAAAGAAGCTGACATTAAAGATAGAAAGTGCTGAAAGAAAGAGACATTTGGGAGAGAGGAGAAAGAGAGGGAGCTGTGCTGATAACAGGTTCAAATGATATGTCTTAGGTTTCTAAATACAAGTATTTTTTCTTTAAGAACATCGCAGCATCTCAATATACAGAGAGTGCCAAAAATGTATGCACATTTTAAGAAAGGAAAAAAAACTATTAAAATTGTAATAATATATACTGATAACAAAAGATGAATACAAGTCACATTTGACTTCTGCAATTACAAGAGGTGCTTAAAGTGGTTCCCATCAGAGTCCAGACACTTTTGATTACGGAGAACTATTGCATGAGGAACGCTGACCAAAGTGCCCCCTTGTATAAATTTTTTTTCACCCCTAGTATTTCCCTTAAAATAAACTAGCACTATGTGTACTTCTTCAGAGGTACCCATAGCTTTATACCTGTATCTCTTTGTCTTCTTTATCTTCTGTCAGTTAATTATACATTTACAAAACTCATTACTGGTAACCTCAGAGGCAGTGGTTGCTGATCAATCCTGTCTCAGCTCCTGTGCTATTTTTTTTTTTTAATTCTATCTTCTCAGTTTCTACTCAGTGGGCTTTTATTATGGTGGGAAAGATGTTGCTAGTCCCATAAATTGTTTTCAAATTTGCAAACAGAACTCTAATCTTTTATATTAATATAGGTGGCAGTTCATGATACATAGATTTAATTGGAATTGATGTTTTGAGAGTAATGCTTTATTTACTTATTAGATTCTAATTTGTGTTACAGTGTTAGTGAATGAACCATTTGTTATATGACCACTTGGGAAATTCAAATCTATCCTGTTTGTTCCCAAGGAAACAGAAGCTATCATATCTGCATTGGCTCTACATATATTTTGTCAAAGTACAGCCATTATTTCCATGAGAGACAGCTGTGGTGTAGTAGAAAGGTCACAAACAACAGTTTAAAAGCATGGAGTCCTAATTTTGGTCTTTCTCCTGATACCTGTGTGACCTTGGGGTAATATGTTCTCCCCAATTCTCAAGGCTGTTGTGAAGATAATATAATATGATGCTTAGCAAAGACATTGAAAAATGAGGCAGAAAGATGTATTATTATCTGAAATAATCTTTAATTAAATAGGACAATAACAGGCAACAAATCAAATCTATAGACTATTTAGAGTGATGCATGAATAATGTAAACTCCATGAATAATAGGATTTTATACTTTTTTTTTTTTGTTCATCACTGTATCCCAGGATCTGTAAGAGACCCCAGTACACAGTATGTGTTTGGAAAAACAAAAAGTTGGGACTAAAAGATTGTGAATAAATGAAATTTTTAGTTATAATTTCTCCCCTTTGCAAACATTTATTGAAGGCAATTGGGAGGCAGATTTCTGTAATGAGGAAGAAAAAATAGGAAAGGGAATAGAACTAACACTTACTGAATGTCTATTATGGACTAGACACTCATTAAGCTATCTCTGTTTTCTACACTTTTCTCAAAGAATTAATTATCTCTTCACAATCAATGCTTAACACCTCTTCTGTAGGCTTCAGAAAATACAATGAATGATGCATCCACACACACACAAAAATCATTGAATATTTCCCTTACTCCACTTACTGTGCCAACTTAAAGCAAAACCAAATTAACAACTTTAAGCTGATAGATAACTAAAACCAAAAAATCCTGTTTTGTGATCATTTGATATATTAGCTACTCAGTGTGCTTGACAAGCCAATTAGAGAGCGGAGGATGTTGTGTACAAATTAGTCAGGCTTGGCTCTCTCGTTGTCGGTGGGCAAGCTAGGAGCCATGGATTCTAGACATAACTGAGCTCACATCTCAGACAATGGCTGCTTCTTGTAGCAAACTGGAAGACAACTTGGGCTGTAGGCAAAGCCTCCCTTCCTGATTCCCCAACTGGGTCAAAAGGGTAAGCAGCTGCACCCACACATTGCAGACATCATATTGTATCTCTGTCTCTAATTGTCTAGGTTCAGCATTGAGCTGAGGGCCCTTCCACAAAGTGGAAGTGAAATATGTAGACTGAAACGGGTGTGCCAAAGAATGTCCACATATCATGAGTAAATAGATGTGAAGTTAAAATATTTAAACAAATCATTTCCTTAAAAGTAGTAACAAGAAGAGCTGTATCATTACCATGATTCAAGATGAAAGTGGCACCCAAGAGCCTCATTTGACACATTTTTTTCTGGTTCCTAATAGCATTCTGCTAATAATATCCTATGAAGTGTTTTCCTGAATATAAATTTAAAATATTTTAATAATGACTTAATTCTTTAGCTATAAAATCATTACACTCATTACACGAACATTTTAAGTATCAGGGGCTTTTTTCTTATTTTATTTTTTTATTTTATTAGTATGCCAATTTTCTTTATGGACTGTCTTAAGAAAACAGGTTTTCATCCTTAAGTCTCAGAACACTCTCTCCGTCTTCTTCTACCACTCCCCTTCCCTCTCTTCCTCCTTTCCTCTCGCACTGTCTTCCTCTCTTTTTCTGTGCTCCCTCATACATGCTTTTCTTTCCTAAGGATTGATTACATTGGTCCTTTGGCTGAGTTCTCTGGCAAACTCTAAGTCCCTGGATGGGTTCAGGATTCTGTGAAGAGAATTCTGGTTCATACTGAGTCAAGTCAAGTCATCAGTTTCAGTTTTGGCTGCTGTTCATTGGCTTCAATTTTCTAAAGCCAGCTACTGTGTCAGTGTTAAGGCTTAAAAAATGTACTCTGCTGCATATGCATCTTGGTTCCAGATTATCTGTCAGATGTGTTGCATGCTTCTTAAAATCATTTCTTTAATAAAAGCAAATTCTTTCCATTGGCTTGAGAAGATGATTTTTTTTTTTCCTGGAAGGTTTTGCATTCTTTAAAGAACAGAACACTTTGATATTTCCTCCCA
Source organism: Hipposideros armiger (assembly GCF_001890085.2). NCBI lineage: Eukaryota > Metazoa > Chordata > Mammalia > Chiroptera > Hipposideridae > Hipposideros > Hipposideros armiger. The sequence continues at coordinate 1,299,118 of NW_017731818.1, read as the reverse complement.
AATGGTGAGTAGGGAAGAGTTACAAGACACTGAACAAAGCATATTTTGAGTGTGGAGAGAAAGAAACCCTAACCTTGTCGGCCTGGCTAAATGATTATTTCATATGCTCTTTGTTTATAAGGTTTAAAGCAACTCTTTAAGATCACTTTGCAGAGTTTACATAAACATGTAAATTTCATCAGCTTGGCTCTGTATCATTCATTCAACCCATCATTCAATGAATATTTGTTGAGTGTCACCAAGGCCAGGCATGGTGGCTGGGAATATGCCAACTGGAAATGTTCCTGTTCTCATGAGGGTTCTGACAAAAAATTGGGCAATTTCAATAGAATGCAATAACTATGATGAGAGCACCCATGAGGGACAGCTAACCCAGACACGAGAGTCAGAGAAAGCTTCCTTGAATAGTGATGGTGTGCCAGATCTAGCTCTTACTGGCTCACAAGCAAGACCACTTGTTCAATTTTCAGAAATTTTGCAAGCCAGTCATTAAACACAGTGCTTATTAAAAGTTAAATTGTATACAGTTAAGATTATATAAATTATATTGAAAACAAAGGTAATATGTACTTAAAACTTATTACTTTCTAATTATTTTACACTTATCTATGCTTTTGGGGGTACTTATCCCAATTATATCTTGAGGTTATTTATGTACAGTTATAATATCATGGTGTGCTATTCTGTGTTCAGTGACGTCATGTTGGTAGCTTAAAATCACCACAGAAATTGGCAAACACTGTGAACTAGCATGTTTCCTACACAGAGAGCTGATTGTGCAAACATTTACCAGTATACCACTGAATCTTGCCTGGAAAGTGAAGAAATAGTTGGAGTATGCCTGGTAAATGGTGTGCATTTGGGATGGAGGGTGGGGAGAATAGAATGTTCCAGGATGAGGAAGAGCATGTACAAAATCATGACTACAACAGAGGATGGTTCTGAGCAACAGAGCCAAGGCTATTCTGTGTGTCTGGAACATACAGAGGTTCTCTTACCTCCTGGATTAGAACTTCTATTAGGAGTCAGGCTCTGGTCTTATGCACTTATATCTCCACCTTATCTAGTATGATACTCAGATGATAAGTGATGCTAAAAAAATATTGGCTTTAATAATTTAAGGTGTGGAGAGTGGTAAGTAGTGGGCCGGGCGGGGCAGGCTAAGGAGCACCTCAAGCAGGGCTACATCTGGGCTTTGTTCTACTGGCAACAGGGAACCATGGAAGATATTAAGTAGGAGAGTAATGCGAACAAACGTATTTGCATTTTCAGCAATCCCTGTGGCTACAGTGTGGAGAATGGATTGGCTCGTGGCAAAACCAAAGTCAGGGAATGAATTAGGAGGCTATGATCCATGTGTAAGATGATGAAATTAGGGGAGCCACTGCAGATGGATTCAAGAGACATTTAGAATAACTGTTTGATAGGTTTCATTATGGATTGACTATAAAGGTGAAGGTGAGGGGAAAGTTGAGAAGTCAGCAGGGTTTCTGGCCAGTACAAAAGAGCAGAAGGAGGTATTCTTTGGGACAGAGAACCCTGGGGGAAGAAAGCGTTTGTGAGAGGATGGTGTGCTCCTATTTGGACAGGTGTATTTGAGGTGGCAGGTGGAGGTGTGCAGCAGACACTGGGATAAGCAGGTGTGAACAGGAGAGTAATCTGGGCTAGAGAGAGATTTGAGATGAAAACGCCTACTGTTGCTGTAGCAAACTCAGAAAATTGTGTCCAAGGCGGTCCTAACTTTATACAAGAGTTCTTTTTCTTACCCACTCCCATGAACCCCATGTTTTAAAAAAAGTTTGTCCAGCTAACAGATTACATGTATTAAGAAACAATGTGTTGATTATCACTTTGCAAGGCATCTAAGCTAATTGGTTGATGTTTAAGATATATTCCGGGACAATAAGGAGGTGAAATGAAAGAAGTGAACAAAATGTGTTAGAAGAAAAAGGCCTATGGAAAGCGATATGTTATTCAAAGTTTTCTGGCACAACGAGTGGCTATCAACACCCAGAGATAGCTCCTTCACATGATTACATAGAATCTGGCTGGGACAATGACCCTACCAGGATCAAATCAGATCACATGTCCCTGAGTGGAAGGGAAGTGCTAAGAGCGGGGGATACCTGTGTATTTGTGAGACAGGGCAGAGGCCACTGAAATTCCTCTGACACAAGAACCCACTGCCCGTGGGAAGCATGGTTCTAAGAAAGCAGCTCTCCTCTTTAAGGAAGGAAGGGTTAGCTGACTTTCAGGAGAGCGAGGGAGTCTTCTGCCAGTCTAAGAACACACTGTTAAAAACTGAACTGCATTTCAATCACCTATGCTTGAGTATACTACATTAAATGTAATCCTCTCTTCTTTTGCCTTGAAGTTAAAGTGAAAGAAAATCTTAAGATAAATCTCCTAAGGTTACAGATAATCAGGAGTTTCACTTTATCATCAAAAGGAGGAAATTTTTTTTTTAAATTCCTTTTACATGGAAGGAAAGTTAAAACTAGTTTGCTTTGGATGCATTTCCTCTAAATGTACCATAGCATTTTTCTCAAATCTTCATTTTACTTTATCAAAAAAGGTGTCTTTCCCCCACCTGTATCGTATCAAGCATCTGAAAAATCTGGCCCTATTATCCAGTGATGTTATTAACTAGAACGGAACAGATTCTAGTTTTTTGTATAGGAATTAAGAAATCAAAGAATAAAAGATGTTTCGAGGTCACTGCTTCTTGGTGGAATATTATCAGTAAGAGGTGATGGGAAGAATGTAAACTTTTAAATTTGAATAACTAGAAAGAATATCCTGAATCTAGAAATCATTGAGAACTTGCTTTTTTCTTTTTAAAAGAAAAAGAAAACAAAAGAAGAAATAGAAATTGAACATTATAATTAATATGGCCATTCACTCTTTTCTCAGAGATTAGACAGAAGGAACTGAACCACGTGTCAATGGAGCAGGCCAATTGTTCCCTTAATACAAGAACAGTTCAGTATCAGATGGAGGCCAGTGAAATAGCCTCTAAAAACCTTTGCTCTGTTGGCATTGGTGTGGTCAGTAGGCACAGATTAGATGATGGGTTGCTGACTTGTCTCCACCCATTCTGCTCTTCCCTCCAGCCTGTTCATTAGACATTTATTCAGTGCTATGTCATGCCATGTCATAGGCCAGGCAGAAATATGTGTCCCTTTTGAGACGATTCTCTGCCATTGAAAATATCACCATGCATGAATGGATTTAAATGCAGGTGTGTTTATATTTAACCTGCTCTTCTGAATTTAGATACCAAAAGTCAATGCACAGACCATCATGGATGAGGTAAAACCATAGAGTGAATGCTCTTTATAATTTACGTATCACAGACATTTTCAATAACCATTAACATGCTTAACTTTTATGCATTGTTTTCATTGACGTATTCATGCTAAGTATTTTATATGGACTATATCATTTAACTCTCCAATGACCCTATGAGTAGGTGCTATATAGCATCCTCATTTTTAATGTAAGTCAATTGAGTTTAGACAGATAAATAACTTGCCCTAAGTCACACACTAGTAAAAACTAGATCCCAGATCTGACTGATGTCAAAATCTGATCTCGTAAACTTTATGCTCTTTTAAAAAATACTAGACTACAAGTACATTTTAAGGCATTTCCTATTCCTTATAGTTGAAGTCTCTGTGGCATTATGCTTTCATGTTTGAAATTTAGCTCAGCAAAATGAACTGATTCTTCCATTGTGTAAAACGACCTATTAAGATGGCTCTCTGTAGCGTGTTAGAATGAGGAAGATGTTCCTGTCCTCCAATAATGTAGAATTCTGGGAAGGAGGCGGTAAGTACACAAGTAACCATAGCACAAGAAATAATATGTTTACTGCTTTAAGAAGGGCACACATAATACAGGGGCTGAAAGGAAGGAAAATAAACACTATTGGAATAAACATGTATTTATTTGAATTAAATTCTAAATAATGTCCTCATAGCTGAAAGAAGATATTTTTTCCATGTGAATTTCAAAGATATTATGTATATCTGAATATTTTGAAAGGGTAAAGATCCAGAGAAAAGCAAAATATCTGGATGCTAGAAAAAGAAACATAATCATTAGGTAAGAGATAATGTTGGTAAAATTGTAAACTGTTAGAGCTGGAAAGCGGACAGTTCAATCAGTCCCTCATTTGACAGATGAGGAAGCTAAGACCCATTCGTTAGAGGCAGAAATTATGACATTCCTTTTCCATTCTCTTAGGTTTTTTTCATCTTTATTTGAGCTGTGGATTCAGAAAGCATTGTCTGGAGAAAATTAAGTATCTGAAGGCCATCCTGCTCTTCTGTAATGGGTTCTACCCTTGTCTGTAATAAGCATTAATTGAATGGATGGTTTCAATTGGAATTTAATAAGTCTTCCTTCTTAATTTAGATTATATCCGACAAACCAATCTTTTCCTGGATTAGGTTTGAAATTGCTGCTAATATAGTTAAATTATGTCAAGTGAGATCAGTTTCATCTTCTCTGATAGGATAAGAAGGAGATTATCAACACATCTGAAATTTCACAGGCAAGAGACTCAGAAAGTTTTGTCTGCCTTTCCTTTGGGAAATTTCCAGAAACCTGTAACGTTCTTTGATTTGGGTAGATAACAGAAGTGTTAGAATAATGAGAGTGTTTCACTGTCTTTGAATAAGATTATGAAGTTGGTGAATATAATAAGCTTGGTTGGGGTTTGAAGAATGAACAGCTTGTGTTTCTTATTAGTAGGTTCCCTATAGTATGTTTCAGGCAACAGCCCTCCCTAAGAGGGTTGGTTCCTCCAGTGCTGAAGTATATCTGGTCTTGGTGGGAAGACACTTATTGAGGAAACAGTGGCATATTGGGAAAATCTTTTTCTTTGGATCAGGCAGATCTGGACTGCAATCTCAGCTCAGCCACTTGTTAGTTGCAACAACTCAGACAAGCTACTTAATCTCTCTCAATTTAACATTCTTTACATATAAAACCAGGAAATGAATGCTTTAAAAGACTGTTGTGAGGATTTGAAATAAATAATAAGGCATCTAGAAAAAGACTGACACGAGAGCAGAGAATCTATGTCGTCCTCTACTGTATGCCTCATGTCTGGTACATGGCAGCATATTTGTTGAAGAAATATAGTAGATGCTCAACCAATAGTAGCCATCATGATTATCATTGTTACTAGGTGAATATTTGCCCAAAAAGAACAAATAAAAGTTTTAATATGCTATTGCTCCCAGTCCTTAAAAATGTATATGTGTGTATATATATATATATATATATATATATATATATATATACACACACACACATTTGTTCTTAAATATACATATTGTACAAAGGATATACAAATCAAGAGTTTGAAATGAGTGCCATAATGTTATTACCAGAATATTATAACTCCATTATAAATATGGGCTAGCCAACGTATTTTCTTAAAAGGTATGTAAGTTTGTCTTACCCCTAACAGCTTAGCTGTGGGCTAAATAAAAGAAGAAAAAGGATCTGATAATACCTATAAAAACTGATCTAAGACAAGATTGGAGCATTAACATGCATGATGAGAATAAGTCTTTTCTTTAGTCTGTGAATATCTCTAACTCATGATTTCAGTGATGAAGTAAAAAGATTAGCTGCTTCCTACTATAGATATAATGAAAACCTCTGCTTTAGAGGAGGGGGATTTTATATCTGAAACTATGATGTGTTCAACTTTTGCCTTCAGATAGAAGAAGAAAGAAACAAAAAAAGGAGACTGTTATATTTTGTAGATAAGAGAAATCTTTCATTAGAATTTATCATGGTGGGAAGTTCTAGGTATAGCTGTAAAGGGAATCAGACAGAAAGACAGACAACTTGATCCTCCTGGTTTGCCCGCCTCTGTTTCCTTACCTTCTCAGGCAGGTTTTACAGAAGGAAGGCTATTGAACTTCCCTTTTGTACTTGATCTATTCAGCAGATATTTACCAAACCCTGCCCTTGTATGAGATTGGCATTGTAGGTACCCACATTTTGATGCAGTGACTAGCAATATGGGTTCTACAGTCAGGCACTCCTCTATGCACTTCTCATGTACCATAAGACTGTTTTAAATTCCTTAACTATTCTAAGCCTTGGTTTCTTATCTAGAAAACAAGAGGGGTGATCTATCTCATCACAAGCACTGATATGTTACATAAACTAAACCAAGTAAAGCAAGTACCATCCTTGGTAGTAAGCAATCAAGAAACAAAAAATCTTGTTGCTTTTCTGAAAGAGATTCTGGGGATGACTGTAGTAATAAGGTAAATGATTTTCCAAGGAGAAGTTGCCAGTAATATCCTGGAGTAAAAAGTTATTTTAATTTGTAAGGTTTACAACTTTCAGGATGTCTGGCCCCCAATTAGGAAATAGCTTCTGGCCTCACCCAAAGCTCTCCTATCAGAAGTTAACAAAGTTTTTCGTTATGCAAATAATGCAAGGGAAGTCTGGAAACCCAGAACTTCAAATTTGATGAGACTGTTTATCAACAGTGACTGAGAGTTCCTTTGAAAAAGGAAAAACTCAACGATCTAGTTCTAGCTAGAATGTAGATTTTAGACTTTAGTGCATGCCTAATTTCATGGATGTGGTTTATAGGGAAAATAAAACTATATATTTCCAAATTCTATTCTCTTGATGAAATAAAACCTCTTTCAGAACATATGCGTTCCATCAGCAAATCCTGTTGGTGTTTCCTGCTAACTGTGTTCAAATTCCAACCACCTTTTACCTCTCCACTTGACTTTTAAAGGCTGGCTTTGGTCCTCCCTCCATACCCTCTTCCATATCTCTGCTTCCTGTCCTATTCCTCTTTCTTGCAGAGCCCTAGCTGATCCCCAACCTCTCTGTCTTCCTTAACTCACTCCACCCCCTTTTCTCACTACTCCCAGATACATTAAAAAAAAGTCTCTAGCTCATTTGACATTTATTGTACTATTTATGACCCTCAATACTATATCCTCTCATTTGAGTGTACTCTTACACATCCTACATTATTGCTACTCTTGATTTTGACATTTTTTACAAAGAAAATGTGTCTTTTTAAAAGTACAGACCTTAGGGACATCCATGCTATTATAATGTAGTTGGACAAATTGCACAAAAATGTATCATCCATATTCTGGTAATGAAAAGAGTCCATCTGACCTCTTAGAAAAATTTTAATAGAAGAATTTGACTTGAACACACATGTGAACACGCCAATGAAAACCTGTGCTTCTAAGAAGTGTAGGGAGCTTTCAGGCCACAAACAGCATTGTCCGCGTGCTTCTCACGTCCTATTTCTGCAACTTAAGTGCCTGGTTACTCAAGGATTGCTGGGGTATTTGACCTCTCAAAATAACATTAATTGGTTTCTAGGCAATAGACTTGGGAGGAATAGAAGGCTGCTATTCTTTCACAGGAAAGAAAAACAGAGTTTCATGGAATCCCCAAATGTGCTATTTCTCCAACAGATGATGGTAATTTGGAACATCCTTCTTTACACAGGGTATCTTAAGCTCATTAAAATCCAGAAGTAGGCCTACGGAACTCTTGGCCCATCCATCTCTGAAGGAGAGAGAGGAAGGGACCCATATTCTTTCTTAGTCTACTTGCTACCAGTTCCCCCCTGAAAAGCCAAAATCTACTTTGATTCACACTCAGCCAAGGAGACCTAGTTGCATTCCACGGCTCTCTTTTCACTCTGCAATTTCTCTCTACCACCCATGCTATCCTCCTAGATTGTATTTGAAATCTCACAGAGGATTTTAGAAATCAAAGAAAGCTAAGCATGCAACTTCTTGCTGGACATATTTGTGTGTGAATGCCTTTCCATTAAAATGTAATCACCTAGTCACCAGGTTTAAAAGACTGCTATAGATTTGGTTGGTGTTTTGTGACCAGGGACTGGTTAAAAGAACAGAAAGGCATTATGCAGTCATCAATGTGAGTGAAAAGGGAGTGATGAAGGAAAAGGATGGGGACCCATTGCAAACTTCTCCATTTTGCCTAAGGCGGGTCCTGTTTATCTTCAAATGGGTGGGGACAAATAAAAATTGTGCACCTGGTGTTTCTGTTCTGCAGCTGCAAACCCAGAAGCTCTGTTTCCTATGATTTATGAAAATGTACTTTTTTTTTTTAAAGACTTGACTTCACACAAAGGAGCATTTTACCCTGAAGATATGTTAATGAAGGTTACACCATAACCTTAAAAAAAGGAAGTCAAATGGAATGTTTAATTATTTACAACTAAACATATAGAACATTTGCCTGGTTTTCACAGTTGAAAAATATAATTAGAAGTTGCTAGAGACAAAACAGAGTAAGGGTGTGCAGAAATTTCAAACATTAAAAAGAAAATTCCCCCCAAATTGTTCACAAATGTGAGGGATTAGTCAATATACTTGGGACTTTCTGAAACTTTTTAGCAGCCAATAATTTCTTCATGATTGAGTAGTTGCAAACTAAAATATTGCTTCCTTTCTCAATGCCATTTTGTTAGACATTTTTAATGAAGTAGCAAATTTGTAGCTTGACAGGAAAAGCTCACTGACAACGTATTAGAATTTATAATCCCAGCCGACATATCTAGTTACTTCACTTTTAGATTACTGCACATTCCTTATTAATAGACATATGACTAATGCAAATACCTTTGCAGACACCTGCATACTGTTTTCTTGCATGTTCATAATGGCTTCAGATATCTTGACGTCTATAGGGTCCATGACTGACTCAATGTTGAATGGTCCTTCCAGTCGTTCTGCCACCAACAGCATTGCATCTGTTAAAATAAAGGAGCATGATTTACTTGAGAGCTGGGAGCTCTAGGTTCTTAACCTGTGTTTAAACATTTCCAACACAACTGGCAGAAAAATAACCATTTATTCGAGCTTTTTATTTGCTTTTATATAGTCTAAATGGAATGGATGACTAAATCTTAAACAAAAGTATTTTATTTGATTTCATTTGAAGATTTAAAGTTATTGTACATGTACGGAACAAGACCTGAAAGTGAGAGAATTAGTTCAAGTTAAGAGAGTAAAAGAGTTGAACATATCTAACTATCCCACATAAAGTTAAAAACAAAACAAAACAGTATTAGGTCAGGGATCAACTGCATTTCAAAAATGGAGTTTAAACCCTTTTCTTCCAGAGTGTGGGGAAAATTGAGAATATTGGAGAAGTGATGTTTTGTGAATTTGGTTGCACAAATGTCAGGACCCAATTCAAGCCTATCTACATATGTGAAGCATTTATGGATTTCCAGAGAAGAACACACCTGTCCCTACTTTGTGCTCTCACTCTACCTAGCATTCCTTCTATTTTTACACTCTGACACTCTTGGGGATAGGGAAACTTCCTGTAGTTAGTTTTGTATATTCAAGGTTTATTATGGTGCTTACTACATTGTAAGCTCTCATGAATGTCTATGAAATTAGGATACACTAAAGTATTGCTTGGGAGGCTTTAGTTTTCTGGAGAAGATGATCATTGTGATATGGAGACAAGAGCTCTGACTTAGGAGTTGGTAGCCTTGGTTTCTTGTTCTTGCTCTGTCACTAACTAGCTGAACAGCTATGAGATAAATATCTGAGCTTACTGGGCCATAGATTAGAGAAGTGTATAAAAGGGAATGGTGTGGAGGAGTCTATCAGTGTCTATATTGAGATGCATATGTCCAATCCTAAGCCACTGAAAGTGGCCCACTTTTGGTCGTAGTCTTCAGGGTATAGTTTGGTAACTTATCTCCACGAGGATTGTGAATAGTACTTATTGTGATGATGAAAATATGGCAATTGAAACTTGAAATGTAGCTAGCATGACTGAAGGTTTAAATTGTTAATAAATTAATTTGCTTTTAATGAAATATAATTTAAAATATCTGCTTGAGATTATGGCTACCACATTAGACAGCACAGTCTGGAGTTTTCACATACAGACTCAATAGAGCTCATGTTTTTCAATTGTCAAAGCATTTGGGAGCCAATCTTAAAACACTTTCCTTTTCCAAAAATAGTACTTGTTTATTCTTGAACACTTACAAAATATAGAAAAGAAAAAGGAAGGAGAGAAATACACCCATTATCCCTCTTCCTAGAATGACACTATAAAAAGTTTGGTATATGCCTTATGCTTTTTTTCTCTCTGTGCATGAATATTTTAAGCATGCAACTGGAAATATATCATCTGCTTTCTAAATGTAATATATTATTAATGTAAAACACTATTTATAGTAGCTGTTTTATTGTATTGGTGTAAGGAAAGCAAATTTTATTTTTATGACATATCCAACCATACTCAGCTAAAGTCCAACATCAAAATACTTCAGGGTTATAAGCAGTTATGAGTTAGGCACATGAGGAACCTTTAAGATAGACAATTTTTTCATAAGAAAGATACAGTATTGTCTGGGAAACAGAGTCACATTTTTAAAGAGCACCAGGCTTTGTGAATAGCATCCCCCTTTACACTGTCAACTGGCTTTCTCAGCCTGACCCTATTGCTGAGTCCCTGCTTCACACCCTGTGGAACGGATGAGAGTAAATGCATCCAGGGTGGCACCTGGAGCATCAGTGAGGTCCCAGTCCCTCAGCCTCATCCCTGGTACTCTGTCCCATGTTATTCTCAGGGACGCACATGACGTGAAAAACCTAAGTGTGAACAAGGACTCACAAAGAAGCCCCAGCATTGTCTGATTTTTTTTTCTTTTTTCCTAGGTAATGTAGACCTATCTGTGTATGTCACAGCAGGATCCTATAACAAAAGCAGTGATTTCTCCAGATCTTACTGACCTAATTATCTGGGGATGCAGACAGAGGATGCACATTGTGTGGTTGTAGTATTTTGACACTAAAGATATTTTCTCCTTTAAGGTTTTAAAAGGTGGATAACTGTCATCTGCAAGCTGGTCTGTTTCTTTAATATCTTTACATCTTTTTTTGTGGTTTATCAAAAATAATCCCCTTTACCGTTAGACTCTCCAAAAGGCTTTTTGATGAAGATTAATTATGACAAATGAGCAACTTTCTCTATACAAGAGTATCCTGCTAGAAGAATAAAAAAAATCCTTGTACATGATAAAGAATTGGTACCACGCAGTTATTAAAAATGCAGTTAAAGGAACTGAAAACTATGGAATACTTAATTGTGTGTTTTATATATTTGCATAAATCATTATACAGAGTACTGCTCTGCTGCAGTATATCTCTTCAACAAGAATGGGCTGAGTTGAGATAGTAAGAATGTTGGCCCTACTGGAGGTCAAATTTGTGCTCTGGGCAAAGAGGACGAGTTTTGGTTAGATCATAAGGAGAGCATAATGTCACGGTTTGAAATCATGGGATCTAAAACATCTCTGAGAAAGTCCTCTTAATTGATTAAATTAAAATCCCCCCTTCTCTACCAGACATTCCCTTCAATAGGTAAGGCAAAAACTGTTTGATTTGTATCATTAAGTCGGGAAGTTTCTCTTTGGTGATTTCAATCTTTTTGTTCCTGTTCCTGCCCCACTATAGTGCTTGCCTTTTAGATTCCTGGGTTTGCAAACTTATCTCCTCTTTTTTGACTCTAGCCATGATAGAAGAGTTCAGAGCAACCCTCTCCCAAGCAGTTGTCTGCTCGGCCTTGGAAAAAAGCAATTGTATTGATGATTCTATATATTAAACATGTAACCCAATGGCCACGCTTACTCAAATTGCTTGCCCCTATGTTTCCATTTTTAAAAAAAATCTCAATTCATTTGCTTTGTTAGACTAACTTATAATGATAACTTTTTGATGTAGGTATATATTTTTTTATTTTATTTATTTATTTTTTAATTTTGACCACCAGTCAGGATATGCTATGTTCAGCTATTTGTTATCTGGTTTAATACTAATTTAAAAAATATACATAAATAAAAACACTTTACTAAGTAAAAATAGATTCTCTGTTGAAGACCCAAAAGCCAATACAGATTGGCTCAAAACCTCAGAATCATCATTAGTAGTAGTAATGTGCATACAGTTAACAATACTATATTGGGCACTTAAAAATTTGTTGAGAGTTAGATTTTATGTTATATGTTTTTGTTTTTGTTTTTACCACAATAAAGAAAAGAGTAGTAATGATTACTGAGTTGATCAACTACAAAAGGTAACCTTTGTACACTGTGGGTGGGAATGTAAATTGGTACAGACACTATGGAAAACAGTATGGGGGCTCCTCAAAAAATTAAAAACCACACTATCATGTATCCAGCAATTATACTTCTGGGAAATGAAATCACTATCTTGAAAAGATATCCACACCCTTATGTTCATAGCAATATTATTTAAAGTGGCTAAGACATGGAAACAACATTAAGTGTCCATTGACAGATGACTGTATAAAAAAGGTGTGATGTATATATACAATATTACTCAGCCATAAAAAAGAAGGAAATCCTGCCATTTGTGACACAGGAATGGAACTTGAGGGCATCATGCTAAGTGTAGTAAGTCAGACAGAAAAAGACAAATACTGTATGATCTTACTCATATGTGGAATCTAAAAAAAAAAAAAAGAACCTAAACTCATCTGATACAGAGAACATGGAGCAGGAGAAATGGATGCAGGTGGTCAAAAGGTACAAACTTCCAGTTATAAGATAAATAAATCCTGGAGATGTAAAGTACAGCATGGTGACTACAGTAAACAAAACTATATTGTATATTTGAAAGTTGCTAAGAGTATGAGTCTTAAAAATTCTCCTCACAAGAAAAAAAATGTGTAACTATGTGTGGTGATGGATGCTAACTAGACTTACTATGGTAATTATTTTGCAATATATAAATATGTGAAACCATTATGTTGTATACTTTGGACTAAATATAACGTTATGTGTCCATTATATCTCAATCAAAAAGCGCAAAAATACATGTCTGCTTATAATATTATTATCCCTTCCCCCAGCTCCTATTTCTGTTCTAAATATGTATGACAGGATCCCCCAGGGCTGCAAAAGGAAAAGCAGCTTTTTAGAAAACTTCTCTACTATTTTGCATTTCCACTATAGAGGGTCATGCTTACAGCTCCTGCCTTTAGGAGTCTAGTTTAGACAAATTACTGGGTGAGAAAGTGGCAGTGGGAGGCCAGAGCCGTGTAGCTGTGGTACTAGGAAAAGGGCTGGAAGCGAATGGTGGCAATCCCTGGGCTCCAGACCCCAGATGGAAAGAGGGTCCATGCAGCCCATTGGGCAGCCATTGGTGTTTCTGCTTGACTGGTCTGCCTCCCACCTGCTGGGCAAAGCTGTCATCAGTCAAGCTCCCCAGGTGGTAGGGGGCCCTTCCCTTTCCTTTGGGGCTGAGGAAAGCCATGTTTCTCTGTCTTCCCAGAGTGAAGGAAACACACAATAATTTTATGACATAAGGCAGTAGTTGGTGAGTTTCTCTGAAACCAATTAAGTGACACATGGCCGTAACTTACTCCAGAGGCAGCCATCCTGTGCTGTCTTAATGATCTCTGTGCCATTTATATTTTGAAATATATGGAACATTATTTTTAACTGTGGTCTTGGGGCTATTATCTATTGCCAATTAAACCGGGGCAGTTTTAGGATGTCCGTTAATGATCATCTGATTTTTTTCTGCACATAGCTCCTGTTTCATTCAAGTTTTGTTTCTTTTTTTAGACCAAAGACTTTTGTCTTACTCAAGGGGTATATGTAACTTCTGTTTCTAAATGAAGAATGAAATTTAGATGGATTGGAAATAAACGATATCTCGGCATGCGATTCTGATACACACTGAGATGCTCTCACTATGTGTTAGCACAGGGGGGCGTGGGTAGCAGCTCAAACAGAAAGTGCCATGCAAAAGTGAAGAGCCAGGCTGCAGGTAAAACAGCACTCTTGGGCCAAGGCATTCCACTCATGGAAGCATAGACCTTCTGGTTAGGAGAGAAAATCTGACTCTGGTGAGATGGAGCTGGGCGACTGGGCTTCCATTTAGGCCCTTCCATTAAATGGTTGGGAGATAATGTGCATCACTTAATTAATTCACAGAGTTCCGTTTTCTTCACCTGTGCAATAGAGATTACGACAATTTCTACTACATAGTGGTGGTGAGGGGTTCAATGAGGTAGCGCCTATTAGTGCAATGCCTGTCATAATTAGCTCTCAGTAGAGGTTAGCTATTATAAGGCACTTCCATTGGGTAGAGAGAGTGGAAAGGAGAGGAAACGACTTGTAAGATATGTTGGTGGAAATATTGACATCAACAGATGTGAAGGCTAAGGGAGTGCAAGACACACGGATAGCTTTAAGATGTCTAGCTGGTGCTCTTTTGTATATTAAATTAATATTCTGGTTATAGCTGCTCTGTTTATTACTGAGAGATACAAAATGCATCTTTTTCTCATGATATGCTCCTTTGCCAATGAAAGATGGCTACAAAGTCTTTGACTCACTTGCCATTGAGAGGTGGGGTTTTGTCCTGTCCCCTTGAATCTGGGTGGGCTCTGTGACTGCTGTGACTAACAGCACATGGTGGAAGTGACACTGCAAGTTTCCAGAGCAGGTATTTAAGAGACTGCAGCTTCCACTCTGTCTCTTGAAAGACTTTTCTGAGATCACCATGCTGGACTGGCCACGTGTAGATAACCCCGGTGACAGTCCCAACTAGGCCCAGATTTCCAGCTACCCCTGCTGTTATAGATGAAATGTTTGTGTTCCCCTAAAATCCACATGTTGAAACCTAATCCACAATGCGATATGAGGAGGTGGGGATGACTAGGTCATGAGGGTGGAGCCCTCATAAATGAAACTAGTGTCCTTATGGAGGAGACTCCAGAAATCTCTCTCACCCCTTGATACAGTAAGAAGTCTATGACCTAGAAAGGTGGCTCTCACCAGACACCGAATTCGCTGGTGCCTTGATCCAGGACTCCCCGGCCTTGAGAACAATGAGAAATAAATGTTTGCTGTTTAAGCCATCTAGCCTATAGTATTTTTGTTATAGCAGCCCCAATGGACTGACACATCTGCCAGGGTGCCAGGCATATGAGTGACACTGTGTACAACCTTCCAGCCAGCCCATCTGTCAGCTGATTACCATCTGGTGACTCTAATCAACATATGGGATGCCAAAGAATGAACCAGATGAGCCTTGCTGGAATTCCTGAGCTACAGTACTGTGATTTTTAATAATATGGTTATTTTAAGCTGCCAAATATGAGCATAACTTCCATGGTGACAATAGGACACTGGAGCAGCCAAATTACAATATTTACAAAATGCTCAGAGATATTTTCCCACTGTTTGACAAGACTTAAATCTCAGAATTCTAGTCAATTAATATTTGACAAATTTGTCACTTATGATGTAATCCCTGTTTACAAACACTGCAATGGTCAATAAAAAAATAAAACACTGCCCCAAAGGGAACATACAAAAAAAATTTGTTCTAGCAGAGTCTTATGATATAGCGTTACGGTACAGCACACCAGCTATCCTCAGATGAGGATATATATTTCCTCTGGGATTTCAGCATGAGAGAGATATAGAGCAGGTTTGGAAGAGGACAAAGATTGTGATTATTGTCTAAGTGTTTGGCTTTATGAAGAGCAAAGGCTGTGACAGGGAGCTAGATATTCTCTCTGATCTCTAGATGGCATTGGAATGAAAACTATCTTGCTGCAGGGACTTCTGCATGTTTATGCTCTTCTAGGATGAGAGATATTAAGTATGACTTCATACGATCAAACATATGTTTTTAATTTACTCCTGGAGAAAAGGAGACATAAAATCATAAATGATTTTGCTGAATGCTGATTTTAACTTGAAAGTGAATGATTTTCAAAATGTTCTAGAGGAGGCAAAAAGATAAAGCCTTTTTCTTTCTAAAGGAGGTGTTATTAAGCTTTTTCTAAGTAATGATAGAGTAGAAATAACCTTGAAAATTCAGTCAAGACAGGGTTGGGGGAAATGGGTAAAGGTGGTCAAAAGGGACAAACTTCTATTTATGAGTAAGATCTGGGATCTATTGGACAGAATGTGACTATAGTTAATAATACTGTATTGTATACTTGAAAGTTGCTAAGAGAGTAGAACTTAAAAGTTCTCACCACACACACACACACACACACACACACACACACACACACGGTAAGCTATGTTAGGTGATGGAAGTATTAACTAACCTTATTGTGATCATCATTTTGCAATATATACATACACCTTAAACTTTCACAATGTTTTATGCTAATTATATATCAATAAAGCTGAAAAAAGAGAAAGTTTAATCGAAATAAGCTCAACTTAACCTAATAAATACCGGGGGTGCCAAAAAAATGTATACAAGTGGACACTTTGGTCAACGTGCTCAAGCAGTATTTCGCCATAATCAGAAGTGTCTGGACGCTGATGGGAACCACTTTGAGCACCTCTTGTAATTGCAGAACTCAAACGTGACTTGTATTCATCTTTTGTTATCGGTATGTGTTGAGTATTACAATTTTAATACAGTTTTCCTTTCTTAAAATGTGTTTACATTGTTTTGGCACCCTCTGTATTTGTTATGTGCCAAGGAGCGTGACTATGTCACTATGACTTGCTGGTGGTTGGAGTACAGAGCCGTTCCATGGTTGTCACATTCGTGGTGTTTAGAATCTTTTTGAAGTGACAAAGGAGGAACACATGAACATAGAAATAAGTTTGTCTTTCTCAGAGGGAAATTTGAATTCAGATAATAACATGTCATTTCTAAGTTCTCATTAAATCTAAATTTTTCCTAATCATCTACTTTTTGAAAAATAAAATTTACAAGCACAAGATACATTATTGTTTTATCAGAATTCCATAGTCCCCAATTTTGGTTTTTCATTAGAAGCAATGCTCCTGCTCTTATATCTGAAGTACCATTGTTTTAGCCTAACCAAGATATTTTCCCACCGAGACACGGACAAAAGAATAAAAAAAAAAATTAAGCAATTTTTCAAGCACCCTGATACATTCATTCATTGGCACCCAGTTTAGTTATTCATTAAAAAAAAAAAAAAAACCCGACCCAAAAAACAAAAAAAAACAAACCAACAAACCTGCTTCAGTGTTTGTATATAGGCTCATTTATGCCCAACGCATGGATGTAATTAGAAGGCTCTGCTTTTCCCTGTGGCTTGGGGGATATGGGCACACTCAGTACACATGTCCTTTGCTTTCACCCAAATTGATTAATTAAAATGTTTCTGAGAGCTTGGACAGGAACGCGTTTCAGGAGAGGGTTGGAGAGAGAGCACAGCTAGTGGGGACATGAATGGAATAACCAGAAAAGAGAACTCGAATTTATCTAATCAGAAGATCTCTACCTTGTTTTAGAGTTCACTTTTAAAAAATTTTTGTTTTTGATTTTTAAGGCAGTTCTATAGCTAAGGTATTTTCATTTTTAGAATTCTGGTTCTTTAAACTGCCAGACAGAGAGAATATTTCACCCTCTTGGGACTATATTTCTGACTTTTTACACTAATCTCCCTATTTCTGGCTTTGCTGCTCTGTAATCTCTTCTCTAATGACATTGCCAACAGAGCAATGTCTTTTAAAAATGCAAATCTGATGAGGTCCCTGCCTTGCTCTAAAGGTTGCCATTGCCTTCAGGATAAAGTCTGAGCCTCTCAGTCTGGCGTAAGAAAGGCCCCTCATAAGCTGCTCTCTTGTCTATCTTAGCAGCTTGCCTGCTATCACCCCGGTGTTCCCACCTCTTACTCAGAGACTTTCCCTTTATAGCTCCATCATTATTCAAATGACATTGAAGTTGTCACCGAGGTCCCCCACATACCCAAGCCAACGTAAAATTGACGGCAGATAAGTTATTCTAACCATCGCCTTGCTCTCATTTTACGTGCTCAAGCACTGCCAAGCGTTCAAGTTTAAAAGGGATCCATAATCAGACTCCGCCCCTTGCTTCTAAATTCATTTCTCAGTACTCAAAGTGTCCCGTGGTTTCCTGCTGTTACAGATAATGCCACAGTGAGAACCCTTGCAATTAATTCATTCAATACATGTGCAAATAAACCTGTTGGATAAAGTCTTTGAAGTGCAACTACTGAGTCAAAGACATGAGCATTTAAAATTTAGCTAGTGTCCAAGTTCTTCCTGTAAAGTCTGTACCTGTTTACATCTCCAATAGCAATACACGCTGTCTGGTTCTCTAAATCCCAAACTTCTGATGTTGTTAAGATCAAATGTTTGGATCTTTGCCAATCTGATAAGGTAAGAAATTGGCATCTCAGTGGGGTTTTAACTTGAATTTTCCTCATTGTAAGCAAGGCTGAACCCTTTAATATGTTCAAAAGCCACCTCTATGGCTTTCCCTCTTCATAGTCTTTGTTCAATTATTTTACTGTTTGGTTATTAATTTTTTCATATTGATTTAAAGAAATTTCTTTTTAAAAATACATTAGACACCAGTTCTTTGGTGACATGAAGTACCATTTTTGCTCTAGTTGTTGTTTATCTTTTGATTTTTTATTTATGGTGGTTGTTTTTGCTATGCAGGGATTTAAAATTTTTATAGTGCAGTTTACCAATCATTTGTTTAAATTTTCTTGGTCTTGGGTCATCTTTATACAGCCTTTCTCCTTTCCAAGTTCATCTCTATGACCTAATCTATTGTCCTCCCATTGTCACTCACTAGTTTCTTTGCCGTTTCTTGAATACAGGCCAGACACTCCTCTGCCCCAGGGCCTTTGCATTTACTGTTTGTTTCTTTGTCTTTGAATACTCTCCCCCTAGATATCCATATATTTCTCTCATTTTCTTTCAGTCTCTACCCAAATGCCTATTCCCAGAAAAACCTTCTCTAATTACTCTCAAATTCCCAGATACTCTTATCTGGTTGCTTTATTCTTCATAGTACTTAATACTTGCTGAATTATTATAAGTATATTTGTCATTTTGTCCCTCTTTTTCCTACTATTATGTAATCTACAAGGGGCCAGGGACTTCAGCTTTGTGGTTCACTTCTGTAGTCCCAGCCTATAGAACACCACGAGTATCCTAAGAGTTGTTACATGAACATTTGTTAAATGAATTATAGAAACAAATTTTTAAAATCTTCCTATATTTTCTTCTAGTAATGTAACAAAAAGTAACTTGCTGTCTTCCCCCCTGCCTAGCCCAACCCCCTTCTATTCCCCTGCCATGCATACTATCGCAAATGCCTGAAAAACTTTGTTATCACTCTCCTACAGGAAAAATGGCCCCTCGGTGTCTCTTGATGTGTTTTCTGTGAGATGAATGTGAGATGAAGAGTTTCTGTGGGAATTTAGAATCTTATTGTACTTTTTTATTAGACAGAAATAACTTTTTAGATCTTTTAGCTTGTAATTGAAAAGTATGGCTGGTTTTCTTTCTATCGGAGGTCATTTTGAGGTTAATCTAAAAAAAAAAAAATGTTGTTGACATTTTTGGCTTTACCAAACTAGGTAGTGCCTGCTATTCCTCAAGACTGCAAGTTCGCATTAACTTTCAAAATAATCTCTATGATGAATGTCATTTTTGTGTCTTCCCTGTAATTTGATGTTCACTAAACATCAAATTGATGATCACCTGTATGGTGCTTACGTTAAAAACAACACAAAACAAACAAACAAACAAACAAAGAAATAGGCCTCTATAAAAGATCAGGCCATGACAGGAGTCAGATCTAGCTAAAGAAATGATATACCACAAAGCGAGGTGAACAATAGAAAATGGAAGTGAACCAATTAAATACAATTTAAAACAGTGCATAGGTATCTGATTCAAAAATAAAACAGGGGCAGCCACCCCAAATAATTACAGTAACTAAAGAACTAAAGCCAAATAAAGGAGAATTTAATGAAAATGACTGTTTACATTGAAACTAAATCAAAGAAGAATAGGAGAGAACAAATATACAAACTAATTTAATTTTGAAACCAGTGCAAACAAAGAGGCTTACTTTGCTTCAACACTGCAAAAGAAAATGCAAATTATGGGGGAAAATAACTCACTAGTAGCCCTAGCACAGCACAGAAATTAAAAGCTACAGGACCCATTTTTAGATGTTGGTTTCTGTTTAGTAGAATGATGTATTGCGTTTCATGAAAATATATTCACATAAGCATCATCTCACTGGTATATTATATCTTTGAGATGTTTAGTTACCTCCCAAGATAGAGTGGGCCTTGTAAATAATGAATTTGATTGACAAAAGTTTATACTACTAACCATAATCCTTTATTTAAATTTCTATGGCTGATTCTTCATATGAATAATTTTTAATGTTATTTGTAGTTAGTAATGCTCAAATAAGTCACATCAATCTATCATATTTGACTTGATGATGAATCAGAATTTAACAGGTAAGGCGTTCTTAAAGATCTTTCTGAGAGAAGAACCTCATCTTTGTTTCTACATCTGTAGTGCCTCCTACAGGGTTTTGGCACCTCGTGCCATAACTTCGACTTAGACCAACCAGCTGGCTTTGTAGTTTAGGAAACCGGAACCCAGGAAGGAAAGCAAATCATTTAATGTAAACAGCAGCCGCTGGACCAAAACCCTTGTCCTCTCTCACTCCATCCATTATGCCAAGAACATAAGTTGTTTAAATAGTATCAATGTGCTTACCCAATATTTTATTACTTACTAAATTCTAAGTGCTTCACCACTTTTAAAGAGAATAATAAAAGAGAAAGCATAGATAATAAAAATAAAGCATCTTTGTCCTAGCTTTTTCACATTCTTTCTTTGATGCAATTAAGCTTCTCTTTAAGCCTCCCTTAGTGACCCTGTTCTTTCCACGTGGGCACCATGATCTTGAATTGTCCTTGACAAACTTATAAAAGCACTCACATTCCTTCTTACTCTTTATTAACCTGCACATCACACTTGAGTTACTTTGAATTCCTTACCAGCTTGGATGGTCTTGAAGGTCTCCCTAAGAGGCCGGGTGAAAGTGCGATGTGATCGGGAGCTGTGTGCCAGGCCTGGAAGCCTAGTGCCACCCGTTACAGGCTCTGTGACCTTGGGCAATGTATTTAACCTCTGTGATCCTTGGTGTCCCTTGTTATTATGAGGGCTTTTCCTACATCACTGAGGGCATTAAATGCAACACTAGGCACGTAGCACAGCAAATTTTTATTTATTATTATGTTATGATTATTATATCTTCATGGGGAAGAGGATTCCTTTCATTTCCCAGCTTTGATTTCATCACTCATAAAGTTGTAATCCCTTACTGAAAGGGGACAATATCTAATCTGACTGCTTTATTTTACAGAGAAAGACACAAGGAGTCTAGTGATTTGGCTGGGCACGAATGGCATGGCTGTGACCATTGCCTGGTTCTCTGTCCTTCAGCCAGTTCTCTTTCCACTCCATCATACTACCTCTCTCTTTACAATCAGCCAATCTATCATTAAGTAAGAAACAGGACCGGTAAAACATTTCAGGTGTCAATGAATGAAAAAAGTCTAAACTTTTTGCCAGTATATTGCAGTTAAAGCAATTCTCCTATTTCTCCCTCCTTTACCCTAAAAGTTAATAAAGCAAATCACCCAGAGACCATTTGTTCCTATAGTACAGGGCTTGCAACCTACATAGAATGAATCACAAACTTCTCCCAGAACCAATAAAAAATAAATAAATGAAAAGTCAGGTGTGCTGTCAGAATTCCCTGCTGGGTTCGAACAGTGTTTAGTGAGCGATTCAGCAAGCGATGGGAGCCCTTTTCTCCTACTTGTGTGTGTACTGGTATTATTAAAAAATATATATATTTTTTATTATCTTGTTGCTCAGTGCCATGTGAACCAATAGGGAAAGGAAAAAAGGGCATTATGTCCTCTATCATGGGTCACCAGAACCAAAGAAAAAAAGCTGGATTGTTTAAGAAAAGGAAAAAAAACAACTTATTTTTGGAAGTGATGACTGCA
Source organism: Hipposideros armiger (assembly GCF_001890085.2). NCBI lineage: Eukaryota > Metazoa > Chordata > Mammalia > Chiroptera > Hipposideridae > Hipposideros > Hipposideros armiger. The sequence goes on along the minus strand of NW_017731818.1, from coordinate 1,277,197 downwards.
TCTCTTTTCATCTCCGATTCACCCTGTGACATGGCAAGATAATTTTTGCTATTGCCTCTGTCTTTACATTTTGTTTAAAGTTATCTTCAACATATCCTTCATGACAAAGATCACTTTCCAACTAAGGAGAGAGGGAGGGAAGAAGGGAGAGAGAGAGGGAGCAAGAGAGAGAGGGAGAGGGAGAGAGAGAGAGAGAGAGAGAGAGAGAGAGAGAGAGAGAGAGNGAGAGAGAGAGAGAGAGAGAGAGAGAGAGAGAGAGAGAGAGAGCAAGAGAGAGCACGCAGAACACACTACAGAGAGGGAGTGAGTACTTCAGGCGCATTTCCAATGGGCTGAGCCTGCTGCTGCTCTAACAGCTTTAAGTGTAGAGATTCATTTTATTTTGCTGTACTACCATGCAGTAGGAAGTATTATTATCTCCTTTAATGGTTGTAGAGACTAAAACCCTAGAGGTAAAATAGCTTGCTGATGGTCTCATAGCTTGTGAATGGCTAGGGTAGATCCTGTTCCGAGTAGGCCAGAGCTAACATCAGTGACTTGTTCGAACTTGTCATTCTATCCAAGGAATGACTCCCAGGTAGGCGGGCCTGAGCAGGTAATGTGTGCTGTTAAGGAAGGTGAGGAGGAGGAGTCATTGACTGCTCCAGGGCATCAAAATCACATTCTCTGGTCCTGTTTCTTTATGAGGTTGCATTAAACAATGAGTGTCCCCTGGGAATTTCAGGCAGTAGCCCTCATAGTCCAAGTTGTGGATTCACACTTTCATTTTCTGGGCCTTTTCTTAGTGTTTAGACGCTTCTAGAACTTACCATTGAAAAGTCACCTCATTGATTGCGACAGTGCAGTGGTATATTCTGTTCTTAAATCTTAAGTATGATTGAGAAAGGAATATTTGACACCAGTCATAAAATTAAAGGTAACTTCATTTATTTGGTTTTCTAACTACTTTCTTATTAGATTCATTTTTATGCTGAAGGACATATAAGCTGAGTTAGAAAGAAAGATTTTAGGCAATAGTCACTTCCTTTTGATCATGCATCTACCCTGGAGCCCAGCTCTCTAAGCCAGGGCACACGGAGCCAACTCCTCATTGGACATTTCCACTGGGTGTCTATTTATGTAAGTTTGTCACACAAAATTCGAAAAATGCAAAACAATGACAAAAAAAGGAGGGAATAAAAGTTATCTATAGGGCCAGCTAAGTGGCGCGATGGTTGAGTGCTGGCTTGGGATGCCAGAGGGCCCCGGTTCGGATCCCACATATGAGGGCCAGTGACACTGCCCTCTACAGCTAAGATGCTGAACGGCGGCTCAACCTGGAGCTGGGCTGCCTTGGGTCGCTGGCGACAGCGTAAGCTAAAAAAAAAAAAAAAGTTATCTACAATCTACCCAGATAGAGATAACCGTGGATAATATTTTGTGGTACTTCCTTCCAGTTGTTAATCTAATGTGTGTAATATTAGGGTCAAGCTATATATGTAGTGTTTACCCTCTACTCTCAATTCAGCATCCTTTCTGTTGGCTGTATGATATTGTATGTCATCAATGCACTCTAATTTCTGTAACCATTCTCTTATAGTTGGCTTTAGACATTCTCACCAGGTTTTTCATGGCTATAAAATATAGTTCCTGTCTCTGATTTGTCTGTATTTCTGAGTGTCAACTTAAAATTGATTTCTTGGCATAGACTTTTATTCATTTAAGAACTAAGTAGAATGAACATACATTTTTATTAATAAATACAAAAAGTTCAAACTTTAGTATGGAGAAATAACCTTAATACAGAAAAATGAAGGCAAGGGAATATAGCTCTGATTCCACAATTTAATAAACCTCATTAAAAAATAGGACATTTAGCAGACATTGTATTTTAAATTTAAACTTTTAGAATTACACAAAATTGTTCATTTTGCATGGCAATTGTAAAAAGCTTTAAATGCATAACATAGAGATGCAGTTTCTAGCACTGCCTTCATCAAAATCTAAGCGCGTAACCTTGATCTCACTAATTCTCAGCAGTCAACTTCAATGTTTGGGTTCATAGATTTCTCATGGGTGTTCTAGCTCCAAAGCCACAGGGCTCTCTCTATATAGCTCTAGGTGTTGAAGGTCAGTAAGGAAAAGTACACGGGCTGTTGGCAGAAAAACCAAAGAAAAAGTGGGTGGAGGCAACTGATCTAGGAGTCTGACCCAAGCTTGGGTGAAATTGGACAGAGGTGCTCAGTGAGTGTCAGAGTGAAGGACACAGGTGATACAGATGAGGAAAAGCTGGGAGATGCAGATGGGAGGAAGCCCATGGAAGCAAATGCAAGCTGTGCACATTGGGACGAGATGGATTAGGGTGGACCTTCAACAAAATGGAAGGAATGGACAGGTGTGTGCCTGTCATAAAAATACTTGGCTTTTATTTTTAGCTCCATTCTTTTTTTTTTAGCTCCATTCTTTTTTTTTTAAATTATTATTATTAGTTTCAGGTGTACAGAACAATGCAGCAATTATCCTTTTCACCCCTTACAAAGTAACAACCCCCTCCCCCCATCCACTGTCCTCCCACCCCTGATATCATACTTACTTTACAATTCCATTGATTCCATTCTCACACTCTACTCTACATCCTGTGACTATATGTATATATAATTATAGCTGACATAAAATATTATTCAACATCAGCTTCAGAAATACAGTGCCATTCTTAAGAATGTTTTCTTTCAAAATAATTTCAAGAAAGGGCAATGGGTGTAAAAAGGTATGCTTTAAAGAGCCAATAAGAATCTACCAATTATTTTTGGAAAACCAGTTACAGGAAAATGGGTCAGACGCCTCAAATCCATCCTGAAATTGCAGTGCAAGGGCAGCCGAACTCTCGCATATGGGGGCAGTATCACCAAGCTGTGTGCCTTATCATGTTAGATGGTCACTGGCATTTTGAGTAGATGATAAGGAAAGACTTAGGTGTAGATACAAAGAAGATCATCAGATAGTCACTTACTCAGATTTCAAGGCAAACGTGGAGCTCAGCTGTTCACGAGCCAGCAGCTAACACTCACTTCCTACATCCCTATGAGGAAGAGGTACATGGAGTATATTCCATTTAATCCTCCTGACTCTGAGAGGTAGACACTGTTCTGAGCCCCATTTTAAAGAAAGTGAAGCAACTTAGTGAAGCCCGACTTTCCGTATTGAGATTGGACCGGATGCTGACCCAGATCCACGAGACTTCAACTTCCAAGCCTTTAACCATTACGATCTCTGCCTCGAAACATTTAAAATGATTTTTTAAATATCCATAATCAGGGGCCGGCCGAGTGGCGCGATGGTTAAGAACTCGCTTGGGATGCCAGAGGGCCCCGGTTCGGATCCCACATATGAGGGCCAGTGACACTGCCCTCTACAGCTAAGATGCTGAACAACAGCTCAACCTGGGGCTGGGCTGCTGTGAGTCGCTGGCGACAGTGTAGGCTGCAGTCCCTGTGGCAGTGGGTTGCCATGGGCTACCGTGTGTAGCCAGCAGCCAGTGTGAGCGGCCAGCCGTGCCGCAGTGAGCAGCCGTCCAGAAGCCGGCGACTGATCTGCCTCGCCCTGGAAGAGTGCAGTGATGTTGCCAACTTGGGCAAGTGAAGCGACGTCCTCCACAACTAGATTGAAGAACAAAATGACAGCAACTTGTCTGTTCCCCTTCCCCAATCCCCCAGCACTGTTCCCATCCCCCCAATTCCCCAATAAAAAAAAAATCTTTAAAAAAAAATATCCATAATCAAAAGGCACTATGAAAGCCCCAGAAATACTTGTAGAATTATTCAAAACATTTAATAAGATAACAAAATTTGAGAGATGTGCCTAAGTGAGGTAAGTCTTTATTACCCGGTTCAATACAATATTCAGTGTCAAAGGCCTTGATGTTTTCCTGGAAAATTTCCTCTCATTTTCTTTAAGTACCTATGTAAGATTTTAAGATACAACAGAGAAAATGGTGGCTTGCTTATGGTAGAAATAGAAGGAAAAAAATCAGGATGAATATCTATTACTTCATGACAGAGTCAACAGTGCAGAAATTGATTTCCAAAGCCTTCCCACGTGTATCCTTACCTAGGTTCTAGAGACGTGTCAAGTTATTTCAGCTAAAACACTGAATTAACCTTAAGAAACCTGTGGGTATTTAAAGATCAATAATACCACTGTTTTTTAAAGCAAACATGTATCTTGAAAATAAGCTAAGAGATTTTTCTAAGAAAGGGAACAGTAAGTTTGAGGCTACTAAAAGACAACAAATGGGACTGATTGTAAAGAAAAGGCAAGGGGATGTGTTCTAGAAACAAATGTGTTGCTTTGTTATACTTTTCAAAAATGTGGCTTTTAAATGCTGCATATTACCATATTCAATTAGTTCGCAAATACTATTTTGTTCCACAGTCTATGAAGCTCGGAGTTCTGTAGTTAGGACACATGTGCCTACCCTAAGAACCTCTTGGAATTATCATTTAAAATTTAGCTAGACAGAAGATGTACTAGAAGACATCTCACGTAATTATTTACCATCCTTCCCGATTGATCAGAAGTTTAGATCTCGGTTTGAAATAATGCCACTGGCCTCTCTACTGTTAGCTACTTAACTTCACCTGTATTTAATTTTTGTTTCTCTCATATTTCTTCTACACATATTCCCAGATGCCTTCAGGAAATAGGCCCATTTTGAATACATCACATAAATAAACTGCAATGGGGAAAGGCCTCTTCATTCTAAAAATGCCACACTGCACAACAGCGGAAAGGAAGGTTCATTGAGTAATATTAGCTTGCATTTCTACAGGAGCACTATAAGTGCTTTTTTTTCCCAGAGCACTTAACATAACAAAATTGCCTCACTCGTCATGGAAAAGCAGTCACCTTTAGAGAGGTACATGAAGCTGTTTTTCAGGTTGGAGTAACACTTGAGACGGGGTGAGAAATGAAGAAGAATTCTGCGTCGAGCAGCAATGGTAGGGGAGTTTAAGCAGGCAGAATAAAATTACTTAGTTGAAATTGGGTCAAACTCTAAGACTAACAGCTATTCTGATAGCAGAATATTCTGAGAAAGGCTACTAGATATGTATTGAATAAAACCATTCTGGCAGAAAGATGTGTCGATTGTATGCATCTATATAGTGTATGCCTCTACCTCTTTGTCTTCACATATATTTATGATGTAGAAGTCTTAAGTATATATAAAATTTTTTGACTCAAAAAATGTGAATTAGTTCTTCAAAACTTGCATTAGATGGTTCGTTCACCAACATCATTCTATATACATCCAAAATAGCTTTTGTATTCTATGGTTCCCATATCAATAAACCAAATCCAATGTTCAGAAGCCAGTGATTCCTACACTTTATCACAAAATAATATTTTCTGACCAACCAACCTCTTCCCTATTTACTCTAAATTATCCACTCCCACACACAAACATCTAGGCCACAAGAAGACTAGGTTTAGGCTTACATATTTGATTGTTATTTTTGTTGAGAAGTGAGGGGCTTTAAAAATTATTAATTTGTTTTTAACGGTTATTTTTAATGGTTAACTAACAACATCACCATAGTATAAAAAAATTTAGAAAATTGAAAAAATAGTTTAAAAATAGTATACATAAAATATACAATAGTATAACTTATAAATGACTAAGCTTTTTTTTTAAGATTTTTATTGGGAATTGAGGGATGGGAACAGCACTGGGGAATTGGGGAAAAGGTAACAGACATGTTGCTGTCCTTTTGTTCTTCAGTCTAGTTGTGGAGGACGTTGCTTCACTGGCCCAAGTTGGCACCATCATTGCGCTCTTCCCGGGCGAGGCAGATCAGTTGCTGGCTTCTGGACGGCTGCTCACAGCGGCTGCTGGCCGCTCACGCTGGCTGCTGGCTACACACCGTAGCCCATGGCAACCCACTGCAGCAGGGGCTGCAGTCTACGCCGTCGCCGGCGACTCATGGCAGCCCAGCTCCAGGTTGAGCTGTTGTTCAGCATCTTAGCTGTGGAGGGCAGTGTCACTGGCCCTCATGTGTGGGATCTGAACCGGGGTCCTCTGGCATCCCAAGCCAGCTCTTAACCAACACGCCACTCGGCTGGCCCTAAATGACTAAGCTATTGAAGATCCATGCAAGTCTCAACAAAACTAAAGACTCTGGACTCTTGACTTTGCTGACGACACATTTTTATTTTCTTCACTCATTCATTTAATCAGCCCGCATGTACTGAGTACCTATGGTGTATAAGGTCCCCTACCAGATACCTGATTCATGGAAAGACAGACAAGCACACTAGCAATTACCACTCAGTGTAATGAGGGTTAAGCAGGAAACGTGTATCAAGTGCAATGGGACCTCAAAGAAAGAGCATTTAAATCAGCTTTGGGAGGGAGAAAAGGAAGCAGAGATGGCTTTCTGGAGCTGTGGTTTTGAAGCCTGCTAGGATTACTAGGAATTAGCCAAGTAGAGAAGAGAGAGTGGGAGGCGTAGGAGGAATAGAAGATAAAATATCAGATAAGAGGGAACGGCAATAAAAAAGGGCATGAAGACAAGGAGACAGTGAAAAGCATGATGACAAAAAGGGAACTATAGGAAAGTAAGGGATCAAGTTTCAAAAGAAAAGTATGACAGGCCAGACACTAGGTGGAAATGTCCGATGAGCACTTGGCCATCCACACCCTGGCTTAGACAGAACTGAGCTCCAGGGTAGATTTATGATTAAAAAAGAGGGTGACTATTGCCTAAAAGCTTACTTCCAACTCAGCTAATATGCCCTTAAATATTCTTGGGAATAATGTCAAAAAACCAAATTGATAGCATAAATCATTTATATTGACGGCATAGGCTTATACAAATCTACTTTACAGAATCATACATGGCACGAATGAAGCAGCCTCTGATACATTCTGGCACCCTTTTTCTTGTCATTTAACCCCAATACATTTTGCTTAGTCACTTCCCACTCCTCTGTTTTCCCTCTCAGCAGGTTTTGCCCACTCTCCTTACCCTCCACACTAGCGCTTTCTGTTTATCCTTTCACTTTTTTTACCCTCCTCCCTTTCCCATATAATACACTAGGTATCTGACTACTGGGTCCTTCTTTTAGCACCTGTGTCACATTATGATCCTGCTCAGGGAACACGTGTTGCCAAGCACTCGATTAATTTCAAACAACTTTTTAGAAATTTTACCACAGATATCAGAGTCCTTCTCTCTTAAGAGCTTCCCCCTTGGGAGCAGCACCTTGATTGTCTCTCTTCCTGCCTTTTACACATGGTGGCATAATATTCTGCTTTTCAGTCTATCTCTTCTGCTAGACTGAGCTCTTAAGGATAGGGGCTAAGAATTACTTATCTTTTATTCGTTAGTGCCCCAAAGGGCACGTGATTCATAGCAGATGCATATTCTCAACAATAAATGCATGCTGAAAGAAAGGTAAAGAGGAGCCCAGGTGCTTGTGTGTATAGCAAATGCATAGATGGAGTTTCAGTGGAAAAGGCCAATAGGTACTCCCAACTCCAGAGCCTTGATTAGCGGTAAGAAACAAACAGATGCACTTATATCTTCATGTATTCCTTAGCATAGGGCTGTGCACAGACAAAAAAGAGTCAATACATATATATGTTAGTGGTGAAAAATCTAACTCCTTCCACTATTTCACTTTTAACCCATTATCAGATAAACAAGCTAAATACAGAATGTAGCAAGAACTTTGGTTTTATTTGACGTGTTTGATTCTTCGCTACATGAATGAGGGGTAGAGGGGAAAGAATCTATATCACTTTTAGCAGATGATGGAACTGAGGTATGTGGAAGATCAGTGACTTATCTCAAGGCCTCTGCTCTGTCTTCTGCCTACCAGACCTGGTGACTATTGATGTAGGTTTTGGGGACATTGGCACATTGCCATTGGAAATGATAATGGTGGCAGCCGTAGACTCAATGTCAAGTGACAGTGACACATACTATACATCAATGACAGTTCTTGGATGCTGTCAAAATCAGTGGCCATGGCTTTCGTCCTCTACCTGTATCTTTTATTAAAGTAAAAGCTTACTCTAAACTGCTTGATGCATTTTTAAAAGCTCGCTGCCAGGCTGTAGATTTCAGAGCTGCACGGCAGTTCCTTCCCAGACAAGCTTCCATCCTCGCTCAACCAGTGTTCACACAAATAAAGGGAAGAGAAAAAAGTAGGGTTTCTTTTCTGGCCAAGAGCCTAAACCCTTGAACAAAAACCCTGATGGTGCTTCTACATTCGTGAAGAGCGGTATGTGTCCCAAGTCAATACAACTGATGTGATTAACCTATTTATTATTTTGACATTGCAGCAAGAACAAGAGGGAAGGGCCATTCCTCTGCTGGTGTCTGGCTTGGTTAACCATGTTACTGGGACAGAAGAGAAAAACTGATTGAAAGCAGAGGCATGGGGGGAAAAAAAAGCAAAAAACAAAAAACCTTTTCCATGATCTCCACATAGCTCTTTTTAGTTTCCAGTTCTAATTTCTTTCCTTTAATGGATTAGTGTTATGCTAAAGGGCAAAAGTCATTTTAGAATAATGAAATGTCAAATTCAACAGAGGGTGAATTGTGTAGCAGGTATCACATAAATGTATGGTATTTTAAATATTTACATCTGCAAATGGAAGGTGTATTTCCATCCTCTAATTGCTTCTTCAGACTTTTATCTACTGAAAAGGAGAGAAGAGTAGGCTCCGCTAATCCTTGGACTTCGCAACTCCTTTGAAACACTAGGACCTTGTTGTCCCTCTCATTTACAAATGAGGCCACTTTCTGAGTCTCAGTTAAGAAATCTATAAAATGGCAATGATGACAACTATCTTATGGGATGTTGAGAAAGTTAAATAAGATAACACATGAAAGAGCCAAATCCAATTGGCATGTAATTGGCACTCAATGAAAGTTATTTCCATTTCCTTTTGATATGTTCTCCCAATGGCCCTATAGTTAGGCAGGCAGATAAGAAGTTTTAATTGCCAGTGACTGATAGATTAGAAATTTCTTTTATTGTTCACAATCTCTTCATAATCATTTATATTTTGCTTTCTCTTACACACACAGAATTTAATCATTTGGGGGAAACAAAAAGTATGAAATGCTCTTAAATTATATTTTACATCATGATAGGCAACAATTTCTTCCCAAGACCATGTCTGTTGGCCCATTAAAAAGTAGCCTTTCCCTGCTCTAAGCATCTTTCAATCTATCTCCTACACTAGTGATTCTAAATCTTGACTGCAGTGAAAATCATCTAGGGACTTTTAAAACTCCCAAGGCCCAAGCTGAACTAGTTAAGTCAGGATCTTGAGGTTGGGACCAAGGCCTCAGGGAGAGCCACTGGCTTACTCAAGGATGCCTATGAAGACACTAAACTCACTCCTGCCTTCAGGCCTCTCATGTTCTTTGCTAATCCAAGTCCCATATATTTCCACCAATAATTAAATAAAAAAATTCCTCTTGAACAAATACCATATACCCATCCCTGTGCTGAAACATTTCAGCAAATAAATTTGCCCTCCATTTCACAGAGACAACAGAGGACACCAAAATGCCTCCCAAGACTCCTTTGTCTCTGCTGATTGTGTACCCCACTTCCTCCCCCTTTTCAGGGAAACTTGTTCCTTACTCTGTTCCTCTTCAGCATTTAAACATGTGCAAGTATTTGCCATTTAAAAATAACTTGAAAATCTGCCCCTTATGCCCTATTTCCAGGGAAGCTCCTGACAAAGAATAGCTCAGATCCATGTCTTAATCCCCTCTCAATAATTTCTCAATTCACATTAATCTGGTTTTGGTTAGAAACAGGTCTCATGAAGATATAAATGATCATGTAATTGCCAGATCCTTCTCCTCTCTGCCTCCTTGGACACTGCTGACTTGTCCTTCAAATTCTGTATGCTTCATGACGAGGACTACATCTGCGTCTCCTCCTACTGTTTTGCTCCTTCTCTCATTCATGTTTTTCATTAGTTGTTAGTGTCCTCATCTCCTCAGCAGTAGCTCCCCGAGGGTGTAGGCCTGAACCTTCTGTATATTTACTCTCATTAATTTTATCATGACCCATGACTCCATTTCCTTCTTCGCTGATAATTTTCTTATTTCTGTACCTATTTGTGAATTCCAAATCCTTATTTACAGCTAACAAACCTGTGGATGGCTCCTGGATCTCATATCCTTTAAAAATGACCCACTCAAATAAGAATTTATTTTATGTTCTCCCTGCTAAACATGTTCTTCAAATGGCATCCTCTTTTTCAGAGAATGGTAGCCATACCCTATTGCCTAAACCATACACTGATATTCTTTTCCTTATTTTAAAACCCAATCTATCACTAAGGTGCTAGTTTCCATTTTTTTCTCTTATAAAGTCGCTATTTTAGTTCCAGCCTAAATCATATGGTGTCTGAACATAATCATAACCCTCCAGCTGGCTTCTCTGTGTTCAGCTTTTCTTCTCTCAACAGAATCTCCACTGTGCTCATGATTGAAGTATAAAAAACTCAGATCTCTGAGATCTGATTCTATTCTTCTTCTTTAATAAAACATTTCAACTGCTGGCATTTCCTCCATAGGGTCCTATGATGCCTATTCTTTTTTTTAGGTTTTTATTGGGGAATTGGGGGATGGGAACAGCGCTGGGGAATTGGGGGAAGGGGAACAGACAAGTTGCTGTCCTTTTTGTTCTTCAGTCTAGCTGTAGAGGGCAGTGTCACTGGCCCTCATATGTGGGATCCGAATCGGGGCCCTCTGGCATCCCAAGCCAGCTCTTAACCAACGCACCACTCATCTGGCCTCTATGATGCCTATTCTTAATTGATCTCCAAAGTGCAGAGCAAATATTTCTGAATCCTCAGCCCGAGTTTGGACCCCGCCCCTCTCCTCCCCGCAGCCCAACACACACACTTTGATCTCTGTTTCTGTGTTCCAACAACAACAAATAATATTTCAATAAAGATGGCCATAGCAGATGCCGCTTCTGGAGCACTTTTCCTTTGTAGAAGTTACATACTTTTCTTTTTTTTTTATTATTATTTTTTTTTTAGCTGAGTCATCCTGCCACCTGTTGGCAGCTCAGCGGCTGCTCAGCTCGGGCCGGGACTCGAACCGCTGTTGCTCAGAGCTCAAACTCTTGAGCGAGCTCTTAACCAACTGAGCCACTCAGCCAGCCCCACATCATTTAATACCACATGTGTGCTAGGTTAGTGATGTCCACTTTGTCACTGAGGTTGAATGTTGTTAAAGATAGTGCTAAGAAAACAGGGACTCAAACAGATGCTTGTACAGTCATGTTGACAGCAGCAGTACTCACAACAGCCAAAAGGTGAAACAACCCACATGTTCATCAACAGATGAATGGATAAACATTGTGGTATAATCATACAATGGAATATTATTCAGCCATAAAAAGAAATGAAATTCTGATACATACTACAACATGGAGACAACTTGGAAAGAGTAGGCTAGTTAAAAAGACAGACACCAAAGGACATATATTTGATGAGTCCACTTATATCAGAGATTTAGAATAGGCAAATTCATAGAGCGAGAAAGTAGAAAAGAAGTTACTAGCAGTTGGGGGAGAGAGGGAAATAAGAAGTTATTGAATGGGTCCAGAATTTCTGTTTGGGATGATGAAAAAGCTTTGAAAATAGGTAGAGGTTATACAACATTGTGAATGTACTTAGTGGCACTGAATTGGACACTTAAAAATGGTTAAAATGTTAAATTTAAACAAAAGTACAATACAAGATAGTATGTCTTTTAAATTAATTGCTAAAGTAAACAGAGCTGGTATGGAAGCAGCCCAGCCTGGAATTTTCTATATGCAGACCCTGAGTAGGCATGCTACCTTGGAGACTGCTGCAACTCAATAGTCATGTCTCACAGCTTTTCTATTCACAGAATACTTATTTGTTCCAGTAACAAAATCCATCGCAACTCAGGTAAGTCTAAGCCTCCATTTCCAAAGGGAATGGAAAAACATTCCCTTTGCAGATTATTGGTTTAGAGACTGTCTTGTGGCCAAGTTCTTGTCAGTGAGACATGAGGATAAGTTGGCTAGGGGTTTCTGGGAAAGGTTTCCACTCTGGCCCTTGTTATAGCTGTATGTGAGGCCTGGAGTAGCAATGACCATTTTGCAATCATGAGAGGAACTATCCTGAGGACACTAGAGCAGAAAGGTGGCAAGGGCCCAAGTCTTCTATGATATCCTGGAGCTTCTGAAATAATCAACCTTGATATTACCTTATCTCCATCCTTCTTGTTTAGTCCAGTGTAAATATTACTGCAACTAAAAGCAGCAATGTCACATTCTGGTTCAACATTGTGTCTCCAATCCTTTGCACAGTCTCTGACACACAGCAAGAAGTCCATAAATGTTTGCTGAGTGAAGATACTTCCATACTAACAAAGTTAATGGTATAGATGAAGAGGCAAATGTACTCTCAAAAGAATACTCTCAAAGCCTTTAGAGGAACAATAGAAGATGGTGCATAGGCAGATGGTAGATAGATAGATAGATAGATAAACTAGATAGAAAAAAATGACATGACATCATATTTAAATCTTCAATTATTGATATACTTCTTAATTGACCATGCCTTAATAAAGTCTCCTTTTAATGTACAATGGAATGTATCATTAAAAGTTGCACCTAGGCTGGCTGAGTGGCTCAGTTGGTTAAGAGCTTGCTCAAGTGTCTGAGCTCTGAGCAACAGCGGTCCGAGTCCTGGCCCGAGCTGAGCAGCCGCTGAGCTGCCAACAGGTGGCAGGATGGCTCAGCTATAAAAAAAAAAAAAAGTAGCACCTGGCAATTCAGCCTTTAATTCTTATCTACCACTTTGTTTTAACTTATTTCATCTGAAAATTGGAACAATAACTGTGCCAAAGAAGAATATTTTTAATAAAACCCAAGAAATAAGTTCTAATCATTTCTGATTCCAATCAAATGTTTGTCTACCCTGGGGGATTGTTCAGGAGTCAGATAAATGTAGTCAGTCCTCCAGGGGGCTCATGTGCATCATCCATTTCTGGTTATGGGTAAAGACATGTGCTAAAAAAGAAATATTTTCCAAATATAATATTGTACTTAACTGACAACAAAATATCCTAAAAGTAGTAAAGATTTTGGATATGACCTCCTATGTTAATCTTGGTGAATGATATTTAAAAAAATCTTTTAGTGTTTTATTATCACATCCCTACATTTCTGAAAGTATTGATTTTTGCATTCTTTGCAATAATTTGAGGAGGTTCTCTGCCTTATGTGATGTTACTATTTACCCAGCATTTGTATTTAATGCTAAGAAAAGCAGTGTAATGCAGTGGTTATGTGTCTGGATGGGGTTAAGTCCACTCTACCACGCTTCATTGTGTCTCCAGTTAGGCTATCTTATCTGGCCTTTGTCTTCATTTCTCAATATGGAAAATGGGAATAATAGTCTCTGTTATCAGGGTTGTTGCAGTGATGAACTGAAATAATGTGTGTGCAGCGTGCAGCACTCTTTCTGCCATGTTGTAAGCACTCAATAGCAGGAGTTACTTGAACTGGGTTCTGTCGACTTTTGTGATCTGGAAGCTGAAGGGAACGTATGAGCTATCAGCAGTAGAGGGAGGCTGTTGAGCTCAGGGAGGAGCCGGCTGGCTGGCCTCACAGTTGGCCTGGCCTTGGTCGAGGGTCTGTCTGGTCCTCCGCTCAGAGACCTACAGACTGTTTGGTCTATAAGTCAAGGTTGTTTGGTGTTGACAGAGTGAGGGGGGTGGGGAAGCTAGTTGTCTGATATGAATGTCTGTGGGAGCCAGGCTCTAATTATTTTTAAAAGACGGCTGATCCTGGGACCAGACAGGGAGAGTCTGTGACCAAACTGCCTTTGTCCCTGGACAGAGTATGGACAATCATGGCTACATGAACAGGGACCCCTGCGACTCCTGCTTCATCTCAAATCCAAGCTACCCAAGCCTGCTCTGGATTGACAAATGTGCTGCTCTTTACAAATGTAAATTACACCAATCAGGGCAAGTTCAGCATTTTGTTTTGTGAACTTTTGGTCTAGGAATATTTTGTCTCTTGAGTGCCCTTCGCATGTGTCTGATATCCCACATTATGTGTTGATTCTTTTTCATTCAGGGTACCTACCCCTAATATCCTTGCTCCAAACTCTCTATAGCCCAGGGTGATACCAGAGCTGTAAGATTACTTTGTAATTTTTTTTTATAACTACATCTGAACTAAAAAGAGAACATAGCCAGCTAAGGGTCTATCTAAACTCTCTTAGTAGCTATATGTCAAAAGGAACGCTGTTTAAATGAGCTCTTCTAGTGAAGAGGATGCTTGAGTTCTTTCAGACCAGTAAAGAAAGCCTAAAACACTTTTAACTTGCAGACTCAACAGAATCCGTGAAAGAGAAATAGATGAAAGGCAGATAGCTGTGCTATCCTGATGCTTTTTAGGATGTGATTGACACAAAGGAAAAAAAGAAATTCAGCTCAATATAAGGAAGGACTTTCTTTTTTAACAATTACAGTTGTCCCCCACCTGTAATGGATGGTGGATGAGTCATCAAGATCCTGTCACTAGGAGGATTTAAGAAGATGGCACTAGGACGGCACAGACCTGCCAGCTCCCTCCCAATCCAGGAGTCTCTATGTGAAGCCCTGGAGCTTAAATAATATACAATGGGCTCTGAGGGCTAGAGGGCTTCATGGTGACGCTGACATGGGACGTTCTTGCTAGGAGAGATGTTCTAGAGAAGACGGTGTCTGAGCTGGATCTTGAAGGATGGCAATGATTGAGATGGGCGGTGTAGACAGGGCACTCAGTGCATGGGTAATGACATTGACAAAAGTACAGGACAAAATAAGCAAAACATATGCACATCTGCCCTGCCTAGTCTCATTGCTATTGGTCTTTTCTGCTTCTTGCGGCAGGATTCCTCTTCCAAAGTCATTGCTTTTACTGGATTTCTCCTTAATAAATCTAACACATCTTGGAAAAACACTGAAATTCTTTAATCAGCTTTCAATGTCTCCCATAGACTTCCTTCATCTCACTTTTCAGAATCTAGTGCATAAGTTGCCAAAACACAAATCTCCTGCTCCAGCTAGACTTCCCTGGCCTGTTAAAGCAACTAAATCTTCCCTGATGTGGCCCACCCTCCACAATATTTATTCCTTCTTGGCTATTTTCACTGACTTGATCAGAGTTGAAAGGAAACTTCAAGTTTTACATGTGATATCCAAAATCAAATGTAATATCTCAAGGTGTGAATGTTATTCCTTTCTCTCTTTACTGACTTTTCTTTCTTTTCCTTTTGGTTTCAGCCAGTGCGTCTCAAACTTTCACGTGCATATGCCAATCACTCACAGGGTCTGATTTAGAAGGTCTGGGGGTAGAGTTTGAGACCCTGCATTTCTAGCAAGTTCCCAAGTGTTGTCCATCCTGCTGGTGCACACTTTGAGTAGCAAGGCTCTAGGGTCAAACATCCTCCTTCTCTGCTCTGAGCAGCTGGCCCCCTGACCTGGGCCATTCGTTACTTCTTTTCAATACAAACTGATGCCTAGGTCTTACGCAGTCTGTTTTCTGCCTAGCTCTGTAGCATCTGCAGATCCCTCCTCGCTAATGAGACTTCTGTCCTGACCCCTCCTGACCTCTGTGTCACTGTTGCCCTTGCTTGGACTGGCAGAGACAATGGAAGTTATGAGGATTGATGAGTTCTCAGAGGAGGTGAACGTATAAGGAAACAATCAAGGGTCTAAGTATAGGGAAAGGAGGGAGAAAAGCAGAGACCACTTAGAAAGGGAAGAGGGAGACTGTGCAGGGTTGCTGAAACCAAGGAGTATTTCGAGAAGCACAGGTCACAGACAAAACAGCTCTCAAATCCCGCCACACATGGCTTCCACCTCTATGATCTCACCCTCTGTATTTCTAGAGGAGTACATTTTGGACTTCAGTGTATGCTGGATTTTATTTGTCTTGGAATTGTACTTTGCTTCCAAATGGGATTTGAGATGGCTTACAGATTTAAGTGTGTGATAGAAGGGGCCAATACTTTCAATAAGCCAAAAGTTTAAAAAAAAAATAAAAAAGCAGCGAAACCTGCATGTCCTGGTCTGAGCAGGACCAGGGAGCTTTGATTATTCTAATGTTCTTTGATTTGAAGTCCTTTCCCCCTGCTATGTTATCGCTCCCAGCAAGTTTTAGTTTTTGTACTAAATGGACCAATTGCTTCCTTATTTCCCAGCTTGGACGTGGCTAGAGTTCAAACCTCTGCTTAATAAAATAATTGCTGACTTGAAGTGGTAACATTTACTACCCGGCTCTGCACATGGCTGGATTTTCAAATGACGTATAACTCTGCAGTTGTGTTCCTCAAAACTTGATTAAAATTTATGTTGACTTTTCTGATAACACTTCTTTGTTTCAAGTGCTTTCCAAATGTTCTATATGATTTTCTAATATTCATATATGATCACGTAGAACATAACGAGCTTGTAAGATGATTTAGTGTAACCTCATTTTTCAGATGAGGAGATTTAAGTCCAGAGAGGTTAAAATGACATAACTAATGTTACTCTGAAAATTACTAATGAGCTGTGTTTATAATCCATGATTATTACATTATACATTTGACTATACTTCACTAAAATTTGTTCTAAGGATTTTGTATCTTCTTGGACTAAAAAAGATGTTTTTAAAAGACTCAAATTGCATTTTTTCTTCAGTAAAATAGTCACTGGTTTAGCATAACATAGGTTTTTACTCAGCACATATTGCCAATATTTCTAATTATCCCAAAGTAGTCAAAGACATCAATCAACTGCTTCTGGTGATTTAAACTTCTATTATTTTATTATTGACATTACATTAGGAATGGTTGTGACACAAGGAAGGTGTGTGTGGCCTATTCTGTGGAAGAACATGAAGTAAAATGTTTATGGAGGTTATCTTTGGCATATCACATTTGTAAGAGTTTCATTGTTACTTTGACCCACACTGGGTAATTCAACAAGGGATGACACAACAAAAGTGTCACAATAAGTCTTAATCCAGATGACTAGGGAGATTTATTTCTTCAATGAAGTATTTTTAAAATAACTTCAGAAGTCCGTCCTTACTTTGAAGCGTCAATATATCTTGAAGGTCACTAGTCTAAAATTGTTAGATGCTATACATATTACTTACAGCACAAGAAGAAAGGTCAATGCATACCAAAGACACTTTAAGTGTATAACTGAATACATTTTATAATCATTTTCACCCTGAGATATTAAAATGCCATAGAAGGGACAAAAGCTGGGTTCCTTATTTCTCTGCAAATATTAATATGTTTTCACTCATTGTGTCATAGTTGGGAAGGAAATACCACTTATGACTCATAGTGCTAAAGATGATATAGAATCAATGAAAGACTAAACCATCAATACATCAATCTGTGTGCCACCAACCTAAGAGACTAATGTAAAAATTAATGACCTTTAAAATTCAAGGGATGCACATACATCAATCTAATTGAAAAAAGAACTGATAAAGTGTTCCGTCATTTACTGCCACCAAACAGAAAGGAGAGATTAATGACACATGTTGATCAGACGCAGTACATAAAGAGGAAGATATCCTTTTGCAATCGTTGCAGGTCCAGAAATAATCTTGGGTTTCTTTTGTGGTGAAGGTTGGACTGTGAAAATGACTAACAGGATGTAATAAGACTCTTAAGACTCTCTAGATGCCCAAGAGAAGTTTCCTATGATCTAAAATACACCCACTCAGCAGTTCATCCCAAGAGTACAGATGCATCTTGGGGATAGGGAGGCTCCCAAACATTTCTACGTGCTTAAAAATCAAGAAGCCGTCTTTATTCTGTTATTTTCCCAATACATGGGTGCACAGAGTATAATTTGGGCATCATGATAGTTTTGTTTCTATTCATGAAAACTTCTTTCTTATTAAATAAAAAGAAATAAGATAAATGCAGTATCGTCAAGAGGTAGCTGTGTCTTTGACTACCTACGTTGCTGAGACTCAACTGGAGAACAGCACACCCCACAATTTAGAAGATAGTCACTGACAGTCATTTTAAATAACACCCTTCTTTTCCCAGTGGCTGCCTTGGAAACACAGACCACCCTCTTATCTGTTGTAACCGTTCTCATTTAGTGAGCATCAGAAAGCAATTTCCTGTGAATGTGGAAAAGATTATATGCCGTACATATGCTGTTTGCAGACATAATGCATTATTTTGTATGTATTATTATACTCTCTACATGCCTGTATAGATTCATAGAATAAAATGGTGTTTCTCCAGCTCAGGTAGACAGATTTGCTCAATTCCCTTGGGCTTGTGGACCTCTCATCATTCCTGGCATCGGCCTAAACTTGATCAAAATTTCTCTTGTGAAACTCATTGTTTCCCTTTTTATTCTGGGTGTCCCTTTCTCAGCCACACTCCCTGAAAAGCCCTAGTTGTCTTTCATTGGGAATGGCAGCCTTGGGATTACTAGATAGACTATCATATCCTTGAGCCCCATTTCTATCAAGTTTAATGGCTTTTTTCCTTTCGTCCCTGTCCATACATACTTGCCCTATCATTTATGGCCATTAGACTCAGCTATGTGATCTGTTCTGAGGAAAAAGAAATCCTGCACTTTCTGATCTCTTTAAATTCAGTAATTCATATTATAAACACATAAGCTATCCCCATGATTAATACCAAAGATAGAATAGGCTATCAGGATTTTTTTCCTCCTTTTCTTCCTTCCTTCCTTCCTTCCTTCCTTCCTTCCTTCCTTCCTTCCTTCCTTCCTTCCTTCCTTCCTTCCTTCCTTCCTTCCTTCCTTCCTTCCTTCCTTCCTTCCTTCCTTTCTTCCTTCCTTCCTTCCTTCCTTCCTTCCTTCCTTCCTTCCTTCCTTCCTTTTTTGGTGGTGGGGAGCAGAGACAGGTAATTTTTCAAAATTCATATAATATTTTATCCTCAGTTTCACCATTGAAATCTCAGTTATCTGACATTTGTTCTTTCCTATTAATTTAGCTGAGGTTTAACCAAAAAAAGTCACTTGATAAAGTCTCTATTAATTTTTTAACCACAATAAAATAAACATGAAGACTATCCTAAGAAACACACAGACCAACCAATACCAAGAAGCTAGGCATTTATGCATGACCAAATTGCAAAGCAATCTTATTATTAAGAACCATAATTAATAAACCATTTAGCAGTTTGTACACTGGGCTCTGGAAAGAACATATGAAGGATACAGTCACAAAAAAATAATATGATGGACAGTCCTGTTTCAAATCCAGGGTTCAATATAATAAAGTCACAGGAGAGCTTTGATTCCCAGTCACCCAGGTGACAAATCCTTCCCAGGCTCAGGGAAGTGAGAGGAAATAAGGACAGGGCATTGAAGGCCACCCAAGGAGCATCACAGCAGTCCCATCTCCAGAATGACAAGAGTTCTACAGTTGTTAGTGCTGCCAGGAGAGCATCAGGAGAGGAGACAGGGGCCTGCTGGGGAACTAACTAGATAGCGTGCATCAGCCAGGCTAGCGATGGAAGAATGTGTTCCTGAGATTAATGTTTCACAGCTGTGATGCAGACCTGGATACAGGCATAGCTGATGGCTTTTGCAGCAGGAAACAGATGAGAAATTACAGCATCCAAACAACCTGCTACACCAAATCAATGATAAATTTACACCCATGAGACAATTCGTGGTACAAAGAAAAAGCAGCAGCCCTTACCTCTGATTTTTCTCTTTGTCCTAATTTGCCCCAGTCCTATACTTCTTCACCAGGCAACTCCCACAACCAGCATTGATTCATGATGGCTTTGAATATCTTTCCCTTTTCATGCTACGACAGTATCAGATAAGCTTCTCCACTTCTAAAATTTTTAATTGCGATTGCCTCTTTAAGAAGGGATTAAAAAAAAGGTTTTGTTTTTTTGTTGTTGTTGGGAAATTATAAATATATATAGAACTAGAGATAATTGTATAAGGAGCCCTCCTCTGCTTATCACTCAGCTTCATCAATTATCAACTCATGGCCAATATTACTTCATCTACCACCTGCACTCTCCACTACCCCACCCATACCAACTCCTGCATCCCCAGGTTATTTTGAAAGAAATCCCAATCTTTCCATAATTTCTCTTACAGGAAATGTGTCATTAAATTTTCTTTGAAAACGTAGTAGTCTAGTTTTCAGCTCTATTTTTACTTTCTGTTCATTTTTAACTAAAATAACAATTTTAGACCTCAGATAATTGCTAAAGATGTTTATGTGAACACTGTTATAGATGAACAAGTTCAGCATTGATTGCAAATATTTAACCCCTTTTAGGCTCTGATTGACTATTGTAAAATATTTCCACATGGTATGAAATAAATGTAAGGAAATACAGCACTCTGAATTATACAGGAATTCCATTAAATCTATTTCCACATCTATATTTGATCCCTTGATATTCCTTTCAAAAGATGTCACATGTTTCACAAAGATGTACTCCTTTTATTGTGTGATTTTCCCCTTTATGAATCTATGCAGTGTTCATAGTATCAGAAGATTAAAATCTAATTTGTTGTGTGTGCATTTAGTTTTCTTTCTACATTAGATTGTAAGTTATTAGGCAAAGATTTCATCTTAAACTCTTTGATGTTTATACACAGTGCCTAATATAATGCCTAGCACCTATAATGTGAAACAAAGACTTGTCAATTTATTGACAAGTGTTGCTTTGCATCATAAAACCCAAGTATGTTTCATAAAATGATAGGTTCTTTAGCACAAGAACAGCAAATATGTGTGCTGCTACCCGTCATTTCCTGTGCCCATGGCAGACATTGCTAATCAATCACTGCATTCTTTTCTAAGTTGAGATGTGCCTCAGCATTCTTGGCATGAAAATCGCAACTTATTTGTTATCTTTGCTTTAAATTATTTAGTTATGGAAGATATATAAATCACTTATTTGGCCATTGAACTTGTCAAATGTCATGTTTTAAATGTTCAACTGATCACTTACACTACCCCTGTATATTTTAGGTCAGTTTGGGGCTCCTGTATATGTATGTGTGTTCTGATCAAAGCCTGGTTTCCAGGATGGGCTTGGAGTGAGGAGATCTGGTTTCAAGTTCTAATCCTATCACTCACTAGCTAGGTGACCTTGAGAATATCATGGGATCTCTATCAGCTTTTGCTTTTTGTGTGTAAAATTTGGACAATAACTTCCTCCCTTCTTCAGAGGGCTATTCTGAGGATCAGATGAAACAATGAATCTGAGTGGCTTTTTAAATTGTTAAAGCTTTACGAAATGTGTGCTAATATAAAAGATATCTTCGGGGTCATGTAAATAAGCACAGATCTTTGTCTAAATAAGCCAACATGAACTTAATGAAATGCCAGCTTTCAATTTTACATTCCCTCACCTAGCTTTCCCTTTGATTTTCTCTTTTGTATTATTGTCTAGCGGCTAGGAATTTATAGGGGATTTCTTCAAAGTGTAATCTGGCGTCTAATGATGCGCCATAAAACTCTGTTCTTAGAGCCCAGGCTGGGGAGCAGGGCAAGGCATCACATTAATAAGATAGAAAATCAGATAGAAGGCACCATGAAAAGTTTGAGGCTAAGGGAACGTTTTATATGTCTAATGGTTTAGGGACAGTGTTGGTAAAATTGCTTTTAAGAAAACAGCCTCGGGATTTTCCTAAAGCTTTGGCCTCATCAACCTCCTGTTGTAACCAGGTGACTAACTGGCCATATGTTACATGTAAACAGCTTCCCAAGAAAGCTACTTTTGATTCTCTCAGCATGTTGCCATATATGACAATATGGGAAATATGCAGCAGTTAATTTTCCTAACCACCCTGAAACTAACGAATTTGCAATGCATTTCATCAGTAACTTAGTAAATTGCCATTTAAGAGGTACATTACTTTTACAATAGTATCATAAAACTCCTGCTGCCAGCCATAATTCACAGGTGGTATCTGAGGAAAGTGGATTCAATAGTACTTCAATATCCCTCTGTCCTGAGGTGCTAGTTTCTAAGTAACAGGGTGGCAATGTGAGAGACCATGTTTCTACTTTGGGGGCCTTGAGTCAAAATAATTTATAAATCTCTCTCTCTCTCTCTCTCTCTCTCTCTCTCTCTCTCTCTCTCTCAGATTGATACGCTCATGGGCACATCAGCAGCTGATGGAAATTGTTCTGGTGACGAGAGGGTCCTATCTGAAGGTCACTTAGTATAATGTTTGAGAAGGCGCTTCCCATTATTTTTGGCATTCAGGCTCTTGGGTGATATTTAGAGTGAATTTTAAATGCACAATAAGAATGATAAGACATAAAGGTTTTTCACTGACCATGTTATACAGGGGGAAAATCTACTGAAATAGGGACATTGGGGTCCACAATGCTGGTTACTTTACATTTTTACATCACTTCATCTCCAATTCAAATGTCAAGTCCAAGTAAATTCCTCAAGTACTTTGAGACTCTCAGTCATTAAACCAAATGTGGACTCATCCATCCAAACACAGACTTGGCTGTCAGAGAAGGAAGTGGGGACTGAGAAATCAGTGTCACTGGAAAACTGAATAGGGAGCACACTGACCTTTTTGAGTGAAAGTACAAATTTCTTTTCCAATCCAACTTGTCTTCTACAAATATGATCATAATAATTCCATGACCAACTGTACTGTCTGCATTTTTCCTCCCCAAATTCCACCTTTATGTCTTTTTGGCAAAAGGATACAACTTAATATTTAAAAAAAAAAATTCACACAGTGCTTCTGTCTTCACTTGAAACGTCAGCTCCCCAAAGCTTTACTTCTATTATTCTCATCTCTCATAGAATTGACTTCCATGACAGAACTTTATGTTTATTTTTGTAAGTCATGCCACTTACTATTTTGCTCTTTCAAAAAAGAAAGAGAAAGGAAATGTTTAAGGAACTAGTCAGGTAATTAATTATAGGTAACTGCATTTTATTGTTTTATTATTTTGTTCTTTATTCCATGTCCTAGTAGCCCTTGGTACTTCATAGATCCACGACGTAACAGACATTTAGACCTGGATAGAAGCCTGACAGTGCTCAAATCCTTAATTTAACAGATGAGGAAACTGAGTCTGAGACATGTAAATGCCTTGTCTGAGATCATACAGTAGCTAACCAGTGACAACATCTTCATATTGTTCCTCAAACTCATTTATCTAAACAATGGAGATATAATTCAGCATTTGGACCTATGTACTGCTCTCCTCCACCCCCACCCGCCAATGATTGAATGTAGTTTTTGGGGTGCTCTAGCTTGGCAAAGTTCAGAGCAGCCATTTGTATTATTCCTCTTTGCCCTGGCATTAGGGAAGCTTTACTTTTTTTGCAAAGTAAGGAAGAAACTGAGGCAGAGAAAAATGAAGTGTCGTGTACAGCCTAAGTGGCATAGCTTTTAGATGCAAGCCACAGTTTGTTATTTACTCCCATCTGGCTAAATCATGTTCTTCTGAGGCCGATGAGCAGATCTCTGTCTGCACAGATAAATGAGGAACCAAAAATAGTTTGTGTGGTCTACGGATAGACATAAAAAGCAATGAGGTCAGCCGGGAGTCCATAAGGAATAAGCGCTAATGTATTCTTCTGCCCACTTTGATTTGCTAACAAAATCACGCAGTTTTAAAAGAGGGGGGACAGAGTTTAGCGAAAGGAAAAAAAAATTAGAAATGTCAAGTGTAATCCTTTGAAACAGGTAGTGAAAGCTCAGGAGTATAACTTTTTTGATGTTCCGAGTCCTGCCAGCGAGTGACAGGGAAAATGAAGACCCGTTCAGACGAAGCCATTGTGCTCCTGTCAAAGGTGGCTGAAGCTCTGTTCAAACACCTGTGTCTAGTCTTTGTGAATATTAAAAGCCTCTGATTTCCTTTTCTCTTTCTCTTTTTTTTTTGGAAGCAATGATTTTGAAGTGTTCCAGTACACAAAAGATATCATCTCAGTCTTGTTCCAATGCACCGTCAGGCCTCAGTTTTCCCTGAGGAACGTGCATAATTTTAAAAACCTGTGGCAGTTAGATTTGTAGATGGTGTGCATGTTGGCACTGAGAAACAGGGTTACTTTAAAAAAAATTAGTATTGGTCATTCTAATTTTATTTTACATGTGATTTCCTTTCAATTTAGCGTAAAGGTGCTAACCACATAAATTGATATGAAAATATAAAATATAGAAGCCCCAGAAGAGAGGAAGACATTGCTTTTCAAAGAAGTCATTCCATCCCTGATGGCCATGGGGCTGTCAATTGCATAGGGTGATCGTTTCCACCGGGTAAATAATCCTCTGACAATTAAAACTCACATATTTGAAATGTGCATAGGTATTCCAAAATGCAATATTTTGTTTTCTAAATTTAGTTTGTATGGATTATGATTCTTTCCAAAGTTAAATAAAGATATGTGACATGAACCGCTTGGGTTTTATGTAGTTTCTTAAAAACATATATTAGATTCAACAGACCGGATAGAACATTGCCATTAAATCTCCCAACCACTCTTTCAGAGCTCTTTCTCCTTGTTTCAGATGAAATTGTATGACACAAATCAGAGCCCCATTATGATCACTTGTAACTAACTTATTCCAGATTTCACTAATTCTGGTCTTGACTCATCTCTACTTTGTGAGAGATCCAACCCACTATCATTCCTAATCACTGGAGCCATTTTTGGTGTGTATCGCATTATGGATGCTAAGAAAAAGGACTGTCATAATTCTTCTTGAAATTCAGGAGGCAAACGCTGTTGGGTCAGGAAATTACAAACGGGTTGTCCAGAATTTGCAATCAACATTTCAAGTCACTCATTTATGAATGGAAATACAGCCAAAATCTGTGTTACATTGAGAAGGGAATTGAAATGATTTGCTTCACATTGTCCTGCCACGCTGCTTTGACGCTTTGGAAGTTGATACAGATAGAGCGGAAATCAGGTGACCTATCCTCCTTCTTTTGCTGCTTTGGTTCTTGGGGACAACCTATCTCTGCCCCTTTTTGATGGCTCATTCCAGACATGGACACCAAATGCAGAAGCTGCTGCCTATATAAGAGGAGTCACCGTCTTAGCACTGTGACGGTGCTGTGATTACCACTGTTCTGGGTTACATTTTACTGTCTAACTGCAAATGTTAAGACGTGTATGATGGATCCATAACGCGCCTTAGTCCCATGGAGGCTGGACTCCCTTGGGACCAAATAGGCATTGCACAAAGCCATGTACCCCTCTCACAAGAGTTCTCAGAATTGTTGAAGAGCCAACAGTCAGCTTCCAAGGATCGCACACCATCATTGCTCAGTCATCCAATTGCCAGTTACAATCGATTCTCAGCTCAAGAAGGAGAAATTTGATGTCAATCAGATCGTGTCCTTGTTTTTACCATATACTTTCCAAGGGCTCCTCAGCTGGCTCAGAGAGAAAACTACGTGTCTGCAGGTGCCCAAAAGGCCATACATGATCTCACTCTCAACCTACTGGATTCCTCTCCAAATCCACCATCTCCTGTTCTCCCCCTTGTTCACCCGGCTCCAGCAACACTGGCTTCATTGCTTTATTTGAAATAGCACCCTCTGCTGGCAACACTATTACCCTCTTTCACGGTTCTATTTCTCTTCCAGTGCACTGAAACACAACCTTACATGGTATATATTTAATTGCTTAATTTTATTTATTATCTGTCTTCCAACACTGACATATATGCTCCGGAAGATAGGGATTTACTTTTTTCTTTTTCTGGATCTCCAACTTCTAGAGCAGAGTCTGGGAAAAACAGACCATTATTTTTTGAATGAACTAATCCCTGGCTACTCCTTGGCTCCTTCCTTGTTCTGTGGCTTGAAGCCATTTTAGTTTCTCATGAAGGAGGCAAGGAGGTCTTTTTTGTGTGAAAATCTGTGTCTGGTCATGAATATGTGTCTGGAGCACATCAAATTCCACACAATGTTTCATTTTAGGTCAACAAAGTGAGCACTTACTACATGCTTGATACTGGGGAGACAGGATACTTCTTTCCATGGAGGAGCTCACATTCAGGCCCACGGCTGTTGCCTCTAAATGCACCATTTATGCACTGGGCAAAGGTATCAAACAAAGGGGGTGGGGTGGGGGGCAGGGGAGAAACCCAGCTGTTCTCAGCTAGCCAGGCCCTGCACCCCTTGCAGTAGCAGCAGACAGTGCCTATTTGTAATGCATGTACCCACCGGGCCCATTTTATTGTAGTTTACCCAAAAAAATGCCCTGGTGGCTAGCAGCTGGCCCTAGTCAGTCCCTTTCTATGGATACCTCAAACACCTACAGTCAACTCTAAGCTCCTGGCTTAAGTCTCAGCCTTTAAGATTGATTTTGTAGTCAGTGCTGTTTTAGTTCAAGCATGTGAGCCTCACTTCCTAAAGAAAACTGGGTCCAGTGGGCCCAGGAGCCTCTCTCACAAAATACATCTCCCCACAAATGACATTTGAGAGACAGATAGTTGCTAATCTTCTGAGGGTAAAGTTGAGCGGGATCAAGAGCTCAAAGCTCTCATTTTAATACCCTAAACTGTTTAGCTTTCTGCTTCTAGAGATTGCATAGAAACAGTCTTCATTAATTTCTTAGTCTGGGGGTAGAATTCCCAGGAAGCTATCCTTTCGCAAGAATGAATTCCTAATTCACATATAATGACTGCATCCTAATGGCTCAAATGCAGAGAGTGGGGAAATGGGGAAGCACTCATTTCCAATACTTGGATATTTGACCTAAAACATATATGAAATGAGAATTTGTTTAAAAAACGTTTTAAAAATTCTCTGTATCCTGCTGTTCAAGAACAGCAGTTCTCCAAGCAAATTAAAATAATTCCAAGAATCATCTGTATATGGTGTTCTAAATTTTTCCATGATTTGATTATTTTTATCAGCGATGGAGCGTTATTCAAGCTGACAGAAACAGTTGTGCTCAAGTACGCATTGCTGTACGCGCACATTTGTGTGGGGGCTGAGAGGAACTGACTCCTTCTTTGCGAGCAACAGCGAGACAGTGGGGCTTCCCCTGTCTCTTTCCTCCCGCAGCTTAGCATTCCAACATGACATTTTTCATAATGCTGATCCGTCATCAAACCTCACTGTAATCAGTTTGCGTAATTGATCATCAACTGGAGACAATTAAACTGAGAAGGGCTCCTAAAGGAGGGAAAGGGCAGGAGAAGAAGCCAGCCATGAGGTTATTACGAATCTGTTCCCCACGCTTCCGCTTGCGTTGTGAGCTAGTAAAACCTGCTGTGTGATAAATGCTTAGCGTTTGTATTCACATTATTAACTCAAGAGCAGTAAAACATGTGAAAACAACCTTTATTTTAACTAAACACAGACTATGATAAAGCATAATCAAGGATCTGGGGGAAAAGGCCCCTTTCCCAGCTTTTTGGGTGTGTTCTCCTCCTCAATCCTGCTCTACAGCCATCCCTCCTGTCCTCCCCAAATTGAGGTTTATCTCTTACTCCCAATTGTAGTTACATTGATAGTCTCCGTAGCGCCTTTCTTTAGCTCCACTGGCATTATTAACTTTATTCCTTTCTCAGCTCATCTCTCCTTAATGGGATTTGCCAGGACCAGCCCTATTACCCCCAAATGCAGTGAACCCTGTCTCTGTATCCTTTGCCTCCATTTTCTCACAATGTGCTGATGACTAAACTTCCCTAAAATCTGGATTCAGCATTCACTGCATTATTGAAGTGGCTTTCTCAAAAGACTTCTTACAATTGCCAAATTCAATGACTTATTCTGTGTCCAAATGCTTCACATTAATTCTGCAGCACCCAACTCTCGTGGGGAAGCTACACACTTAGCGAAATTGCACTTTGTTCTCCCTGGTCAGATAACAATGACAGTCTCCCGGCATTTCCTCTGCCTCGCTGATCCCATTTCTGTCTACTTTGTTTGCTCTCTGTGCTCTCATCAAATTCAGAATGTGGGAGTATCCTGGAGTTCTTTCTGTCCTTGACCTCATTCTTTATCCTGGCTATGCCCTTCCCATGTGATCGGACTCCCTTCTTTGTCCCGCCGTCTCCACCGTTGCTAATGGAGCAACTACTCACTGCAACTCAGGCAATAAAGCAACCACAAACTTCCTGAATCTGGTTTCTCGTCCTTTTAACCTCCTGAACATTTTTCCTGTAGCAATTAGACTTGAACCCTTGCCTTCAAAGGCATTCACAAGGTGCTTCCAACCTCTTCTTCAAGTTTCATTCTTTACTAGTCATTTACATGCCTGAGACTATTTATGGACCCACAAGTACAAGGAAAAAATGCTTTTTGCTTTCCCGTGCACATCCCAGTGAAAAGCTATGATGTTGGAGGAGTCCCGTCTCCCTTCTTCTCTGTTTCACGCTCCACCTCAGAGCTTAGACAAGATCCTGTAGTATGTGCACAGAAAATATTTGCAAAATGAATACATGTACAGATGAATACTTCGAAATCTGACCACTGAAATATTTTCTATATATAAATAACCAGCTCAAAGTCACCTTTATCTTAAAGCTTTTCCTGATCTCTCCATCTTGATTTATATATTCTCACTCCTTTCGACCTTCATAGCACTTCTTTTATAATGCATATTTTACCTTATGTTTTAATCATTCTATGAAATTGTCTTAAGTGTCCCTACCAGCTATTTCATACATGCTCTCTGAGAATAGGCACTGTCATATATAGTGTCTTGAAGTCCCCTGACACTCTTAACACAATTCCTTCTGTAAAGCAACAGCTCAGTACTTCTGTGTTGAGTTTATTTTAGTTCAAGGACTAAAATACTTGCAGTGGAAATCACACAATTACTGCCTCTCGCAGGTTTGCAGAATGTCCTTTAGCTCAACGAATGGTGCTTCTCAGTCACCTAATCGCTCAGAATTTCATTTCCTTTATAAATGGGGTTAATAATATTTATCTAATAGGGGGACTCAGAGGATTCTTTAATTAATGATGAAGCACATCCCAAGGTCCTTAGAGGAAATAAAAAGATAAACATTATTATATCTCTTATTACTGTAGATAGCAGTTATTAAACTCTTCCATAAACAGGGACCAAGAACAATTTTAAGCCAAACTAATAGTTTAATAAGAAGCAGTGAAGGGTTACCACAGTTGAGCTAACATAAACACTTTGGCAAAAATTATCCCCTTCTGTCGCTGTTAATGTGGGACAAGAAGGGCTTTCACAGTTTCAGTTTCCTTGTCTGTTTAATTAAGACAGTGGATAAGATGAACCTCAAAGGTCCCTTCTAGCTCCAGCATTCTTGGCAAATCTTTGATTTTATTAACATCTCAAATCTCTGACTAATTGAATGGTCCTCTGTGTTTTAATATAACTCTGTACCACTAAAACGGCTTTCTCTTAATTGTTCCTTTTTGGCCAGAGTTGAAGGACAAGTGTAGATTAAAAAAAAAAATCACCTAATGTAGAATGCTGTATATACTCTTTCAGGGAACTTGAAATGTGCAAATCTAAGTTTTTGAATCTTGGTGTCCCAGAAGAATTTTTTAGCTTAGGGTAGAGAATAATCAGGAGATATTCAGGTGTATGTACTCGACCATACAATCTAATCAGAGTTTCTCACAAATAGAAATTAATGTTTCTCATCAGCATGTCCTGTGGGGCTCAAGGTCATGCTTATCAAGGGTCTCCTAAGAGGATTTCAGCAGCAAGGTGGCTCAGAGAGGATGTGAGGCATTTGGCAACAAGCCAAGTAGCACTCTGCTTTTTTCGGAGGATGATTGTCAATGGATATTCTGAATGTACATTGAACTGTGAGAGACACTTGCAAAGAGATTGTTTTAGAAAACTCCTTCATCGGCTCCTTCTGCCTCACTTGAGTGTCAAAACGATCTTGAAAAATCAGAACTACTGGCGTATAGAGCTTTGTAGCTCACTCTTTGATGTCCAATTCAACACTGTTCTCAGGAGGTGTGCCCTGCTGTCCTCAGGATTTGTCATGACAGCTTTTAAAAAAATGTATTGTGAGAAAAAAATAACAAATTAATTCTCTTAACTCTTCAGGTGTACAGTGCGGTATTGTTAATACAAGCACATTGTTGTACAGAAGATCTCTAGAACTTTTTCATCTTTCAGGATTGGAACGCTATCCATTGAACAACTCCTCACCCTCCCCTCAGCTCTTGGCAACCACCACTCTGCTTTCTGTGTCTAGAAGTTTGATGACTTTAGATACCTCAATAAGTGGAATTACAGTGTTTGTCTTTCTGATTGGCTTTTTTCACTGAGCATAATGCCTTACAGCCACATTGTAGCATATGAAAGAATTTCTTCTTTTTTTAATGGTTTGGTCCACACAATTCTAATACTTCTAGTGCCACTAGTTAATGATCTGTTTGTTTCCTGGGAGGGAGAGAACACTTCCCTGAAATATTTGATTAAAAGATTTACTTTCTTAAATCAGTGCCAGAGTTTGGATCCCATGATCCATGAGACCAGCTTTAGGAGGCTTTTAAAAATTCTTAAGTCACATTAAAGTGATGTCGTGGTAACTAAACTAAAAAAAAAAAAAAAAGAGTAAACAGAGAGCACAGCCCCCTATTCTCACCCAACAACATATTTTCAGTGACAAAAACTGATTTTTAGCTTCAGTATTATGTGGAGAGAAACATCTTCAAGTGGTCATCAGGTGGGTCTGGTGTATGATTCTATGAGAACTTTGTGTCTATTAATACCTTACTATTAATAAAATAGATAAAATAAGAATATTGAGTTTAGCAGTAAACACAGTAAAATACTGGGTACAGGATTCACTTTATGACCTTATTCTTTTCCCATGGAAGTTTCAGAAGGATACATAACGTGGTTTTTAGACTAAGGCCTAAATACCACTTTACCACTTACGACTTGGCTTTGAACCACCTCTCTCAGCTTCAGTTTCCTCATTTGTAAAATTAATAGGGCTGTAGGGGGGAGGAAATGCGATTAAGTTAGTAGTGGGTCACGCTCTTGACCCAGCACAGTTCCTGCCACAAATACGCACCATAGAAGTAAACATCTGACCCTAACCCTCTCTCATTCTTGGAAGGTTGGTGCTTCCAATTCACATTGAAACATCAAGACATTCTAAAAGATTGGTCCTCTACTCAAAGAAATACCAGCATAGAAGAGGCTGAACATACAAAAGAGATAAATTAGGAGTTGACTATTTGCTTTACAAAAGGAGTCTCTGATTGACAATAAGATTAATGGTTTCTGTTTTTTCAGCACTCTTTTAGGTCTGCTTGCAAACTCTGCTCTAAGCTTTACATAATTCTCTCCATCCTGAAAAGTTTCTTTTGTAGAGCAAGTTCCTCTAAAAGTCATAAACATGACTTGATTTCTCACATTCTTGTTTCCCTACAAGTTTTTAAGATGACAGCGATTGAGTAAATCGCAGTATGTACTTACGTCTCACAGAGCTTTGAAAGGAAATACAAATTAGGCCAGGCTGACTACCCATGCAAGTTATTTCCATATATCCTGGTCCCACGGAAAAGAAAAAAAAATGTCATAAAACCTGAGCTACTGTGAATTCCTACAGGATTAAAAATGTGATATTTACATTGCCCATAATTAAATCTACCTAGTTACATGAGCTGGTGCTTGACCCAACTATTTTTTTGGCCAAAAAAATTGAAACAAGGGGCCAGTCAGTGGAGTCATTTCTACTTTCTCCAAAGCTTCCACTTTGGCCCAGAGTCAGGTATCTGAGACACATAAAAATGCACGGATGTTCTTCCAGCCTCCTGTTTCCGAGGATTCTGGAGCAGGTGATCATTAATGCAAATTTATGGGCTATTACAGAATTTTTAAAAAATGTGTTGTGGTTGAATAAAAACCATAAGCTTTTCACACTTGCTTTTTAATTACCAAATATGTAAAAAAGAAAGTTACAGATTTAGCTGTACCGGTTTCTTGAAAAGGTACTGAGCTCGACATTCCTTGACAAAAACAAAAACAAAAAATCTCGCGAAGAAGGGTGATTTCTTTGGCAAAAATGTAGATTTCCTCTTTTTTTTTTTTAATTCTATAAGGCTCTAAAACAGCCAGTGTCTCAAAGAAGGGTCTGTTTTTTAATATTCCTGTCAGTGCCAAAGTGCGGGGTGGCAGAAGCCTATGAAAACTCAGGATCACGTGCTGGGTGTGTGTATACGTCTGATAGTATTGCTGGAAATTTCCCTCCTGCACCTTCCCTAAAAAATTTGGTTAGACTAAAAGAAAGCAAATAGCGTGGAATACTATTAGTTCCTGTTTAAATTTCAAGTGAGGACTAAGCTAAACATGGTTTTATGAAAAGAGTATTTTCAGGAATGAATGGGTTAGTCAGTCAGTCCATGAGAAGTAGATTTTAAACAAGCCCTTGCTACATCTTGGTAAAAAAAAAAAAAAAAGTCTGAAATGGAGATCTTTGCTTTCTTAGAAAATACATTTTTTGGTGTTGTTTTAAATGATCCTATATTCACCACAGCTAACATTTCTCCTGTCTTGCTCTCCCAACATGGCCAGTTCTTTTTATTTATAATAAACACAAGTAGTTGCAACTTGGCTCTTTGTGATTTTTCCTATATAGTTTTTTTTTTTTAGGTCAGCACAAAAGATTCTATTTTTTTCTTATTTTATTAAAACAAAGGGTCAGTTATGGAAACAGCAAAAGCAGATACATTTTTTTCCATGTTAATAACCAGATCACTTTGTTTTTATTTTGTTTATTTAATGCACCATTTCCTATGACATTTATTTTTCTGACCCAAAGATTAAGAAAAACTGATCATAGGAAAGTATCATTTACTGTCACTCTGCTTTGCTTGCACTTTAATTATAAGAAAACCATTTTCTGAGGTCTTTTTCAGGCTGAAAATGTTTCACCTAATCTATTTGCATTTTTAATAACAGTAAAATAAGCAAGCCTTCTGATAACAGTGTTTAGCATTAATTTTTAATAACCTCAAGTCTTTTATGTTGTCCTTTGTATCTCGGTAGAGAAAAAATTTTTCTATAGGAAATTAATCAGAAAATCAATTTATTTCTAATGCCTTCCTTCTTCTTGGGGTCTATCAGAGTGTCAGTGACATGGGCTGCAAATATTTTTGAGCATGCTTCTTCAGAACAATGCCATCAAGGACAATATCCAAGATGATGTTTTTAATTTTCTGTTTAGTAATATTTCCTCTCTCTTCATGGTTGAATTCTCCTTGGCTCCAGAGTAGTGAGCTCTCTCTAAAATCAACTTTTATGATTGATCACCACCAACCCAAGAGTCCCTGGGATTGTCTGTTGGGTCAATGTAAAGACATGAGCACAGCAATATTTATCATTCGCTCATTTACGGAAGTCATGGAAATTTATTGAACACCTGCTGCACACCAAACTTTGTGCAGGGCACTAGGGAACATAGCAGTGATCAGTTCAGCTGTGGTCTAACCAACATAGCTGTGGGGATACAGCTAGGCTTCTATACATTCTTTGTACAGTACCGCTGTGATACCTTATGTGCCAGGAAATGTTTAGGAGAATATTCACACACCCCCACTTCCTGCCTGAGCTGTCTGGCTTCAGAGTCCTCATCTGAAAAATTAAATACCTCCTTCATTGCATTTGGGTGAGGATTAAATGGAAGATGCTTATTAGAATGTCTTGCAAAAAGTACATTTATCAAAGTTGACTATTCTTATTGTCATCTGCAATAATGGTATCAGTTCAAAAAGTAATTACTACCATTTATTTCCTGCTATGCATTTATATGATAGGCTTTCTGTGGGGCATTGTCAGGCACATTATCTGTAGTTCCCTCAATAATCCTCTGAGATGAGTCTGGTCGTTTAAGTTCAGAGGATTTAAGTAGCTTTGTAGGGATGTCCAGCTACTGGGGCTGCCAGGTCTCCCATTTCTCCAGGGGAACCCCCTCAGTGGACTAGACAATAAATGGCTCGTGGCTTGATAATCCAGTTCCCACTTGGAGAATGTTGGGGTGTGAGGAGAGAGTCTTACCACACATGATTTCACCAGCAATGGTGGGGAGATGCCACAGATCATCTCAGGTAGATCTGGTCACCTTATTACTTCATTTCTTTGTGGTATCAGATCCACTGTTGGGAGGGGGAAAGTAATGGGAAAGTCCTCTCCTGAGCACAGCGAATCCAACCAGTACCACCCAGGTTGTTTGGCATGGAAGAGGACTTTGGCATTTCCGATATCAGTTTCCTTACATAAAAATGAGAAGAGCTGGTTCTAAGATTACTGTTTTCTAGATAAGGAAGTGAAAGTAAATACTGAGTGCTCTTGAGTTTTACATCTGGTAACTCATTTAATTCTCCCAGTGACCCTATGATAATAAAAAATATTACTTTTGATTCCACCCAAGGTTGTCCAGTTTTTCAGTGACAAAATCATCATAGAAACCAAAGTCTGCCCAGCTTCAAATCTAAAGATCTTTCCATGCCACCACACTGCTGCTGGTTCAAGTTCATTTCCCAGCGATGGTGGCTTGTGCATCTTCCATCTTATACCAAAGATCATAGAATATCTATAGCCATAGGTATTCTGAAATAGATGCCATCCAATCTTGAAGGCATTCCCTGTAATGGCCGATTTTCACATGAGTTGCGATAAAGAGTGACAACTGCTCTATCTATGAGTTACGGTCATCTTTTTCATTCGTGTCTTTTAACCTGGACTATCCCAGCACTCTTTTCATTTTTGCTTTTCACATGGCAGTGGAATTGCAAGGAGGCTTTCGGTCTGGTTTTCTGGAAGTCAATGAAGCTCTCCCACCTTTGTGTTACTGAGCAAAGGGAAGACTATCCAATTGTAAACGTCTTTCAG
This sequence comes from Hipposideros armiger, assembly GCF_001890085.2. Lineage (NCBI taxonomy): Eukaryota > Metazoa > Chordata > Mammalia > Chiroptera > Hipposideridae > Hipposideros > Hipposideros armiger. Next base: position 1,242,324 of record NW_017731818.1, on the reverse strand, counting down.
GCACCACACTACCCTAACCTACATACGTGCAAGGCCACACTCCTGTTGCTGGCAATTTTGCTGGAGTTTGTAATTAAAATCCTCCTTGGCTTCTACAGTTTCTCTCCTATTCAAGCTACAAGTTTCAAGTGGTTATTGTGCTTAATGCAGCAACTGTAAAATGGAAATTTAAAAATCAAGGGTTGAATGCAAAAACTGAAATAAACACCAATAAATATTTTTATGCGATTTCAATATGAAATAGCCTTTGATAACCAGGCCTTCCAGGGTTTTGTGTGTGTGTTGGAAAAAAAGCACTTACAGATCCAGCTTACACCTGATTTAATTATTCCCCATCCTGCCTTTCTGAGATCATGAAAATAACAAGATTATTCCACCAAAGGCAAATAATACTTAGAAACAATTAGGAAAAGTTAATGAAAGGAATAATTAAATGTATGTTAAATAACAATATATCAAACACATTTGTGTTTGGAATGAATATCATTTCATGAGCAGAGTTCTGAGTAATGTCAGCATGAATCTTTATTCTGCCAGATTCTCATCCAACTGCCAAAATATTTTCCCCCTGCAGGATTGTAAAATAAAGTATATTCCGGTTCCCACCAGATACGATAGTGTTTCACATCACCATATTTAGACTTGAACATTCCACTAATACAGCAGGGAAAGAATTCTTGACACACTCCTCATTTTTAGCACATTACATGTAAGTAATCCCCACGGTCAGCATTTATATCTGCCTGGTTACTCCTCCCAAACTTGTTAATAGCATTTTGAAAAATCCCATTTTAACTCATCTATTTTTTTTTCTTTAGACAAAAGAGAATATATGTGTGATGGAGAGGGTATTCTATAAACTCCACTTGAGGATGGGATGGCTTTAGGCCATCAATCTTTCCAGAAATGGGGAATATTGTTTAAGCCTGCACATACATGTATGGTGAAAATAAAAGTTCTTCATTTTCCAGGATGTTTTATTCTGGGATATTATCACCTCTAGGAAGCAGCCCACACCTCTCCTGTTTTACTCTACCTTAAGTTTGTCATTTTAAGCTACAGCCAAAAAAATAAATAAATAAAATAATAATAATAATAATTACCTGTAAACGCAATCATTTCTAGAAATATTTTTTTCAGACAAGTCCCTCATTATGAAAAACATTTTCTTATTTTCTTCTTTGTAGTGTTTCGCTATTTCTTGACACAATTAATGAAAACATATTAGACACTTATTAAAGGGGGTAATATTTATACTCATAACAAATCTCTAATATCACAAAAATCACATATGACCTCATACTTGCTTTTCATAGCAATTCACTTGGGTAACACAAAACAGTTAATACTGTCTCTAGAGAAAAATAGGCTCCTAAAGGTTTGCACTATAAATGGAAGTGCATCAGCATTAGGTACAGAACTGTCTCCTTGGTTCAGGATTCTATTTTTCTATTAATCATCTCAGGTTAGCACTGGCCCTGTCAGCAACCTTGTCCCATGCAATGAGCTTATGGTCAAAGAAAACTCCAAAGTCTCTGACCTTTGCTACGTGCTACCTCCAAAATATGTCTAGTTATCCCCACTTTTAGACACATTATTGGATTCTGTTTCTCGGCTCCTTGTAGTTGAGTAACTCATGAATTGGGAGTGAAGTGATGTGTGTCAATTCTGGGCCAGAGCCTTTAATTACTGGTGTGAGACCTTCTAGAACAGTTTTTTTTTCTATATTAGCAATTGGCAAGGTTCAAGATGGAGACTACAGCCTCAGTGTGAGTTTTAGAGTAAGACATATGGAGGTGAGCAAGATCCAATATGGGATGACCGTGTAGCTTGAGTGAAAAATAAACCTTTGTTATGCTAAGCCACCAAGATTTTTAGGTTGTTTGTTACTGCTGCATCACTCAGTCTATCCAGGGAGATGCAACAACAAATTTATAAGAGAAGGAAAATCATAGTATAAAGTGGGGACACAACTCTATGTGTATCCATGGCTATCACTTTAATACTTTTCTAGACCCATCAACCTAGGGCCCCACTAGGCTGTGTGGCAACTTTGTGCAATTTAGAATAAATTCCAGGACCAGGAGATGTCCTAGAGATCAGAGTGTCACCTGGGTTTCACAGGCCCACTAGCCTTTTTGGCTTGACACCTGGAAATGCAATGATTCATTTAATTTAAACCAGGCAATAGCGTACTTGGTACTAATTCCTTTTTAAATTATTTGTCCTTCTTGTGAGGATTACACATGCTAACAATCTTCTTTCTGCTGTCTTCGAAGCCAACAATTTCTTTTTACAATAGATGTATGTAGTACCTTTCCATTTGCAAAGACTTTCTCACAAAATGGTAATAATTATACTTAACTGGCAATGTTGATGTGAACATCATTGAGATAATCTATGCAAATAATGCTTTGCTAACTACAAAATTCTCCATACCATGAGTCCTTAATATCTCTTCTAATTACTACAATTTTTTTCAGGTAGATAGGTAAATAATTCCACCATTTTACAGATGTGGAAGTTGTGGTTCTAAGAGGTACAGTGACTTGCCCAGGGCACTCAGGGTGTCGTAAAGTCAGGTTGAGTCCATGTCTTCAGATTCCATGTCCATCTTGTCTTTCATTTTTACCACATGGGCTGGAGAAAAGCTTGCATTTAAACAACATTCTAGCAAATAAGTGGGTCTAGGAGTCATGGATGGTACAATCCTTTAGGCTTTCCATGTCTTTAGTACCCTTTGCAATCATGAAGATATCTCTTGCTGATTTATTTCTTATTTTTCTCAGTGGAGAAATTTGCAAGAAGTGATCTCCTTCAGAGAAAGGGCTAAACTCCAGAAGGTACATGGTGTAGATAAGAAACCATAGTGCAATAAGAGGAGGCCACTACATGTGTTTTTTTCTCTAGACCCAAGTGTGAACTTCACAACAGAATGGGGATGCTTAGAAAAGAGGCCCCAACACTTCTTTCTGCTCCACACTTTGCATCTTCTTTTCAGGATCTGACTCTCTCACGAAGTACAAATTATTTATGTATATAAACTTGCTCTAAGCTAAATCAATTTAAATAAATATTTTATGAGTTTGCCTTTCTGTGTGCTGTGTTGTGTTTTCTTTGTAATGATGGTGAGAATCAATTGGTCATCTAAGCCCATAATGCAGGGTGGTTCAGTGGCATCATATTTGAATGAGTAGTGGTTGAGGCAAGGGAGCACATTTCTCATGGGAAATTGGAACAAAACTTAAAAACAAAGGTGTACCACACAGTGCAAAACAGAACATTATTATTATTCACAGGATGTGTGGTAGGTCTGGGGTGTGTAGTAGAAGAACTTGGACATTGGAAAGACAAATATAGTTGAGTCTTGATATCTGTGGTAGTTATGGTCTGTAAGGTCATTGAGAACACTGAATTAATGAATATTGAATAATGCATTGGTCTTAAGGGAAATACAGGGTTTGGTTCCTGAGAGCCTCTGGTCAACCAGTCAATATGTGGCTTTTTTATGTATGTGTGTTCTATGTAAATGAAATGTGTGTGTGTGTGTGTGTGTGTGTGTATTTAATATTGAACTGATGGCCAGCAACTAACTCATCCTTAAATGAAGCTTATCTAACACGTGCATTTTCTTCATAAGGCATATCACACCCTTCTTACACTTAAGAACACTAGACAGCACTTCAGTGCTAAGTTTGGGCACATTTCAAAGAGCAACATTGCCAAAAAAAGCGCAATATATAAAAACTATGTGGCACTAAATAGACTGCAGAAAGAACCCTTGATTATAGCATGAGAGCCGAAACAAGAGGGCAGAGCATCACCTTGTTTGACCTCAGTTGGGAGCATGCATATTGGGTGACTCAGATTTTTGCTACTCTGCACATCCCTGCAGATGACTGAAAAGCTTTGCAAGTATTGATTTTGGGGTTACAAATATACTTGCATGAGTGGGTAAATTCACAAATACGGAATTTTTGAATAATGAGGATCGGCTGTATCAGGGTTTGAACCCTAACTCTGCTACTTCCTAGCTTGGCCAACTTGCCCAAGCTTTCTGAGCCTTAGTTCCTTATGTATAATTAGTGATGACACTAATTGTCTTTTTAGAGTAATGGAGGATTACATGATAATGGGTATAAGGCACACAGGTGCACAGTAAAAGTTTAGTAAGCAAATGGTAGCTGCATTATTTTCACATTGGATCGAAACAGTGAGGAGAAAACATCTTGGCAGAATAGAAAAAGGATGAGTGGTGACAGAAAAATCTGGTTTCAAATACAAGTTCCATCACTTAGTAGCCGTGTGACCTTGGACAAGCTATCTTTTGTGAGACAATTTTTAGCTCTGCAAAACACGCACAATAATACCAAACTCACAACACTGTCTGACAGTGTGTACATTAAACTGGAAAAGTGTCCTGGCATATAGTGATCTCAAGAAAAGCCAGTCAGTTTCATTTTCCATATCCCCATATTTATTTCATTATCAAGTAGAATTTTACCCAATGGTTGTAGGTATTTATATTTTTAAATAAAAGAGAACACCCAATCAACTTGCCTGATGGTTATATAACATAACATTCTGTGAAATAAACAACCAAAGGCCATCAGGCATTCATGGGCACATGCATGCATATATCACCATCTTCTTTCCCTTACATGTAAATAAAGGGAAAAACAGGAAGTTTACATAACATCATTGTGATTTTTAAAAATAGAGTTGGGAATTACAACGTAAAAGAAAAAAAAATAACCATTATTTTTAAGACTTTCACAAGTTTACTTCATTTTAAGGATTTCCTAGTATACTGGGTGAAGGACAGTTAACCAGTTAGAGAGACTATCTGCAAATGTGATAGAAGATGGAGGTTCCACATGGGTTAAACAAAGGGTCAATGACAAAGTACGATGGCGAGGAATTGCTAAGATGACACCAAAGTCAGAATACAGCTGAGCACAGGTGAAGAGTGGATTAGTCATACACCGATTTTAAAATGAACTAGGACATGCAGCAGGAGAATTAAAGAACGATGAAATGAAGAACTATTAGAAAATGTCCTATTTGAAGCTTTTCTCTATTGGATATTTTCAAAATTTTAATTTATATTCTAATTATGTAATATCCATTGACTGCACGGATACAGGCATAGGTAAGACATTCATTTGGCATATTCCTGACTTATCATTAGGCGTTCTTGAAGAGTCTGACCAAGGGGCTGCACTCTCAATACTGAGGGCATCCTGATTTTGTGGCAATGACAGGGGAAGGACTAGTAAAGAACAAAAGCCCACCTGGGCTGTGTGAAACGTGAAGCTGACTTAATGTGGTGGCCAGCCTTGTCATCCCCTAATGGGGTCTTTAGCGACCAGATATAAAGGTAAGAAAACTCTTCATTAGGTTTACTACTTGAACCTCTGTTCCATACAGGTTATAATCTAGAGCTTCACCCTGTATGTTTCCAAGTTAGAGATCTGGGCTTGTCTCATAGGCTGTACAACCCAAACTCCCATAATATGTATTGACAATCTTTTAGCATTCAGCTTTTTTTGAGAAGAGCATTGATATGAAATGTGAATGAGGCTATGGTTTTACAGGCAATGACAAACCTACAACTGATGAACAAGTGCTCATCAGTCTTCATGTGTATGAGTGAGAATTAACAGCCCCATTTTGTTGGTGACATAAACCCACACATAGGGAGATTAAAGAACTAGAATTGGGCAGACAAAGCAAGATTGAGAAAACAAACAACAAACCCTAGCACTACATAAAGACAATATATGGTCAAGAACTAGAAAGCTCTTGACTTCTGATTCAGGTTTCTTCTGACTGAATAGATGTACTGTTAGTTCTCAATAAAAATTGATGATATTCAATGGCTGTTTAAATAATGCAAATGAACTAGTTTTTAATCATACCCCTGACTACTATCCAATTTAAATGTGTGCCTTAAAACTTTAGTTTAGCTTTGCTCTTGTTAATCACATTCTTTTAAGTATTGTTAGTCTCTGTCAAGAAAACCTTCATTTTTTTCCCCAGAAAAATAAACTGAGAATTTCACAATCTGTTTTGCAGAAATTTTGAGTGAATGGAAACAGGAGTTCAGAGTAGAGCATATGGGATTCAAACATGATCCTGTCATATAAAATTAGTTTTAAAGTAAAATTGAAATGTGATCACTCTACTGTATGCACATGTGAGTATGCTAACCATTAATCTCAGATAATGCCTTTTACATTTCAGGTCTAACCATCGTTAAGTGATTTCTGATTTAAATGTCACTTTCCATGAAAAAATAACTTGGATTGGAGATATTTTTTATTCCATCATGGTTTCAAAAGTAAATTTTGGTGATTTTAGTTAGAGAGATTTTATTGGTTTTATGTACTTACTATTGGGTTGTCGGAAAAGTCATGACGTATTTTTTCTATGTTTTTTGTTGCAAAATGCGTCATGACTTTTCCGACAACCCAATAGTTCCTTTATAAAACCAACATATTGCTTATTTTAAAATGATTGTTTTACTTTTAGAAAAATAATCAGGAATCAACCCTTATATAAAGTAAAGGACATTTAAGTGGTGAATGGCATGTGTTCCCATTTACCAGGACAACTCATTCAGCTCTTTATGGATGGGAGTCTTTTTAAAACAAGACATTTCCATGGGCTCACACAGAGAAACGCTTACAAAATTGAAGTCACCAGATAATACTGTATTTGTTTTAAGAAAAAAAATTAGGCTAAAGTCATCTCGTCCTTGTATAACACAAAACATTGGGTGCTAACCAAATACCCATGTAAGTTTGCCTGTAAGAGTCTATTTCTGGGCTGAATTGTATCCCTTCCCCTCCCTCCCAATTCATTTGTTGAAATCCTAATACCAGTACCTCATACCAGTTATAAATAAGTAACCATATTTATTTGGAAATATGGTTATTGCAGATGTAATTAGTTGAAATGAGGTACATACTGGATAGAGTAGGGTGAACCTATAATCCAGTATGACTTGCGTCTTTATGAATAGGGCAGATTTGGACACAGACACATGCACAGGATATCCACATGGGAAGACTGGAGTTATTTTGCCATAAGCCAAGGAACTACCAGAAGCTAAGACAGAGGCCTGGTCTAGGTCCTTCCCTAGCAGCTTCAGAAGGAGCATGACCCTGCTAACACGTTATCTTGAACTTCTAGCCTCCAAAATTGTGATAGGATACATTTCTGTTGTTTATAACATGGATGGACCTAGAGTGTATTGGGTTGAGTGGAGTTAGTCACACAGAGAAAGACAAATGCAATATGATTTCACTTATATGTGGAATCTAAAGAAAACAAATGAACAACAAAACCATAAACAAACTCATAGATACAGAGAACATTTTGATGGACGCCAGATGGGAGGGGCATTGGGGTGGGTGGGTGAAAAAGGGGAAGGGATTAAGAAGTACATATCAGTAGTTACAAAATAGTCATGCGGATGTAAAGTGCAGCATAGGGAATATAGTCAATATTGTAATAATTATGTATGGGGTCAGATGGGTACTAGACTTATTAGACAATCACCTTGTAAGTTATATAAATGCCTAATAACTATGTCATAGGCCTGAAGCTAATACAATACTGTTTGTATACTGAAATTGAAAATTTTTTTTAATTATTAAAAAAAATTCTGTTGTTTAAGCCTCTCAGTTAGTGGTACTTTATTATGATAGACCTGGCAAACTAATAGAGTGTTTTTGGAAAACATAGATTGGCTCTGATTCTCTCCTTTGTTGTCTATACCAATACTTAAATGGTTTGGTCCTCAATGAACAGGCACATGATTTCAAGCAATAAACTAACTCGAGAGAATGCTAATATTGCCCCCTTTATATCTGGCCTCTAAATCATATGTCTCTCACTTTTTAGCAAGTAGTACAGAATATTTAAACAAAGCAGACTTTTGGAGATGGAAGCTGGTGGTTTGTATGTAGTTTGGAAGGAAAAGTAGTTGAAACATAAGAATTTACTAGTGTTTCTTTGGCCCTATGTCCAGGGAAGGGTGTGTCCTGAGACAAATGGATGATTTGTCTTTGTTATTCATCTCCAGAATGGTACAAGAAATTCACCTGACTATCAGTGTGATGGAACACTCTCCTTCTTATGGCTCTGACTCATCGGTAGCGGGTCTAACTGTAGAGAACATTGGCTTGATGTATCTTCCATTTATACTAGAAACTGTATTCTAATATCTAGTGTTTGGGGTAAAGGGCAGTATTTGTGAGTGCAGCTAATGTGAAGAAGTTCATGGGGACTGCTACAGACTGAATATCTGTGTCCCCTCAAAACTCATATGTTGAAATCCTAACCCCCCAAGGTGACAATATTATAAGGTAGGGTCTTTGGGAGGTGGTTAGGTCATGAGAGTGGTTCGTGAATTGGGTTCGTGTCCTTATAAAGGAGAGCTTCCTAGACCCTTCATACACGCAAAGAACATAGTGAGAAGATGGCCAACTATGAAGCACAAAGTGGGCCCTCATCAGGACCGAATATCCCAATACCTTCATCTTGGACTTAGTAGCTTCCAGGATGATGAGAAATAAATTTCTGCACTTATTAGCCACCCACTCTATGGTCTTCTGCTCTCACAGCCTAAACTGACTAAGGCAGGGACCAATACCTTTCGATACCTGCCCAGCATGAGATGCTGCAAAAAAGTTGGGTTGTAAAGTTTCCTGAATGGCTTCTTAACTTCTCCTGCTACCCTGTGGGGGAGACACGAGAGCATACCAGCACTGAGTACCTAATGTGTGCTCAAGCCCTGGCACAGGCCCTTGTAGTTACCCAGTCCTTTACAACAATCCTGCAAGGGAAATACAAGCTCCCTTTTATAAAAAAATGAGGAACTAGTGGCTCAAGGTCAGACAACTAGTAAATGTCATCAGCAGTACTCCGAAGCTGAAGCTTTTACTCACTGCGTAATATCTATATTTTTGCTTAAAAAGTAATGGACTTTTATAGGGCATGCTATTATTATTATTATTGTTCATGTTGTTGCTGTTATTCTCTTGTCCCCAAACACATTAGGAAGGGAAGTTGAAGACAAAAACACACCAGAGTGTTTCTGCTACATGACAGCATATATGAACCTTTTCAGGCTATGGGGATAGTTATCTTGTATACCTTTCATTTATGGTCACATATTTTTAAATTAATACCATAAAGTAGTGTTTCTCCCAGCATTGTCCGGAAAGACCACCTACATCAGAATAAGCTGGGATGCTTACAAAAAAGACAAAGTACAGAACTCTGCACCAGACCATCTAAATTGGAATGGGCAGGGGATGCCATGGAATCTGCATTTTTAAAGAGTACCTGCAGGTGATTCTTATGCAAATTCAAGTTTCAGAGCCACTGCTGTAAAGGTGGGGGAACCAAAGTCCTCTCAGGGACACCCTTTGCCTCTGGCACACTGAGCTTCTAAATGGAGAGCTCACGCCAGGCTCTGTGGCTACCAAGGGTTGTGTGGCAGGTGCAGAAGCCCGGAGGTACAGGAGGGTCACAGAAAGGACACAACTTCTGCAAGGCTCACATCTAGAGAAAGTGTTGCAAACTTTGTGCGATACAGCTTAACAAGCATATTTAAGTTCACCTTAGAGGGGTGGGTCGTGGCTGTAGAATAACGGGGTGCACTGGGATTCTGAACATCTTTGCCAAATAAAATGTTGTCTTGACAGTCCAACACCAATGCTGCCATCTCTGTCACTTCCATCTCCACAAAGATGCAGACTCAAGCAGTTGCTTCTCTATCATTTACCCAAGGTGGGCATTGAATACAATGCTAATGGATAGTTTGGTTTTGACTGTATAAATTTAAGGAGTGGAACGAACTACCCATGTTTTCAATGATCTACCAGCTATGCTGTCCAGTTGGACATGCCTAACTGCTTCCATTTTTTACAGGAGGAAGAGAGTGCCAGTACTCTAAAGCACTGCTTGGCCTTATTGAGCAGATTTCTGTTCACTGGAGGCCACTTATGAAATAGTAGTTTCAGGCTTCTGGGCAGCCTGAAATAAGAACTTTTTATGCGGACCTCATGTTCTGTTTTAGGATCCAAATCTGAGTCACAATTCAACATAGATCTATTTACCACATGTTTGCGTTTAAGTTTCAGAGTGGGAAAATAATACCATCACATATTTAAACAGCAGCCATTTATAACTGCTGGTATTTGTGAAGTGCTATTGGCCTGGTGCTGGCAAACGCCTCCTTTACTCTTCACAACACCTCTAGGTAGGTTTTAATGTCCATTGTACAGATTAGAAAATGGGGATCCTGAGAGATGATGCAATTTGCCCTGGTTTACACAGTGAGCTAATGGCAGAGCTAAGATTAGAACCAGTGTCTGTGTGACGCCAATGCCTGTGTTCTTAACCACTGTCCCTCCTGTTCTGTTTATGCTTCTTTTTTATATTACGCAGGATATAGACATGGTTTGTTTTGTTGGAAGGGATAATAGCAATTTTTCATAGTTTGAGCTTGAGTGTTTCTATTGAATGCAGCGTTCAGCATCCTTGAGCAATGATGAGACAGAATAACTAATAGGGCTGTAGAATATCCTGTAACCCAACTGTCACTGTGGCTTTGGCAATTGAAGGGATGTCACCACTCTTTCTCAAAAAAAGATGAATCCTGGATTCGCAGTGGGTTGCACTTAGCATACAGATTCTCGTTCAGTATTTTATTTTACTTTCTCCTCCTATCTCTTACCATTTTGAAATGGGGTGTAAAGAAGGGATGCAACGTTCACAAAGAAAGGCATATCTGACATTTTCATTTCCGTACAATATGCCTGAAGTCATTGATTTAAAGTGCAGAAACAGGTAGTAGGTTTTAGACACTTCTGAAAATAAGGATAATTCCATGTTCACAAACATGTTGGTGTACATTAACAAGATATAATTTTGGCTAATTTGCAATTGATAGTTACTGACATTGGATCTGAAACAGTATCTCTATTATTCTGTCTCATCATTGTGCAAGGGCCCTGAATATTGCATTTGAGAGAATACAAGCTCAAGCTATGAATTTACAAAAGGTGATCATAGTGGCCCCTATTCTGTGAGGGGTGATGTGAATATTAATCATCTGTGATGTATAAGGGCATTGCAATGAACAAATTGATATCCCCTCTTCATAGATGAGAAAACTGAGGCTCAGAGAGTTTAAGTAGCTGGACCAAGTTGAATTGAGACATAGGCCTTTTGACTTCAACTTTAGGCTCTTTCACTTTTGCTTGAGGCTGTGTTTCCTAGAGAAGAGACTTCCCTGGCTTGTTATGAAGTGAACCTCAATTACAACAACAAAAGAGAAAACCTTACGCATTTGCATTTTTGTTTTCTCTCTGTTAAAGTTTACGCCATATTTGTGTTATGGTGAATAAAGGCTGATCTTATCATAATTTGTAGACTGAGGCTTTTTAAAGTGGGTTTCAGGGTTTTGACTGGTATGTGTGAGTAAGCCAGCTCTGCAGCGCAGCCTGGGGAAAGGGAGATGGGGAGGTGAATAAGTCAGCTTCCAAGGGCCAGGTGGTTTTCCTCCTGAGGGCAGAGGGGCCTCAGCACCCCCTCAGAAGTGTGTCACCCCTTCTATGTGTCATATTTAGCCTCAGAATGCTATTCTCTTATCACTCTGATTTACCTCAACTTAAGGCAAGCAACTGAGGATTGGTAAGAAGGCTGTCAACTTTTCAAAAATTCATAATAATAAATGCTGATGTTTATATAGTGCTTTGTGGTACACAAAGTACTTTTTTGGGAAGTACTTCATAGTGTAATACTAAAAAACCAAACCAAACCAAACTAAACTAACAAGATTAGAAGTTTGTGACTGAGGTTAAAGTCATGTGCTTCCTCAGTTTCCTCTGTGTAGGTGGGAATAATACAATAATTATTTAATAATAAAATAATAAATAAAATAATAATTAATAATAAAATAATTAATAACAAACTAATAAAATAATAAGCAGGCCACAGTGGTGGTTGTTACATATTATTCATACCTGATAGCTTAAGAGAAGTCTACACTTAGATGAGAACAAAACAAAAGCTTGCTTAACTTGCTTAGAGAGGAATACGTACAATGAGAAATAATGTGCAGGAAATTAAAAAAAATAAACCAACCATTTAAAAAAGTATTAAGGTATGTTTGGAAGAGATTGACTTTTTCATTCTTGCTACAGATTCATACCTGATGTTTTTGTCTTTTTTGACAAAGAAGAGGAACTAACATGAAAGTTCATTTAAAAAATACATTTGAAACACACAGTATTACAACAGTGTAAGAATTAGTAGCTTTTGGATTATTATGAAAATAGCAATGGCTATTTTAAATCCCACTATCAATGAAGTTCAATCTATCCCCATTGCTTCTGACATTTCCCTGGTTCATTAGTCTAGGTTTACAAGCAAAATAAAAAGAAAATTTGTGCATGAAAGTATACCATGAAGTAGGTGTATATTTGTTGAACTAGAGGTGTTTTTCCATTAAAAAAAAAGAGAAAAAACTTCTTGAGACTAGATTCTCTTTTTAATATAATCAAGTTTAACAAATTTAAGGTCAGTTTTCTAAGTCCAAAACCTGGTAGCTCTCACTGAAGGCTCGGCTCCCTCTATGTAAATATGTCAAAAAAAGACATGAGCCTATAATGTGTCAACCTAAGCCTATGCTATTATGCAAGCTACAGGATGGCTAAGCAACATTGTTTTCCCATTTTATTTCAGTTTGCCGCATTTGTGCATCACACATCTACAAAGCATGTAGGAAAAAATACACCTAAACGTGATTATTTTAGGACAAGTCTACCTGCCTAGAATTCATAGAAGCAGATGATTGTAGAACTAGTTGGTAATGTTGGGAGAATTCTAAGCCTTACATTTTCAGAAGAAAAAAATATGCAGCTAGTTAGGAGCTGGGTGCAGAAGTGGATTTTATCATCCTAAAACACCACTCAAATTCACTGCACTAGCTTCCTTACTTTGCATAATAGTTCATGCTTTGTAAACTCATCACTGAAGGAAAATTACGAGTACAGAGTTCGCTGTTTCTGCAAATACACACACGTGTATGCATGGGTGTGTGCGTTTATACGTGTGTGTGTGTGTGTGTGTGTGTGTGTGTAGCAGTTGCAGATGAAAAAACATTTCACATATATCCTATATTATTTGAAATTTTACACATTGTTAAACAAGGGACCAGACTTGAATAAAGAACAGTTATCCATATTCTTTTCTTTCTTTTTCTTTAAGTGGAATGTCACACCTTAAATTGTATCTTTGTCCAAGTGCTGAAAACAGTTTAATTAAATGTCTCAATTTCAATAAATTCCTTGGGCAAACAGATTACCATAGGGGCACATAAAGAATGTGAGCATTAATTGCATTTGAGATTAGCCCTATTGAATTAAATTCTCACACATTGATGCCCTTTGTTCTCAAACCATAGTCAGTGTTTATACATCCAGCTATTGATACATTTACTATAAAACAGTCCTTCCACCAGTATAGGAAGGTTCATCCTGAAAAAAAATCTCTAATCCAAATAAATAGTGAAAGAACCTACTTAACAATTACCCCAGAGCAACATTGATGGAATATTTTATTATGTATAGTGATTTGGGGAAAAATAGCTGGATTATTTATCTTCCTAATAAAAAAAAATCTTTAGGTAACTCTTCAAAATAAATATTCTCATGTACAATGCAAAAAAAAAAAGATAAAACCAAAGAACCTAATGAAAAATTGAATTTGTTGATAGATTCATTAAATTCCCTGCCTACCCAACCCTGTCTGAATCTGTATCTGTCCCAAGGGGGTGAAATTAAAAGAGGAGTTTGCTAATTAATGTTAATATAGGGAATGGAACAATTAGAACAAACTCACAAAAGAAAGAACATTACTTGGTGAGAGAGTCAGGACGAGTGTACAGGGGAATTCTCCAAATATGCACAAGCTATTTAGAATAGAACTGAAAATTCTATTAAATTTGACTTGACATTGATAATGCCTAAGGTAACCTTATAGAGAAATGTAAATCAAATATGAAATGACTATTATTTCAGGATTATCTTTAATCACAGTTTGATAACTTCAGTCCAAAACTCAAATCCTAAGAGAGTGACAATATTTCTGGCTTTCCTGATCACAGATACTTGTGTAGTGAAAGAATACTTAACATACCATTCTAAACCCCACGAAAAGAGCAAAACAGATTCTAAGAAAAATGGATATTGCCATATCACTCTTTTAAAATGTTTAACCGGTAAAGTTCATTGTATGTATTTATTCTGCCTACAATGGCCACAACTCTTCCCTGTCTGTATCACATCCCTTGCAATGTGATTTGTAGCTTCTCCCATCAAGAAATAAGGTGCATTTCTTTACCCCTTGAGGCTGGGATGTTCTGTAACTTGCTTTAGGTAATAGAATGCAGTGAAAGTGATGCCATTCAGCTCCAAACATAGGCCCCAAGGGGCTTCCCGCTTCTGCTCCATCTGACCTTGCTATCCACCAAGCGAACACGCCTGGGCCAGGCTGCTGGAGGATGACAAAACACAAGAAACAGAGACGAGTCCTCCTAGACAGGTCAGCCCCCTGCCAACTCAAGAGCTGATCACAGAAGCATGCAGGAGCCCCTTAGAGACCAGAAGAACCACCCAGATGACTCCAGGCAAAATAGCTGACCTAAAAAATCATGAATAAATAAATGCTGAGTTCTTTATTAAGCTGCTTAGTTTGTAGTCCTTTGTCATGCAGCAAAAGTTAACTGATATAAACTTGAATAAAGCTATTAGTTTTCTTTAAATATTTATGACATTGCTCATGCTATCCAATTTAGAATGGTCACAGGTAATAACAAAAATAGTAATAATAATAATAAATATCAATTATTATTATTATTAATATTTTAATGGCCTTAACTATTGTATTTCTTTCTAGATACAGAAAAAACTTCTTCCAAGTTAGAGGGAGGAAGAGAATTAAGAGCACAGGCTCCAATTTTGTCTCCAGCACTTAGTACTTGTAGTTTTCATAATAACGTACTAGGCTGTGCCTTGATTTCCACAGCTCTAAAATGGAGAAAATGACAGTGCCTATGTGCTAAGGTATTTGTGAGGATTCACTGAGGTGATGCATTTCAAGCACTCAGGACATGTTTCCTTGAAATATGTTATCTTATTATGAGGGCTTCCAAACAATTTACACTGAGGGATAAGGCTGACATCATCATACAAGGTAAGATATCATAGGTGGCAGGTGGCAGATAAATTTTAAATAGTAACTCTATTATTTTTTTCTTATGCTTTACAAAGTTGTAAACACCTAATGATTCTACGTGCTACATGCACTCAATAATTCCCCGCCCTTTAACTAGTGTCTAAAACAGTTGGGAAATTCAATTACTTCACATAATTAACAGCAATGATAATATGACTATGTGGCAGCTATTACAGATCGTACCCTTGGAACAAATTAGCTTCAAAGACAAGAAGTGACTTTCCCAGGCTCACATATCATTGAGCAATTCAACAAAGAAGAGACTGAAGTACTCTTGACTTGGAGTTGATTGCTTTAGCTGTCAGAGACTACTTCCACTGAACAGACCATGTTTCTCATACATATTGATGAAAGAAAAGAAATCACGGCTTGTTTGAAATAAGAATTGAGATGTTAAAAAAAAAGATAGGTTGATTGCTGATCCATCTCAGTGTGAGGTTAACAAGCCTATGATATTGAATGTCAATTTAAAAAAAATAGGAAAACAGGTTTCTGACTATATCTAGTCATCAGGCAGAACCCAACTTCCTGCGTTGTAGAATTGGATATAAAAGAAGGTTCTTATAAGGTCCTCATTGATTTTGTAGACAATGAGAGATGTGGTTGGGGGAGAATTTAATGGTCACTTCAAGACATCGTTAATTAGCCCCTTTAACCAGGAACTTGTGCACATTTGCTAAGAGTAAAATGTAACGACTATATTGATAAATCTCTCAGCCATCCAATGCTGCACAGAATTATGTGCTATATTATGCTAGACTCTTCTCCCCACCATAATTTGCTCCCTGGAAATTGCATTGGCTTTTTTAGGAACTCTGTTTGTATATAATAGGGCCATGAAAATGACAGATACTGAGCTTGTGGTCTTTAGGCCAAAGCCTTATGAAGAATACTGGTCCCATGAGTTACTAACTCTTTAACTTGGACAAGTCATTTAAACTTTCAAGCATTTAGTTCCCCTGTCTGTAAATTGGTGATAATATCAATTGCTTTGTAGGATTATTGATGTCCAGGACAGTGCCTAAGTAGGTAGAGATGCTATTGGGTTGTTGGAAAAGTCGTGATGCATTTTTGCAATGAAAAACATAGAAAAAATATGTCACGACTTTTCCGACAACCCATTATTATTAGTGCACTAAGGTTTTCTATCTAATATATTCCCTCATTTAGATTCTTGTTATCCTCCTTGCAGTCTAAGTGCTCCTTAAATAAATTTTATTATTTATTATAATTGTCACCTTTTTTTTGCAGCAGTGAGATGATATGTAAATGCTTTTTTCTTTAAGCTCTTATATTGGCATAGTAAAAGTTGAAAAGTTCTTGATACATAATCCTTTATTTACTTTATCTTGGTTATTGTATGCAATAAATATTTGGAATCCCTATCTTTGTATATGAGTAACTCTTAACTAAAAATTTATTTGTTATTGTAGGAAACTAAAGTTATCATTTGAAGCACAGAAGCAGCAAGGTTACTAACCTTTCCAGGCTGTGCAAAAAACCCCGCTAAAACCATCAGCTAAATGACAGTTTTTAATATACCATACAGGGTAAAAAGGAAAGTTGGTTATCAGTGGTATTTTCAGCCACATTTATGTCACCATAGGTCTTGTCTGCCTCAGTACAACACTCTCACACAAACCAAAAGTGGTTCCTTGGTAGAATGAAAAAAAATTGACTGTGAAGTTTTCTGACTTACAAGTGCAGACTCATTTATTCATCCAGAAATTTCTGAATTAATGACTAAAACAGTACTAAGCTGTTAAACATCTTAAAGCTGTAATACAGGATTTGTTTTATGCCCTGCCCATTTGTAGTTGGAGCTTTTCCACTTGTGTTACTGTATTTGGACTTTAAGTACCAAATAAATAAAAGTTATTCATAATGTTTTTATTTTCTGTAAGTACTAAAGTAATTCCTCTGCGTGATTTCACATGCAAATGTACAACTTTAAGTAAAGATGAAAACTTAGCTTTGTACTGTTTGTGATCCTAAAAGAAATTCCTACTCTTAGAGTGTTCAGCTCTGTTTTAAACAAATTCTAGTTTTTTAATTCCGACTTCTATCTGTTGTCTTATTGTAATTTTATGCCAATCACATACTCTTTACCTCAGATTATTTAATTTTAGGTAGTATTTACCTCAATTGTAGGTAATACTGAGGAACAGTTATTAAAAAATGTTAAATCTTGCCGGCCAAGTGGCTCAGTTGGTTAAGAGCTCACTCAAGAGTGCGAGCTCTGAGCAACAGGGTTGCCGGTTCAATTCCTGGCCTGAGCTGAGCTGCCGCTGAGTTGCTAACAGGTGGCAGGATGGCTCAGCTAAAAAAAAAAAAAAGTTAAACCTTTTATCATAAAAAATTCTAAACGAATAGAAAAACAACAAATAGGGCAATGAACACCTATTTACAGACCACCTAGTTCCAACAATTCTGTGGTCTTTTGTCATTAATTTTCCTAAAATTGAATTTCATAAAATGTATGATTTTTGGAGCTACTGCGGAGCTTATCATCTATGATATTATCAGAACTGATATTTGTGTTCATTTTTCTTGTATTGTTTTATATAAAGGCATAAGGATGGAAAACAAAGCACTATTTTTCTATCTTCCACTGTTTCAAAATAAGACGAAACTTGTAGTGAATTTATCTCATCAAGTTATTTTTTTTTATGATGTGTTTTTGTAGGAGCATTAAAGTGTACTGTGGTTGCAGATCAATATGACACTGACTAATTATAGATTTACTTACGAGGTAGACTGAAAGGAGCCATGTTGGACAAATGAGTAAATAATGTCTCTTTTAACAAGTTTATAATTATGTATTTATTACACGAGCTCTTTTACCAGAGCTCCAGGGAACTGTTACAGATCCTGCCTAAACAATGCTTATTCTCCTAACAACCAAATCATATATACTAGGGGCAGCCATGAAACTGGAGTATGAAACACTTGAAGGAAACAAGCCAATAGGAGTCATATTACTGCATTTTCTTCCTTCTTGAGACACAAGATGAGAACAAATGTGATTAAGGAAAACACTTTCTGCAGAGACCAAGGAAACCTAAAGAAATGTATTTATTTTGGGATGTTTGACATGTGTTCTATCAATGAGGAAGGGGAACTAAAATATTACACATGTATATTATATAAAACTACATATAATATGTAAGTTAAATATAATGATGTATATAACTGATATATTATAAAGCAATTGGAATATTATTTTTAACTGTTTTTTATTATTTTAAAATTATTTTTAATATTTAATTATTAAATATTAAACCACCAAAAGTGACCTCTTAACTGAAAAAAAGCAAAAAGAAAAGGAGAAATAAAAAATACCCCAAAAACCTATATTTTGATCTGTGTACCGCCGCCACTCGATGCTTTGTGAAAGCTGTCCTTCCTATATGGCATTCTCACCCAACGCTTTTCCACCTTGAATTTCTATTGATTTTTAAGATTAGATCAAATATTACCTCCTTTTGAAAGCTTCCCCAGTTAATCTTGGTGGTCAGTCATTACTCTTATTGTGAACTGTAATAAGAGCACACGTTCACTGAGAGCTTACTGAAATGCGGCGTGCTATCTATGCTTTATCTGACTTCTATGTCCAATGACACGATGAAGTGAGCGCTTATGCTCCATTTCACAGGTAAGGAAACAGATTTTAAGAGATTAGGTGACTTACCTAAAGCCACACTCTGGAAAAGTTTCTGTTGGAGCCCTTCTCAGAAATAATGATAACATTTACTTCACAGGCTTTGCAATTAGTGTCTGTTAACATTTCCTTTCCTTTTAATTGCCACAGTTACTAATTGTTTGAAAATGTCCCTGGGATTATTTTTTAATCAGGTATGATAAGACACACAGACGTAGAGATGGCTGTCATGAAGGAAGACGTTTATATTCAGAGATTCCCCAGAAACAGGAGGAATAGCACGTCACACAGGGCCACGTAAGGAAGCACCAGGGTCATTCAGGGGAAGGATGGTCAGAGCCTTTAGTGTGAGTCTGTGCGAAGGAATGCACAAGGCAGAGTAGGTATGCTGACCAGGTTTAGGATTTGATAGTTCCAATAGTTTCAGTGGGCTCTGGGTTAGAGGGGTGTCTCTAGTTGTCTGGTTCCTGGCCCCAGGATAATGTAGGGCTGGGGAATACTGGCTTGATGTGTGAGAGTCTGCTAAAGGAAAGTGGTTGGGGGTAAGCCCTGGATTGACTGGGCAGCATATGAAAGGCCTGTTCATAGGCAAGTTGTTTACAGAGTGTAGGAATTAGCTATCCCTGGGAGGGGAAGTCTCTCCAGAATTAGCAAGGCCTCAAGATGTCAAAGCATCATAAAATACAGAAAATAAAAAACATGATTCGTTAACCTTACTAGAAAACTAAAGAAGCACTGCTGAATGTGATTGCTCAGACGTCCTTATTAAAATTTTGGGTCAATGATTCTTTACTTGTTCAGCCCTCTTTGTTGGGTGTTCAGGAGCATGTGTGGCCTCCATCTACTAGATGCCAGTAGCACCTCACACAAATGTGGCAGTACTGTCTCCAGGCATTGCCAGATGTACCAGGAGCAAAATCACTGCAGTTAAGAAACAGTGTTCCGGATAATTCATAGTTTAGCTTGGTCATGTTGTCACATAGCTTCTTTCATTATGGATCCTGAAAGTCTTTTATCATTCATGTTTGAAATAATTGTTAATGGCAAAGGAATGGCCTCACTTTTCCTGGTCTCAGAGAGGAAAATGAAGTAACAAAGCACAGATTGCTAAATGGCAAATTTAAGATGAGCCTTAGCAGATGCTGTCTGGAAGAACAATCATGAACCCCTCATGGAATAGATTAAGAATTGGTCCAGGTGCATCTCGCCTTGGAAGGCAGGATATAGACTTTCCCAAGCTGCTCTAGCTGTGCTCTGGTGAGGGGAGAAGCGTAGCAGGCCTGGAAACTTCTCTAGAACTCCTCATCTGCCTAGCCTACTGTAGGAAAGCTTACATAACAAATAAGAAGCTCTGACTTTTTGTTTCTTATTTTCTTATACAAGATGGATATCAAATAAATAGACAAGCTCTATGTTGACTAACTTCAATACCGGATGCAAAAACAAGGCAAAGTGCATCACGACCATTTGAGATTTGCTATAATAAGGTGGGTCAGATGTTCACAGACATGAAAACACTTTCCTGGGAATCTGAAGTGCAACCTCAATTCCCTTGGTTTTTCTTTTTCTTTTTCTTTTTCTTATTTTTGATTTTTTTTTTAAATTGGGTAATTGGGGGAAGGGGAACAGACAAGTTGCTGTCCTTTTGTTCTTCAGTCTAGTTGTGGAGGACATTGCTTCACTGGCCCAAGTTGGCACCATCATTGCGTTCTTTCCGGGCGAGGCAGATCAGTCGCTGGCTTCTGGACGGCCGCTCACAGCAGCTGCTAGCCGCTCACGCTGCTGCTGGCTACACATGGTAGCCCATGGCAACCACTGCAGCACGGGCTGCAGCCTACGCAGTCGCCGGAGACAGAGCAGCCCAGCTCCAGGTTGAGCTGTTGTTCAGCATCTTAGCTGTAGAGGGCAGTGTCACTGGCCCTCATATGTGGGATCTGAACTGGGGCCCTCTGGCGTCCCAAGCCAGCTCTTAACCATCGTGCCACTCGACTGGCCCTCCCTTGGTTTTTCAGTACTCTTGTTTGCTGGAATCTGATTAGCAGTGACTGAGAAACAATGTAGGTAAAGTCAGAGAACCAAATGGAAGCTCAAAAGAGAAAGCCCAATGCACATAAGCATGAAAGGGGCACAAATGCTTACAAGGAACAGATCCACTTAGCACACAATAAAATGTATTAATATCATGTTAACCTTATCTTCATATTATCTATGATCACTAAATATTTTACTCCTTTCATGGAAAAGATTGTTACATATGATCTATAGATGAAGAAATTGAATTTAAAATATTATACATGATCACTAACTATTTTATTCATTTCATGACCAAGATTGTTATACCTGATTTAGAGATGAGAAAATTGAATTTTAAATGTGTCAGGGTTTTATTGTTGAATTTTTTATTTACGTACTTTCAGGATTCCTAGTTTATTAAGTCATGTTTTGCCTCATAACCTGAGAAAAGTACTTGCTAAGAGATAAATGTTCATTGAAGAAATATTTGTTTGAGTATGTGTATTGAGAACGTGGTGCTGGGCAAGGCGGACTGGGTTCTATAAGAACTGATGGAGTTTATATTCTAAAAGGGGAGGACAGAAAATTTGAACATAATTTATTCTAATGACAGAACTGATAAAACCTTCTTCTCCAACCTGCTCATGTGGTTCAACCAGCAAAGGTGCCTTTGAAAAAAATATCTGAATTTCATATTCATTTAAGAAATAAATTTCAAACCCAAGGCTTTTAGAGTTTCAAGTCCATGGATGGGGTGTGTTGTTTTGGGTAACTATTATGTGTTAGTGATATTTCACAGATCTGTAAAAGAATGTAAACCTGAACTAATTAGAATAGTAATTGAAGAAAGAGTCTTTATTTTTATTACCAGTGATATACTCCCACTTCAAAATGGATTATTTAAGTATTTGGCATAAAGAGAAATGGCTTATTGATTTATGTATTTTGTTGTGCTTTCGTAGGCTGCATTTGGCATACTAAAGCACACCTTAAAGCTCTAAATTTTAGAGGATATATTTATTTTTCATTGTGTGGAATGCCCATAATTCTTAGGGACTATCCTGATTCTCTGAAGGATTAGGTCCACTTTTATCCACATTTGCTTTGGGTTTAGACTTAATAGCTACCCTTTTTGTTTACCAGCTTAAGGTATTTATGTATTACAGAGAGCTGGAATTTTGTATATAGAAGGATTTGCCTAAGTTTTGCTATTTTGTTTCCATCTCCTTTTTTATTTGGGATGTTACTTAAACCCATTGCTTTCTAGAAAAAGAAAAAACAAAACAAAACAAAACAATTATTTTCTTCATTGCCTTAGTAAGTATAAACTTATTAGGTATATTTTCAAAGCCACATGCTTAATTGCAGTTTTGCTGAGATCTTTGGTGAAAATGGTGGAGTGAATTTATGCTTTAATGCACCTCTTTCTGATTCCAAACAGAGCAATGACAGATGAACTATAAAAAAAGAAAAAAAGTCACAGAGATGAAATGATATAAAATATGAAAACATAGTTATGAGATATAGAGTATAGATTGAAGAGCTCCAACACACTGTTGATAGGAGTCCCAGAAGAAAAAAAAGTGGAGAAGATAGTAGAGAAGAAATTTGAAGAGGTAATAGTTGAGAATTTTCCAAAAGGAAAGAAAACCATGAGTTCTAAGATTGAATGTAATTGTGCTGCTACATCCCCAGTCCTGATCGAGCCTGTGTAAAAATAATTTAGAATTGAGACAGCAATATCAGAATGCCGTGTTGGAGGGACCGTCAACACAAGGCGTAAAATTAATGGGTATTGTCTTTCAAGTGAAAAGCACTGTAATAAATATACTACCTTAATATTTATTATGGTGAATCTAAGGACAGAGGAGATTAAATATGACACATCATTTATTTTTGTACAAACTCTGGAAAACAACAGGAAGCTATAATCTGAGATAATGTAACTGTGAAGCTTCTTGTTTCTTTCCAGAAACAATATAAATGCATCCTTTCAGTGATTCCATTCACAATAAGTGTGTGTACATGCTTCCCTTGTGAATTTTCGTTGTCATTTTATTTTACAGACTAAATAGGATCTGGTAAAACCTGGATCTGTTTCAAAGAAAAAAATTCTGTAAACATAGGCCCTACTAACGAATCCTGTATTTATAAATGTACAATTCCTTTTAATCTGCTGCTTTAGGGGGATTGGAAATTACAAGAGCTCACAACAAATGACCTCAAGTTGTCTGATCAAGGAATGTTATGAATTTTCTTTAATGGTATCAGCCACAAGGTGCTGAAAATAGGATTATTTTCTACCTATCATGGAGAGTTCTATTTTGATTTCCTATTGCAATAGAAAAGGACCCATGTTCTCAGAGGCCTTCATCCAGGGCTCTGCTTTCACCCGCATTTGCTTCTCCTCTCATCTACCCCCAGATTCGGCTAATTTCACTTCCTAAAAATCATCCATCCCTCTGAGGGACATTCTAGAACAACCGCCTCCATCATCTCATCCGTCTTTCCCACTTAATAAAGCCTGATGTTTCTCCTGTTTCCAGCACTTCCTGTGTAAATAACCCATGCCTTTTCTTGTATCTCAGACAGGTTGCATATCTTTTCATTTGAAATTAATATATCAACAATGATTTCTTTTGCCGAAATATGCAAAAGATTGTGTGCTAGAAACTGTTGAGAATTTATGAAGAATTTTAAATTATTATGACCCTGTTTTGAACAAATGTACAAGCTAATTGAGAAATGAAGATAGGAAATGAATTCATATGAAGCAAACTAGAGCTACATGGCAATATATGTGTGTCAGAGGAATAGCAAAATTATTAACTGTTTTAGAGCCCACCAGTCATCGAATTATCAAGTTTTTGTCATACTTAGTGTTTGTCACATTGACATCTTAATGATGATTTCAGTGATTGATGCTTACTACAAGCTTCTAAATGCAGTTAAGTAGGTGATCAGGAAATATATTTGGTAACTTTATCATCATTTATATCTAGTAAGAGCCGATAAGTGAGAAGGAAGAGGCAATAAGTTGTCTTCCCCAGAGGTGCTAAGATATTTTTTGTTGTGTTTCATTGTCTGGAAAACAACAGTGGCCTGGACTGCGGAGCTACTTCCAGCACTAAACATTCCTGTCTCAGGCACACACAGTTCCAGGCAGAGCTGACTTCCTGTTTCTCCTCATTGACATTGCAGAAACCAGGCTCCGTCTCCTCCCGTGGCGCCAATGTCAGCATATTCAGGAGGTGATTCATTTCTGTCGCCTGCATCATAATCAGCCTCAGCATCCTATCACCTAATGCATCACTGTCAGACCCCCTGACTCCTTGGTATCTTGGTCCCTGTGAGAGGCCTGGAGATCAAATCACACCTGATAGCTAAACCCAGAGCCAGAACACCCTGCCTGAGGAAGTGAACCGTGATGCTAAAGTTATGCAACCTCCCTGACAGCCCTTGATAATGTTGCAGTTTTCCAAGGAGCACCTTAATTTATTTGATGTTAATCACTTTGTTAGGTCCTGTAACGTAATCAGTCAACTGTCAAGTGCTGCTACTTTTTGTGCCAGCCACGATGCCTTTTAGTGTTGCCTCTTTCCTGCCATCACGGAGGCCCAGACTGTCTTGGGCCCTGGTCATCTCAGGTGGACTCCACTGTCCTCCCACCTCCCTGTGCCAAGTTGTTCAAACTGAATGTGGCTGCAGAAATGATCTTGGCTTTTGTCATTGACACAATGAATACAGGTTTCCCCCACTATCGGAAAGTAGAGTTGTTTCTAGGAAAACCTGTAAGCCAAAATGGCATAAAATGAAGAAGCAATGCCAATTAATTTATATGGAAAACATTTTCTGATTTTTCTCAGACCCAAAAAATAACCTACCAAATCACACCAAATAACATGTAAAATCTAAAATAACAGTAATGTATAGTAAAACCAGTGCAACTATGGCTTCTTGGGGTGCGTGCTGCCTCTGTTAACTGCAAAACAAATGCTGAACACTATGTTCACTTTTCACCCCTTTTCATAAAAGTGAAAAAAGCTCTTTTGAAATGCAGGTCTTTTGAAGCAGAGTGGTGTAACGTGAATTTTTGAAAAGTGAGGGGGTACTTGTATGTCAGAAACCATTTTGATTTATTCTTCAACTCAGTCAATACAAATAATTCCCCAAACCAATAGAAACAAGAATTCTTTAGGATATTAACAAATCTGTCAACTCAATCTACCCATTGAGGTTTTTTTTTTTTGCCACCATGCAAACGGTCACGCCTCTACTTAAAGTCTCTTTTTTGTTTCTGCCTTAACCTTTCAATTTTCAACCATCAGGCCTTTACTTGATAGAGAAACCACTGAAAATAGACTTCCCCTAGCTGAACTGAATATAAAAAGTATAGACCATCATTCCAAGCGTCTCCCCCAGGTCAGTCGGCTCTAAAATATGCAGATTTACTCTCCAGCATATGTTGAAAATGAAGCTACAGACCTATTGTCAGTCAGGCATGGACTCTGGGTTGCTGACAACTTTGAAAATAATTCATTGTTCGCATCCTCACCTGCTCCACCTGTGACTCACAATTTACAAATAGTAGTCATTTGTCTAGGGTTAGAGCTGATATCATGATCTTAACTCTGGTTCTAGTGCTATACTTTCATCAGCTGAACTAATGGCCTTAGGCACACATTTGTAATGAGTGATGATGGACACGTTTGTTACTGTAGTTGGAAGAGATTTCAGAGACAACTTATTCCAGTTCCCTCGATGTACAAATTAGCATTTGAGGGACAGAGAGGTTAAGGGACTGGCCCAAGGCCACCCAGCTTTATGAGTTTGTGTATTAAAATAGTATTTTAGAAATTATTTTTCAACATTTTAGCTTTCCTTGATTTTGGAGTTCCCAAAGAGTGTTTCTTGAGGCATTTCAGAGAAAGGCTCTGGAAGATTGTAGAACATTCTTAACACCACAGAAACCCTGCCTTCCAGTTTCTATGTATGCTCAAGGAGAGCAATATGGAGAAGGAAAAAGAAAGAGGAAAGGAACATCTATTGAGCATCTATTAGGAGAGGCACATTTTATTACCGATCAGTAAGAAGTAATATTTGTTTAGGGCTTGCCAGGTGCCAAGCTGTTCAGAGTACTTGTTGTATACCACCCACCCACTTAATCCTCAAACAGACCTATGAAGGAAGAACTATTTTTACTATCTCTGTTTTACAGATAAAGAAATCACCGTCGAGTTAGCCAGCTAACAAAGGGTGTACCCAGGTTCACACCAACGTATCGTGTTTTCTTGCCTACAAGTAACCTCATCATTACTTTGTGGAGTGGGTATTATTGCTCCAAATTTACAGAAGAGGAAACGGAAGCTCACAGGAATTGTGTGACTAACGTCTGGGGCAGTGAAGCTGGCAAGATATGAACTCTATCTCTTTTCATTGTGCTGTGCAATTCCACAATGTATCGATCAAAAAATGACGACTTAAGACATTTTAACCCTGACCCACAGGAGTTGAGTCTAAATCAATTTAGCAAATTAACTAATAGAAAGAGTAGATGCTTCAGCAATACACATAGGTATTTGACTTTCCCTGCATATCTCCCTCTTATAAAGGGGAGATGCAGCAAGCTTTAGCTGGGATATTAAGCTTGGTGAAAATTCCTCACAGACAGTCATGAGCTTTACACCGTGGCACTTCTTCCAGATGTCTTACATAGCTTCCTACGCAAACGCTGCTCAACAAGCATGTGGCGAATGAGATTATATTGCCAGCCCGACATGTCACTGTCCCAAACTCTCCATAGTGAGTCGGATTTTACTGTTTTGTCTGATTCGTGAAAGAAATTTCCTGTCAGTCATTATCTGAAAGAAGTCCTCTGATCTGTTGGTGGTGGTGAATTTTAAGGCAACTGTGCCAGAGGATGAAATGAGAACAAAGATTTAATCTGAATTCACTCAAGAAATATAGCTTCAGTGTGTGAATCCCAGCTCCGGCAGGGGGTTGAACAAATAGTCACAATATCACTGTGGTCTTACACTGAGGACGTGTAACTTGTCAGAGCAGTGAAATCTCTTATGAAATGTGTGTTTGGGTGATGTCGTTCAGGCAGAAGGCTGGTCGGCAGTACACTTCCCTGAAGACATCTTTCAATTACAGATGCATCGCAATTAGAGATGGGAAAAGCCTGGATGCTGTCACCAAGTTTATTTCCTCTGCCAAGTGAGACACAACCTGAGATTTTTGTTTCATATAAAATACCTTCCAACATCTAGCTTGTATGATTTCATATGGAAGACTTTATAGTAATCATGTAATCCAAAGAGCCCACCTATGTCACCGGAATTTTTATTTATTTCAACTACTTTTTCCAAGCAATATCTGTCCTCTAATTTTGTCATATCATCTTCCTACTGTATTTTCCAGAATCAGAGAATATTATTCTTGGAAAGGCCCTAAAAGATCATCTGCCAAAGTTACTTCTTTATAGAAGGGGGAACTGAAACACAGAGAGGCCAAATTAAGGCTTTACCTGCTTCTCAACCCGTTACCTGAATTAGGACTTTCACCTGAGCCCCACTCTATTTCCTTCTCATTATGTATAACCAGTGTTTTCCATTTTACAGAATGCAAGTCTAGACTGCTATACTTTATAATTCTGGTGCCCGAAAAAAAGTACTTAATAACTGAAATGGCTACAAATGATCACGGTTTACAGCTATTATATTTTGGTAAATAGAATTTGATCAGTGCTCGATCTCATGCCATGGAACAATGATTGGTATTTTGTAGGGTACAATTCAACCTCAAATATGTTTTTCCCTGCAAAGACATCTTCATGAAAAGTAACCTTCTGAAAACAAGTCAATGTTTATAGTGTTCAATAATAGCTACAAATATTTGCTCTTGAGAGAATAGGGCCTTCTTTTATATCATTAAGATTTTACATTTCTTGGTAAAATATTCCACTCAGTAATTGGTTGCTAAATGTGTATTTATCATGGGCAACCAAAGAACATTTACAAACCAGAAGCATAACAGTAATTTGCCCAAACCCAGATACTACCTTTTGTACTTGGCCATTGTTATGATTAGAATTGTGTCCCTCCCTCACCTTGATTCATACGTCGAAGCCCTAACCCCCAATGTGACTGTACTTGGAAATATGGAAATATGGAGGTAACTAAAGTTAAATGAGTGGGGCCCTAATCTGATAGGGCTGGTGCCCTTAAGAAGAGGAGTGCACAGAGAAAAGGGCATGTGATGACACAGTGAGGAGGTGCCATCTGCAAACCAGGGAAGGGGCTGTCGACAGAAACCAATCCTACCAGTACCTTGACCTTGGCGTCTAGCCTCCAGAACCATGAGAAAACAAATTTCTGTTGTTTAAGCCATCCAGTCTGGGGTGTTTTGTTATGGCAGCCTGAGCAGACTCATACAGTTTATCAAGTCCTGTTTTTCAAATCTGAGCATCTGATGACTCTTGGCAGGGAGAAGAGCCTATGTCAAAATATAAAAAAGGTTTTACTGAGGTCTGGGTGGATGGAAAGTCCCAGCAGTGCTGAGATTTTCCTAATACTGCAGAGTATCAGAGATGAGAGCATTTCATGGAACTCGCCCCCAAACTCCCTGTTCTTTCAGTCCATTTCATCTTCCCGATAGGCCCAGTGATAGTATGTCCAATTTCTTTACTCCCTGTCAATTCACACTTTTGAGATACAAAGGGAGTGGTATCAAAGTGTTAAATCCCCCCAAGCTTCCACATCATTGATTATAAAATAGCATAAGCCCACAATGATTTTTATCCCATCAGAGATGTGGAAATTCCATCATTTATCAGACATATCACCATGCATCTGACTAAATTTATGACCAAATTAGCATAGGGCAACCAAGACAAGTGTCTTCTTTTTAAACATTTGGTATTTCTTATTTTTAATGTAGCTTGGGTTAAAGTTCCATACATGAAACTGAAGTTCCTCTTCAGTCAAATACAGTTGTGTAGCAGCTATGGGTAGAAAGGAAATTAACCAAATAAGGGCATATTTAAGAACTGTCTGGTAGCGGTATGCCAATTATTCTAATGTCAAGTGTTTTTGAGAAGCCGTCTGAAGGCCACTAATCACTAGGGTAAAATTCTGCAGTTTGTTGCAGTCAGTTCTATCTCCCACAGCAATATGGCTTGACAGGTTTACAGCAGTCCTGGGAGAAGTGGATACCAAGCAGGACAGAGCCTCGGAGGGAAAGGTCAATGTCGAGTGTCCAAAACCACCCAGCATCTCACATGAAATGTCCTATTGTTAAATTTGAACACACTTTAATAGAAGATGCTTAAACAAATTTGACTTCTTGTTCAGAAGTTACAGATTAATGACAGTTGACAAGAGGTAAATGTACAATATAACATCTTTATATAGCATTCACTTGGCTTTGTGGTTTTCAAAAGGGAGCTGGCCTTGAAAACATAATTGTACAGCCTATTTTCCAGCAGCTGAAATAAAAATTAAAAAAAGAAAAAGGTCCTTACTTGGTTAAAATAAACAACCCTCTTTCTCATGAAAAGTATTCCTGTGCTCCAAGCCCTAATTACAAAAAACAAAACAAAACCCCTCAAAAGGTTATTCAAGTTAAATATGGTATAGAGTATGGCCCAGCTCTCTCTATCTTTGATAATGACAAAATCTATTTTAGCAGTGTCAGAGTACCTCAAAGGCTATCTATCTTTTGACTACAAAGAACATTGAGGGATATCTATTTTAATATGTCAGCATCAAAGAGAAATTTGTTCTCATAGCCTTGAGGTGCTCCCACCACATGAAGCAAACGTTCTGAGCACAAAGTGGTTTCCGGCTTTGGACCAGATCTTGGGAACACCCACACTTATTTCCACTGAATCTTCATTTACCCCCAAAATACAGTTCTTTATGTCAGGACACAGGAATAGACTATGCAACCATGTGAGAAACATCTGGAATGATTTCTGAGATGGTGATTGACTCAGACAACATTAGAGGCTGTGCAGTGGGGGCCGAGTTTCCCCTCCCCTATGTCTCATAGCTCTTACTATCTTTTCTAAGTATCACATTAAGGTTTTTTTTTATTGCATTATGTCACTTAATCCTCATCATAGTCCTATGGGGTAGTTACTTTTTCACTTCCATTTTGTAGATGGGAAGTAGAGGATTTTCAAGTTAAGAACCATCCAAGGTTAGCAAGAATAATAATGTGGACGTACATGCATACATAGCCTGACTACAATGAATGGGAAGTTATTTGTTCAGATGTGGCACATGAGTCAAAGAATTAATTGCATTAGTCGAAATCACAACTCTTTAGTTGAAATCACAGTGCTGGTATGTGTTTCAGAACTGCAAGCACCTGCGATGCTCGATACATGTTGGATGAACTGAATTATTCTTAAATGGATTTTTTTTTAAAGATTTTTATTGGGGAATTGGGAGAATGGGAACAGTGCTGGGGAACTGGGGGAAGGGGAACAGGCAAGTTGCTGTCGTTTTGTTCTTCAGTCTAGTTGTGGAGGACGTTGCTTCACTGGCCTAAGTTGGCACCATCATTGTGCTCTTCCCGGGCGAGGCAGATCAGTCGCCAGCTTCTGGACGGCCACTCACTGCGGCTGCTGGCCACTCACGCTGGCTGCTGGCTACATACGGTAGCCCATGGCAACCCACTGCCACAGGGGCTGCAGCCTACGCCGTCGCTGGTGACTCACGGCAGCCCAGCTCCAGGTTGAGCTGTTGTTCAGCATCTTAGCTGTAGAGGGCAGTGTCACTGGCCCTCATATGTGGGATCTGAACCGGGGCCCTCTGGCGTCCCAAGCCAGTTCTTAACCATCATGCCACTCGGCTGGCCTGAACTGAATTGTTCTTATAATTGAAACCATGTTCTTGAAATCTGAAGGTAATTTCTGTGCCCAGAGAAACCTCTTGCTGGGGTCAGTTGAGGGGAGAGGGCCTATATGAGCTCTAAGAACAAATGGACTACGGGGGCGGAGGGAAGTTTTTTTTGGCATCCTTTGTATTTAAATCTGTGTGTCTATATGTGCAATTATAAATAACACTCCCTGATCTTACAATGAGGTTAGCACTTAGTACCTGTCCTTATATGCTCCTGTTTATTCTATACATCCTATATGTCAAAGTACTCATACTTGTAAATTCATTTTCAATGTCTGTTTTCCTCCCTAGATCAAAAGCTCTACAATGACTGTGACTATCTGTCCCTGTTACAGACTCAGAACCCAGCACAAACATACTTGGTGAACTAAGAATACGGAATGTATGTTAAAGCGCACATCCAGAATTGGGGTAATAGATCAACCCAACTGTAGAGAGTGAAGAAGGGGTACCCAACTGTGGATGAAAGCCTGAGTAAGCACAGAAACCATTAGAGATACAGGGCCTGAATTTAAAGGAAGTTTATTGTGTGACAAAAATGATTATATTCACTTCAATGTTTCTATCTCACTGATTTCAAATAAGCATTTTTAAATGACATTTTTTTCCAGTACGTGGCTAAACCACCAGGTTACAGGTGATTTTGCACAAGGGCAGTTATCCCATAACCAAAACAACACCATGAACTCTTCCCGGCATGCCACAGGCTTATCAGGTTTGGTTTTCATATTCTGTGTCACACTCAAGAAGTTTCACTTTCCCTCGAGTTCTGTTATAAAGAATGCCATTTAGAAATTTTTCTTTTCTCCAAAAGCATTCAAACTGGGGGATGAAATAGAGGCCAAAAATGGAAGCTTCCTCCCACTCGACATGACATTAGTGGCATTTTAAAATTACAGCCTCACCAGCTTCCTTTAAGAAATACTACATTTTTCATCTTTGGTGGCTGTGATTAAGTAACACTCACTTTGCACAGCTCCTGTGGTGACATAGCTCCATTACAAAGGCCTCCTGTGTGGCATTCAGGTCATTAGAAACCTCACAAACTATTAGGAAAAAGTAGCAGAGCTGCTAACAAACCCTTCAAATTATGGCTCCCTTTCTAATTGTGGCAAAGAATAAAGGCTGAGTTCATGATGGTTTTGGAGTTGAATAAAATGGGTATGTGAAAGCATATATATATATATATATATATATATATATAT